>NC_056749.1:549583771-549901069 GCF_019279795.1 Protopterus annectens | reverse complement strand
GGATACATTTACACTGCTTCGCATTTCCTCGTATTCTCAGCATTACCTTCCTATATCCCTGGTTGTTGCCGGTGAGGCCGTCCACATGACTGGTTTCGGGAACGAGTCGTCCTCGTGCACATGCATTTATGCGCATTCTGTACTGTCAGCGCATCTATTTCCTAACACGCCAGTCATGATGTTGTGATGTGCATTGTACAGCCCAGATTTGCTGTCCTCAATATCCTTCCTCCTACGGTGGCACACCCTGTGTGGTTGACATGTATCTGGTGTAGGCCACTCCTCGGTGTAGTACCGCTCGCGTTTGCTCCATCCTTACGCTGGCGCTTTTGCGATTCACTATTATCTGCCTCATTTGCATGGAATTGACTACTAATACCTGGTTACGGCCGGACACCGCCTCCACTCCTTGACAACCATTGCGCTGGGGTTGCAGCTTTACATACATACTATGGTGTGTGGTGGCTGTGCAGCTGATTTGTGTTCTAATGCTCTTTTCGGACATTATCATATTATTTCATTGCTTTACAACTTCTGTGCACACATCCGGGGTCTGCTGTTCTTTCTACGTGCGTGCCATTTATGTCATTTTTACATTTTGTGCATATTTTCTTTGGACATTCTCGGTGCCTTTCCACATTGGCATATTGCACCTATATGATACCTGACTTTGACAGCCTTCCGTTACTCCTCCGGTATGTTTGGGTAAATGTAAACCGTTTTTTTTGGTTTACATTTCCGTGCCCTTACGCTACGCCTCGCTTCATAGGTGGATCGCTATTGCCCTCATTTGCATGGTGCAATACGCACACAGTGTGTTTTGCATACCTACGCGGGGCGGAGCGGTCGGCGCCGCCCGGTAGTGCACGTGGAATTCATTCATACCTGAATCGCTCAGCAGCCATATTTGGCGTTATAACGCCAACGCTATGCGGGCGCCTGGCGCAAGGTTCATGAATCCCGGGGAATATGTTTAGTTCCAGGATTTATAGGAAAAATACATTCACCAATGATTATTTAGAATTTTCTAGCAATCATACTAAGGGGCAGTTCATGAATATATACAAAGGTCAACTTATTAGAGCTGTCAGAATGACATCTGTATATGGCGATATGCTTGATGAAGTGGCATTTATTACCTCATTATTTAAGGATAGAGGATATGATGTCACAGCTATGGTTAAAGTCAATGATTATGTCATTAAGGAATGGGGGAATAAATACATGCCACTGCTGGGAGAAAGATATAATGGTTGTACCGTTAAGGAGACATCTAAATTGACAGATATTACAAGAGATGACAGGTCGTTCGACAGAACATGCATTTTAGAATATGGAGTACATACAGGCAAGGTTAAGAAAATCTTGACTGACAACTGGCATATTATCTTAACAGATTAGGAAATTGTACCCATTGTAGGTCATGGTCCTAGATTTGTTAATAAAATTGGCACTAACATCAAGCTAATTTTAGAGAGAGGTCATTCCTTTAAGATTCCCTTATATAAGAACACCAGCAAATGTGGAGCTTGCAACCAAAGCCACACTATTTTTCAGGGTGATAGTGTGGCGTTGGACAACTATAACCACACTCATATTAGGTTTTGTGGAGGAAATTGTCAAACCAAAATGGTCATATATCTTGCCAAATGTAGGACCTGTTCCGGGTTCTACACAGGCAAGACCCAAAGGAGGTTCAATAGACGTATTTATTCTCATCTTTACAGTATCAAAAGAAAGGATGACAAAAATGCACTCTATAGGCACATCAAAGCACATGGTGACAATCATTATTTTAATTTTGGTATTGTAGAGATTTTGAAGGTCGGCCCTAGAGGGGGTGACATAAAAGGTTTGCTCTCATACAAAGAACTTTGGTGGCAAATTTACACTGATGCTTCTGTTTTACCTGGTCTCAATGATACCATATCTATTAAACCTTTGCTGTCTTTGAACTGAATACAGTTTTAGATATGTACTGTATTGAGTCAAAGGAATCTTAGTGTGTTGTTTGAAACATATCAACCATATAAAAGTTTTTATATTCCCTATGAATAATTCATTATTTCGATACACATTGTATCTATATATTTTTATTTATATTTGTACTTAGTATTCATTATTTATTATTATGTTTATTATAATGTTCATTATGATTATAATTTATTGTATTGCACGTTATATAATTTACTATGGTAGGACTGTTGGGTTAGTTAGGAGTGCATTTGCTTTTAAATTTTGTATGACAGATTCAAATGTTTTAGCACCAAAAAAGCTATTTAAGATCAGATTTCGTCAGTTACTGTGTTCTGATGAAGCTTGTGTTTATACAAGTGAAAGCGCTTAACCTTGGAGTCTGTATTTTATCATATTTTATTTGATTAAATCTTTCATAGTCATCTGTCGCTTTCTGGGTCATTTGTTCCACAATTTCTTGCTTGAAGTCACTGGCAATTATTTGCAGAGCTGCGGTGTGTGGATTTCCCAAGACACGGAGGTGCATTGTGATACAGTGGATTTTTGGTTTCCTGTTCTTCAACTATAATTGTAAATCCTTGGACTTACCATAGCTAAATGACACAGGTAAGTGGAATAGAGTTTGTAACCATCCTCACGAGGAGACAGAGTTTCCCATCTGCAAATAAAGGTGTGTGTGTGTGTGTGTGTGTGTGTGTGTGTGTGTGTGTGTGTGTGTGTGTGTGTGTGTGTGTGTGTGTGTGGGTGTGTGTTATGGTTCTTGTTTTTTTCAGTATAATGGAGTTTTGATGAGTTTTTTTGATGGAGTTAATAGTCAATGTCTTAGTTCTTGAGGAAATAGGTTAGATCTGTGCACTATCAAATGTAGTGAACAAGACCACAACAGTAACACACATGCTGTTAAAAATAGTCATACTGAGTGGTACCTACCAGGACAAAATGTTACAGAAGTACAAGAACACAATGCTGTTTAAGATTTCTCCCCATCTGCTGACCATTTTCCTTTCTCCAGTCAGTCAGAGGGCATTCATTCCCCTACAATTATGTGCTATATGAAGTGAGAGCGAACAAGAGGAAGCCATCATACAGGTAAGTATGAAAGTTATTAACCTGTTTTTTTTTTTTTTTTTTGTAAGTCATCCATCTTTTTTTCTATGGGTGGTTGCCTAAAAAGTGGCTCACCAATCCACTGCTACTACCTGCCTTGATCAGCAGCATGAGTGTCCACAGAAAGGGATTATACCATTACTGATCCTCTACTGCAGTCCATAAGCAACTAAGAGATTCTCCATTTTTCTGCTGCCACCACTCACTAACTAGAGAGTTCACAGGTAAGCCTTAATTTATACGAATGTGCACAGCTTTTCTACATATGGCCCTAAACTCTTTGGTCAATGATGTAGGCATACATGTTAACAAAAGCACCTACTACACCAACCTCTAGCATATGCATGCTTCTACCCACATACCTGTCAAAGCTTACAGTCATCAGCTTGCAGACCAAGCCCATATTAGATATGGTGTGTAATGAATGCATTACTGATTCCATATTATCTCCTTTTGGTGGTTTTGTATGCAGCCAGTAACTATCATTACCAGTCTCTCTTTCTCCCTTCCAGTATTGTCCAATTGGCATTAGCCTCTCAAACTCAACCTGCCCCACCCAGCTCTTATAACAACATAGCTGAATTTACATAAGTCAGACTCAGGTCTTTATCAAACTAGGCCAAAGAGACAGAAACCAGTTATTATATTGTATATCTACTTAGTATTAAACTATAAGAATAGGTTTTCTGAAAGAAGGAGTGGAGAAAATTTACCTGACATTTCTGCCTTTGCAAATTATTCACCAGAAGATGATCTCACGAAGTCCAAAAATTTGACTGACCTTTGCTATAACCTCTATGTATAGATCATGAAAAAATATTATGCTGCCATTGCATCTTGCAGTATTATACCAGCGCACCAAGTTTAAGAACAAAAAGGGAGTCTATTTTCAATTGCAAAGTGACACAGCATGTATTCCACAACCAATTTTCTAGCCCTCTGAAGTGAGAGTAAGCTAATGCTGAAATTCCTCTTTTCATATTCAGAGAATGGTTACTGTTTACATCCATCCTTTATGTTTTGACTTAATCACCAGTCCCAAAAAAATTCTGTTACAAATAATGTCTGTTTCTGTTGTATAACTGATAATGTTGTGACTACCTCTTAGCATTATTGTTTCTGAGGTTTTAAGCCTACCCAGAGCAGTATTCAAAGTATCCCACTGTTTAATTTAATCCCCTTGGCAACTTCCCAAGCACACATTCATATATTGTTTTTTTCTGACATTTCTAATCAAAACGTCTCACTTTTAAATGGAAGTTGACTAATGCATCAGGAATCATGGAGTTATTCTTGTCACATGAAGTTGGGGGTCTACAATGCATGATTTGCAAATTGCTGTAAACTATGCAAAACCATTTTCTGGGTATTATTGGCAGTGTGTGTATTATCATGTTTCAAAAATGAAATGATCCTGCAGTATAAAGCTGCAGGCACTGCTGTAAGCTGAGAAATGGACTTGTTTCTGATTGCCATACTCCATTTTGTGGGCTGCAAAATACTCCCTTGACCACTAAGACTACCATGTGTGAGTGTGCAGTGCTGCAGAGATGGCCTGGCATAATGAATGATGAGACTGAGAAGTTTTAGATGTACTATTTGAAAACTGTATTATTTATTTCTGTATACAACTGCATACTTTTTTTACACTGAAGATAGAAGATAATATAAGAAAACTTTAATAGGAAGTTGTTCTTCAAGTGATATGTGTGTATAAAAATTGTGACCTCACACATAAAACTATTGAGGCCTTAATTACTTGTAAATTCCCTGAGAAGAGTAATTACCTTGTAACTATTAAAGAAGCTATTTAAGCAATAACCGATGACGTAGTGTGGCATATTGAAGATTTACCCATGGTTAGCATGGTTTAATCACAAGAGCGAAGCCCGAGTGATAAAATAAAGCCAGCTGTGGGTAAATTTCAATATACCACAACCACGGAGTCGGTTATTGCTATTATACAGTGACATTATTTAAGAAAAAAAATACTTACTTTTCTTAAATAATGTCTTTGTATATTGGTGCATTACTGTTCTTCCGCCGGTGGTGGTATACTGCTTCCTTGTGTTGATGTACTGCGCGTGCATATGGGACTTGCGTTCCCATGCATACCCAGTACCACGATGCTTTGAAACAGAAGCAATGGTGAAAAGAAAGTCTCTTTGCTCCATTTTTGCTTTCTGTTTTTTTTTTTTTTTAATAAAAAAACTTTAGGGCAGTTTAGGGGTAGGAGAGAGACAGCATGGAAGAAATACAAGGGATATCAGGTACGTGTGTTTAATTTTTAATAACGTACCTGATTTCCCTAGTATTTGTCCAAGCTGCCTCTCTGGTATGTCCAGAGTCGGGGCTAAAGATTTTATTTTTATTTTTTAAGAAATAAAAATAAAATTTAAACAATATACCAACAGAAAGAAGTCCAGATGACCGGACCTTTTCCATTGGTATATTGTGGGATTTACAACGGGCACGCTGGATGGACTGGCCAATCAGCGTGCATGTTTTCGAATATTAATGGGGAGTCATTCTATAATATTCTTTATTTAATGTTTATGCTTTGTGAGTAAATGAAGTAAGCAAGCAAATGTTTGGGTTATGGGGGTGCTGCTTGTGTTTCTTGTCTTTGGGAAGATATAATTAGTAAAGTGATTTTTTTTCAATTATACTTCACAATGAAAGTGCTTGGTGTTTAAGGAGTTTTCATTCCCGTCATCATAACTGCTTCATCTTGTGCTGGTCTGGAGCCCTGATACTTCACTTGCTCTGTTATTTTTACAGTATTGTTGTACAGTTTTATGGAAATAAGCCATACAGTTTAATAAGCTACATAACTTGGAAGGAGGATATCACTATATTCTGTCAGATTTTGTGCTGTAGCAAATATCTTCTACTAATTATAATTAGTTATCTCCAAATATGTATGTGTGTGTGTGTGTGTGTATATATTTATATATATATATATATATATATATATATATATATATATATATATATGGATCCACTTCTGAATCTCGAAATACTGAAATGTCAAATGTCAGTATTTTGAGACCAGAAGTTCGAAAGTGCAGACACGAAACCACACAACACTGAAACACCCTAAAACACAAAACACAAATAAAAACACAACCCTCCACCAACATAAAAACAAAAACAATAATTTTATTTATTTATTTTATTTTATTTATTTTACATTTGTTGACCGGGCTAGTCTAACTGGATACATGTCCATTTTCAGTAGAGGCCCATAAATTTAAAACAAATAACACAAGCATATATTTTTGCAGGGGAGGCAATCCCCACACCCCCGCTACTTATATATACCAACTCTGAGGTTGCACTAACTCTGAACAAAAATAAAACCTACTTGTATGTGCCCTACACTCCCATTGCACACTGTCATACTTACACTCACAAATAATACACACACACTACACCTGTACAAAAATCACTACTTTCAACACTAACACACACACTCTCACCTACCTACCTCAAACTACACCTAAAACCACCTCAAAAAAAAATAAAAAACTAACACACTTCTACCCAAAACACTAAACACCTACCTGAATCTCTGTACATAACCAGACATTGGCCACCATGTGGAAATCCCAGACCACACTGCCCCTTAAAAAGAGACAGCACACAATAAACTACACACTGCACCACACCTGCTGCAAATTTGTGAAACTTAGATTCATTAAAGTGCAGTTTTGAACAACTGCACTTTCAACATTCCGGTCTTGAAATACTGAAATTCGATATTTCAGTATTTCAAGATTCAAAAGTGGACGTGTGTGTGTATGTGTATATATATAAATATATATATATATATATATATATATATATATATATATATATATATATATATATATATATATATATATATATAGATGGGATCCATACTATTGAGTCAACAGCCGTTTCACTGAAAGTGAAATGGCTGAGCACACTTTAGCAAAAGTGCTTTTAAGGGGATGTGTGGGATGGCTGTTGTTGAGTTCGTGGCACAGTGGGGATAAAGGAATATTCCCTTTTACCCACTGTAGTGCGATCTTGGAGTGAGAATATAAAAGTAGGTGGGTGGGGGGTACAGGGGGTCTTGCCTCCCTGTGTAAACATGAGTTCTGTGTTTTTTTTTTTTTATTTGTTTTGTTATTTTTTAGATATTTTTTTTAACACACTTTAGCGAAAGTGCTTTTTTGGTGAAAAGCACTTTCTCTAAAGTGTGTTCGGCCAATGTGAATTCGGTTGTTTGAGCTTTCTCTCAATAGTGCGAGATCCATATATATATATATATATATATATATATATATATATATATATATATATATATATATTTTTTTTTTTTTATTTTTTTTAATATGCATGTATGTTTATATATATATGTGTGTGTGTGTGTGTATATATACATATATACGTGTGTGTGTGTGTGTGTGTGTGTGTGTGTGTGTGTGTGTGTGTGTGTGTGTGTGTGTGTGTGTGTGTATAAATGCATATTTATGGTTTTGTTAGTTTTATTCTTTCTTTCTTATTTTCTGTCTTTAAAAGACAATAGTTGAATTTGCTCAGCTCTGTGGCATAATCTCTGAACCATTACAACTAATAATAATTCTTCTTGCAGGATAAACATCTTACACCATCAAGTCTTCTCAATTCATGTATCTCACACTTTTCAATGCTCTAACCCATGACAATTTACTCACTTCACCCTCCTCCCCACACCAAAACATATTTTTGCCTCTCACGTTTCCTATTTTCTAAGTAAACTTTCAATTCCATAACTCAGTCTACCGCATAAATTCTTACATTTCTCTCCCATCCTTTCCTAACTATTCTCTCAATATACCATTTTTACAATTTGTTTAATCCTCTCTCCCCATAGTTCTCAACTAAATAGGGACAGATCTCAACAGAATCAGGGGTAAATCCAGAAATGATCAGATACAATCAGGGACATTTTTTAAAATATTAGTACTTTTAACCTGAGATGTTAACCAAATAAGAAAATTTGAATTAAGTGACACTTTCTGAAGTAAAAGAAGTCTATAACCCTAATTATTGTCATCATTTAAGTGTAACTCATCACCATGTCTCCAAAAAATCACCAGTTTTAGGAGGTATTAAGAGGAACAGATCTAAAATTTGTGTCAAAATCAGAGACATCTCTGAAAATTAGGGACAGTTGAGAAGTATGTCTCTCTCTCTCTCTCCCATCCTTACTCCATATAACCTTTGCATATTGCTAAATACTTAATTTGTATCTTCTATAGATCAATTTTATTTTATTTATTTATTCATATCTTCTATAGGTGTTGTTTAATTGTGTCCGTAACAGTTCTATATCATGCAATTATCTCCTCTGGTTTGCTTATGTAACAGTTGTCATAAATTTTACAGTAACAGTAATCATTTTGGACTAGCAAGGGCATATATAGCAATTTTAGTTCTATGCATATAGGGTTTTCATAAAGGTCCTATTTAAGGAGTTTTTTGAATGTGGTAGTGTGGTTTTATTGCCAGATTCTAAGTAGTGGCTCAGGTGCTGTAGAGCTGGGTGAGGGAGGACGGGAGACAGTAACTGATGTCAGCTCACCCACCCTGGGGTATATGCTGACACTTACTGGTGGTAGCTGTGTACAGGGGATAATGTCTGGGATGGCAATAAGTGCTTGGCTTTGCCAAATTACACTTATGTGATAGCCTTCATGGGATGTCAACAGGATGTCTTCCCTAAGGGGAAGGTATGTCACATTTGTGTATACATGAGAGTACACATCAGCCATTAGGGGAAGGGATTATCTCTACAAAATAAAAATGGCTACTTGGAATTTAGACTCCCATGACCTGTTCTCACCTACAGGAAATAAATGGCTTGATTGATTAAGGAATGGCTGGATTGTAACCAAGATGAAAAGAACAAAGAAATAAAAAAGACAGAGAGAGAAAGAGAAAGAGAGAGAGAGAGGGAAAGAGAGAGAGTAAACAATTGCATTTAAAAAGTGCAAGCCATTTAAGTAAATGTTACTATAAATGAAAAGGGCAGGTCACATGATCTTTAGCCATCTAGATGTTGCTGGAAACCATTGAGGCAAATGCAGGAAAAGTCTTTACTACAGAAGCATGTAAACTGCTGTAGAAATATAAACTGACTTGTACAGAACAAGCCCAGAAAGACTAATTAACAGGTGGTAGTACTTCTCATATCTGGGATGTTTCATTCATGTGCCATGAATGACCATTGAATATTTGGTCTAATAAAGTTTACTCTACAATCTACGTCCATAAATCAAAGAGCAACATTCCTGAAGATTTATTGTCATGCAAAAACTGAAAGTGAGCTTTTTCTATACAGAAGCACAGTAGTCTGACAAGTTTGTCAATTTAATTAATGCCACATTTTCCTTAGCTATTATCTTCATGTATTAATGCAGATCAAATGCACTGTCTTATGAAGATTTGCAGAAGGTTCTCATCATCTGTCTTCTTTTCCCATCCTAACTTCTAGCAAAAAGTGGGGAATAAACCCAGGAATACATACTTCAGCAAAAGATAACAACTATTTGATTCACTAACCACTTATGCTGACCATTTCTTTCCACTTGATTAAGCTATGGAATCTCTTTAACTAAGGTTGATTGCACCTCCACACACACACACACACATATGCACATGCACACAGACACAAAGATGGATTGCATGAACTGGCATCTACTTTTTGACTCTGTGATCTCCTCCGGATGTTCTTTTTTCTCCGCACTAGTCAGTACTGTTTGAGGATAATATATTTCCTGACATTTCTGGAGGCATCCTTTCTTGTGAGTTACTTACTTTCTAGGCTGAATGTGATTTGCACAGAACTGAACAGTGTATAACTTGGAGTTACTTTAAAAAAAAATATAAACAAAGCTGTAAAATGTTTAATTATTCATGGCTTTCACCCTTAAATATTGCACCACATTAAAACCACCTTTATTCTTCTATGCCTCTTTTTTCTGGAATAGCCATCATAAAAGGAGGTTTATATTATTATTTTTACATGGTGAACTGTGTGGTTACATTGAAAACAGAAGACAAGGAACACTTGGCCCACATGGTCCATCTGTCTCACTTGCAGGAAGAAAATTACTTGAACCCATTACAAATATCCTAGTTTAATATACAGCAAACTACAAATGCCTTATGTTAGGGGTGACAAGTTTGTTCAGAAGCCAACAGTCTATGCTTATTAATTATTGCTTTAATTTGTTAAACAGATAAACCTCTGAGGGACAACTGCATCCTTATAGGAGTACTGAGGAGCACTGTTTAGTTCAGTGACTTACTTAGGGTCATCAAGATACCAAAGGAGTTGGTGGGAATCAAATCAAGGACAACAGGAAGAAGCTCATAAGCAGCATATATATATTTATACATATATATATATAAAATATTGTATTATATTGTATTATATTATATATTATATATTATATTATATTATATTATATTATATTATATTATATTATATTATATTATAATATATTATATTATATTATATTATAGAATAGTGTTTATCATGTTCATTCTATGCAACAAGCAATCAGTATTCAAGTATAAATTTATAATTCCAATTGGAGAGGCTGGTAATAAAGAGAATAAAGAAGACTGTAGCCTTTTCCTACAGCAAAGGTAAGAGACATTGCTACGTGTATGAAACGTGGCACTACACCCAAGAAACATGGCAGAGGCGGGAAAGGATAACAGAGCTTATGCTATACTGATGTTAGGAATGAAACAGGAGAACATAATACGAACATACAATGTCTCATGGACATATTCATGTGCCACATACTGCTTAGGATGCCTTAAAACCCTCTGTCAGTTTGCAAGAGCAAAAGGTCATGCATAGCCACTCCACTTCCAGTTACAACTCAGCAGATATCCAAGGGAAACTGCACAACTTTATCCTGCAGAAACCAGGAGATCATCTCAGTATAGGCACAAGCTAGAAAGGATAAGAAAAGATCAAATGAGGGTCCGAGGATACTGGTGTTGCCATCAATACTATCCAAATGTCTGCAGGTACTGGATGGGGAAGGACTGAATACAAACTTGCTGTATGTTTCTTCCACACGTTTGTGAATTTCCCACTGCTTCACAATCACACAGCTTTGTATGCCAGTCCACAGTTTCATCTGTTTGCCCACTGTGATAGATTTTGCATCTGCAGCATGAACACTATATCAACCAACCACAAGCTTTTCTGGGAGCAAACTGCTTCCTGACATTATCCCTGAAATGCACACACCATCTTCAGAATTTCTGTATTTGTTTCCTCTGACGAATGCTCTATGTGACTTTAGTTCTGAAGTAATAGAGATTGCATAACATGACCCTCTCTCTTTTTCAGATGTCTTCTGTAGTCCCTGATTAATTTTTGTTGCCCTCTTCCTGTAAGCATCAGGCCCTCCTATGTATCTGAGAAGATGGTTTTCCCAGAGCTCCCACCAGCTCTCTTTAAAGAAGAATAATTCATTGTTTTCTACTAGATATACCTCTGTCTCTGTATCTTAGTTGATATACTCCTCACCATAATTACTACTTCTGACATGACTGAAGTGAATGATCACTTGTAATCATCATATATAACAGACACAGGTCCATTTCCAAAATGATGGTGTTGGTTTCTTTTTTCCCTACTTTGTTGATCCTGAAAAGCTTACTGCTCCTACAAATCACTGACATCTGTTCAAAATCTGGACTCTCAAAGGTACAAATGAGCTATATAGTGCAGGATTAGTTGTTAGATATGAAAGTGGCACACATTAGCCAAAGGTTTTAATGTTACTGAATAAGAAGGAGGAAGATGTTGGTTGTAGAAGACATGGGAGAATAAAAGCTGAAATGTGATTGGCTGCATGTAATGCCACACAAATTCAATCAGTAACTGGATCTGACCTCTGGAAATGCAAAAGGCATGCCTGAGTGATTGTCACACTACCTCAGCAATTCTAGCCTACTAACACCACAGTCAAGATCAGGGCATCATTACTATTTTATTTTTTAACTTAAAAATATCAGGCAAACTAATCATTTATGCTCACCACTGAAAACATGCTACAATACTTTTGTAAAAACCACTGTATGTCAGTGTTTCATCTCATCGAGGTTTACTTGTTAAAACAAACAACTCTGCCAAAAGTTGCCAAACTAATCTACAGCATTATTTGTGTACTGTTAAATATTTTGCATGGTGATGAAGTAAATAATACCCTTGAGACATGACAGATACAAGGTACAATCATTAATATCAAGTACTTTAGTCGCAGTGCAGCGGTCGTGTCTAAAATAATATAGTGCATGAAGCGCCATGATTACGCTCCAGAATCAGAAAAAAGATAAACCTGTTACCCGCTAGTGTAGCACAAAACCTGACCGTTACAATGCTTTCAGAGATGTGTACCAATTGTTATACTCCCTCAAGTGCTGTAACTGTCGGATACAAGAGAAAGGATGTTCCTTCTGTCCTTGAATATCTTTTCTCCTATGTCCACTGAAATGGACAGACATTAGTCTGTAAGTAACTTATTTAAACTAGGTGCCCCTGACTTCTTCCCAACTTGCTGCCTATGGGACAGCACTTTTTTTTTCCTTTGTAATTGATAGCACATAGAGTACATACGATTCTGTGCACTACAAAGAGTTATGATTGGGTCTCACCCGATCATAACAAGTTATTTTGTGTTCTCAACATGGATGTCTAGATTCACCTCTCGAGCATCGCTCTCAAGTTAAATTTCTTGGCATCCATGTCTTGAACACATAATAACTTGGTTACAAGAGGAGACTTGATCCAAACCCTCTGTATTATACCACGAAACATAGTATAAGCTAATGACAGTATTATCAGGCACATATTAAGGAATTCAGGAAGGCTTACCATTAAACTTTTCTGATTCATAGACAGCTCTGCTGTAATGGTTTCCCTCTCATAGGGACTGTAGCAAGTAGAGCAGTCTCACTGGGGAAGCTACCTACTACTGCAGCTGTCCAGTAGAGTGGATCATGTTAATTATCTGTATGTTCTTTCCAGGAAATGATCACAACTCTCAAATTACTCAGCTGACTGATTCAGAGAATCAGTTGTCCAAGTAAAATTTTGCTGTTTGAAGAAAAGGTGAACACCATCAAAACACTAGTGTCAGCACTGACAAATGAATCCATCTACCTGGTGTGGGAAAAGAACCCACACCCTTCTGCATAAAGGGGGAGTTTGCTATCTGTTGGGTTACTGAGACTGCTTTCAGTTATGATCTGAGAAGTACCATCGTAATTATTTGTAGTATGTGTAGGCCACTAAATATAAAACCAGTTAAAGATAAAGAGAAAAAAAAAGAAAAAAAATGTTGGAGCACAAAGTATTTTTCATCTTTGAAAACTGGAATACTCTTAGTCTGGTTAGATAATTCTTTGTACTACACATTTTTTCTGCTCCAAAATAGAAGAAACAGAGAAAAAAAGGTGTAGGTGTGCAAAGTGTTTTATTGCTTTGGAAGCTGCAGCACACAGTGTTGCCTTACAGACAGGGTCTGGAAGTGAAGTGCAACTTTGATCCACTATCAGCTTTCAAAACTGTATTGCACAACAAAAACTAATTATCATTAAAAAAAAAAGCATGTAGATTGTATAGACAAATCAGAGTGGCTATTCTAAAACCAGCAATATCTGCACAAAGAAGCCTGGGTGGCTGCAACCATTAAAAAACACACCATGGCATTCATGAACAAATGTGCAGGGTTTGCGCAGAGCCAGCACAATGTTTACATGTTAGAGCAATGAGCAGCAGTGCTAATTGCATATGCAGTCTGCTCATCATGGTAATACAAATACAAGAATGTTTGCATGGTCAACAACAGTGTTGGTGTTCAGGAAACTGTGTTGAGCAGCGCGAGCACATATATTAAACAAACAGGCTTGTCTATAGAATAAACCTGTTAAGCGTGCTTGGTGGGACAGCACAAAGAGCAACATAAGGCAAATAATGCATGTTGTACACAGGCAGGGAAAGTGTACATTAATGAAACATATGAATACAGTAATAAAAAAAGGGATGTGAAAGAATAAGGGGAACTGCAATGCATGGGTTCTAGACAAGAGAAGTGTACTGAGGACAGTGCACCGAAATCACAGAGATCTATACAGAAAGATGTAAGAGAGGGGGGCATATGTTCCCATTCTAGTATGATAATCAATGAGAAGGTACTTATTTTGCAAAGACAACCTTGTAATAATAAATCTTTGCAATGCCTATGTCAGAGTAACTACTAGTGGTCACAATTCCTGAGTAAATGTAGGTAAATAAAAACAGACATGATATTATAGGATGTGACAGTTACACAAAATCCCATTGTAACCAAGGGGAATTAAATGGCAAATGAATGTCACTGACATACTCACTTGAGATGACATAACTGCACAGCATGAATTATGTCTATATAACATGATGGAAAACAGGAAAGGCTCAGAAGCACAATTTCCTTGTGCAAGAATCAAACCTATACCATCAATGTCAACCTGGGCATGTGTATGCCAGAAAAATAGGTCTAACACATGGAAGAGGAGGATCAACCTTGAAAGGCATGATGCACCTCAATATTATAATAGTTATGCATCTCATATGTAGGTTAGAGTTGTGTTACAAATGTGGGAGCAGAGTTTGACATATGCAATACCCTTGCATAAGGCACCCCTGCCTGACACAGGTATTGTGCTGAGAGATAAGAGATGTAAACCCCATGCACTGATTCAATGTATTCCCCAGAGCTGTGTATTGTTGGCATCTGCCAAAGGAGGTAGCAATGGGTATTGAGACAAACAAAGTAAATTAATGTGTGAATTAAGAAAAGATTCCTGAGAATGGATGTCATATCAGCACGTCAGACTGATGGCAATTAAATGAGTATGTTTATGTCCGCACAAAGGTGTACAGTCATATATCAATGTTCCACAGTCAAGGATAGCTTCTCTGTATGTCTGTACACCTACCATCCAAGAACTGGAGCACACATGCGTGCACGGCAGTGTTCAATTCATGTGCCAAGGTGGCGCTGTCACCATTAAATTGGCAGAACAACTGTGTGCTTTCAGGAAATCCAAAGCTATGTTCACATACATTTGTGTAACATATCAAGCAATAACACTGACATGATGTAATGATTGTTGTGTGATGTCAGTATGTTCACAAAACATGAACCCCTATGCTAGAACTGAACATCAAGCCATACAACTCCTCCAAATAACATGATGGCTAATACTCATATTTGTCACAGCAGAAGTGTTATCACAGCTGTTGAAGTCCATCTATGTGAAGTCATTCAATCAGCTGTACTTTATTTGCCCATAACTTTTACCTGCAAAAATGCTGAGGGAGGCCTCTGCCACTCTAATCATACAAAATATAATTGGGAGGAATGTCTTTCGTGCATAACAGTTAAGGACACACATACTTACAATCACCCATTGCTGGTTTGGAACACTCTTCTAAGTGGTGAGAAAATCAGCACCATAGTGTGATCAATGAATGTTCCATGGTATAAGTGCATTGTCAATTGTCGTATGTGTGGTTATGTGAAAGCATTACATCATGTGTATGAATCAAGGATTATGTGTCCCTGTAATTACTTGGACAGAATCTTGCTGTATGTCAGACAGCATTGCCTGATGCTAGGTACACCCAAACACACCTGTGGCCCCCTGCTGTTGTCACTCTGATGGTAGAACAACTATTATGTCCAATGTGGATATAATCCCATATTAGAACAGATGCCTGACTTAGTCAACAACATGCATTACATCGTCTCATGTCCTCAGTCTTGAAGAGGTGATTCACTACAACTGAGATGGGATGACAGTCTATTCAAATGACAGCATCAGTATTCAATGCAGCCTTTCCAAAGGAAATTTAGAATAAACTCTTGCAACAGGAAACAACATCTACACCTGAACATAGCACATGTGGGTGACACCTCTGTTAACAACATATATTGTGACTGTAAGAAGTGACATTGGGCTTTGAACTATATAGCTAATATTACAGGTGAAAGAAGGTTTGCTGAAACACAAGGGTATCTATGGATTTATTTGACGACTGTGACACATTTCAATGGATGACATCACCATTATGTATTACCTTCATGTTTCCGCTAACAAGTGAAAGCACAGCACAAGCAAACTGTATAGATATACTTCATGTATGTATTTGCAGCCCATTCTGCACATTAAGAGGTAGAAACATATAACCACAGACCGACAGTCATGTCTGTATTTGACCTCCCTACCTATGTACTGAAACAAACTACACAGAAGAGTATTACATACACATGCCACAGGAGAAATCTGACTGCATGTGAGCAATACTGCATCTTTGAAAGGATGACATCAACTGTGTCATACAAAGGAGATGTGTGTGCAAAAATGACTTCTACAGCTACTTGAGATTCTAAATGTAGTCAGTACTAAGAGATGTAACACACTCCAGCATCCATTTATATTTCACACACACACACACACACACACACACACACACACACACACACACACACACACACACACACACACACACACAATCAGGAGACTCTCGCTGCTGCATTTGAACTCCCTACCTATCAACTGATGCAATCTACACACAAGCATACTATACACTAACAACAAAACAGAGTTCTGACTTTAGTGTTGGGAAAGTGCATTATTGAAATGATGACCTCATCAGTGTGTTGCAGACAGTGTGCATTTGTGGAGACAGAGAAAAGGGGATGTGGGATTGATCTGACCAGGTAAATGTTTATCATGAGTGGGAGTCAAATGAGCACACCTTTTGAATTAATCCTCCAATGATGCAATTGACCCAACATCACACATACAAGTTGACTGTTGTGAGATTAGAACTCCCTACCTATCTATCTTTGTGCTGTAGAGGACACAGCACTTAATACAAGTGCCACCACAGAAGTCTGACTTCAATAGTGTGAGAGTGTACTTTAAAGAGGATGACATCAGTGTTGTGTTACTGAGAAGACACTATTGGGAAAAGGATCTGACATTGTTGTGGACACATTCTGCTGTGTAAAATGTATACTAGTCTATTATTTTATTAAGGCCAGCAATAGTTAAGGATATATTTACACAACTCCACACACACACACACACACACACACACACACACACACACACACACACACATGCGCACACACATGAGCGCACACACACACATTGACTTCAGTGAGATTGGAACTCATTACCTATACAGATATGAAATCTAAACAAAATGGTACTTGACATGAGTGCCACCACAGAAGTAAGATTTTTATACTATGAGAGTGTACTTTATACAGGATAACATCAGTATGGTTTTGCAGAGATAATGATGTTGTAAGAAGGGCCTGAACTTGATGTGGCCACAACCTGCAGTTTAAATTAACTCCAGGCTACTACTGTATTGTGGACAGCAGACACACACACACACACACACACCTATCTAAGTATGTAACCTAGAGGACACACTATTTATTGCAAGCAATACTTATTTTTGTTCCATAGCTCTTCCGGAATCGTAATACTGAGAAATGTTTTTGCACAAAGGCTGGGAAAGTGTTAGTGCATGCACAATAATACTCTGATGTGCTGAAATGGGGTTGTGAAGTTTGATTGTTTAGTGGTATTCAGTGGTGCTCCCTGCCAGCCTTTACACAAATAAGAATCGCAGTGGAAATGTTGTCTGATTACATTTACACACATCTGGTTTATCTGCACATGTTGCATGTGTACGCTGCACACGCTTTATTACATTTTTCAATGTTAGCTCCAATGCTCAGTTCAGAAATAGAGTTGTGCTTTTGTGTGAAGGTACACTGTGAGCAAACAGAATTTTCTGCTGAAGGAAACAGTGAAAAACCTCATTCAGTGTGCCTTCTACAATGCAAACAGCTTTAGCAGCAATGAGTGCCCATCAGCACTCTGGACAATATTTAGAGGAGAAAATCCACTTGTTATCCCAGCTTTCCCTGTGTCACAAGGTGTAAACTCTCTTAAATCCCACAACACACCACTAATCATGAGACACATAACTCTCTTAAACAGTGTGCTACTCAACCAAAGCCCCTAAGGCAAAACAGCATGCCCAACCCACCAGTCATAGGTGACTTGATAGTGAGGCACACTGATGTCCCACTCACTAAGTTGAATAAGGAGAAAGTAACAGCCAGCTGCCTGTCAGGTGCCAGGATCCACCACATAAAACACACACTCTCAACAACAGGTACAAATATGACACTGTCATTGTACATGTGGGTGTGAATGACCTGAAATGTACCTCCCTGGACTACATGAAGAGAGACATGGAGGAGCTCTTGAATTACGTAGCCCAGGCGGGTATGACCCTAACCCTCAGCAGCATCCTACCATCACTCAGAATGACACAGAAAAGAAATGAACGTGCCACCTGCTGCTCACAGTGTTGAGTCAGACCAGCTAAAATACTCTTTATTCAAAAAACGTGGTTAAGCAGAAGCTCTCCAATTATCATAAAAACTGTTAAACTACTAAAAACTGTTTTATTAGGTATAAAATATTTTTTATTATTTTTACTATTTTTTTATTATTTTTTATTATTTGTATACCTAATAAAACAGTTTTTAGTAGTTTAACCCTTTTTATGAGAATCAGAGAGCTTCTGCTTAACCGTGGTTTATGAATAAAGAGTGATTTATCTGGCCTCACACAACACTGCGAGCAGGAGGTGGCACGTTCATTTCTTTTCTGTGTGGTTTGCCAAATTGCTTGAATGGCCTTTAGTGGAGAGATTTGTTTTTTTTTTTTGTATTTCGTGTATCACTCAGAATGATACCACAGTATAAGCAGAAAATGACTGATTTCAATAATTGGCTAAGTTTCTGGTGTCATTCTAAGGGGATCCAGTATCTGTCTGCCTGGGATGACATGATTGACAAACCTCGATGCTTTGCCAGAGATGGCCTGCATCTGTCACCCCTGGGCTTCTGAATACTGGCCAAGGCTCTTGCCACACCTATAGTGCCTTTTTTAGGCGGTGATCCAAAGATCAAATTACCACCATAACAGCTACAAATAAATGCAATCTGAGGGTCATGCTGCTCAATGCTAGAAATCTAAATCTCAAAATGCACTCACTCGAAGCACTCATTAAAATGGAGAACATCGACATTTGTGCTTTAACAGAGGCCTGGTTTAAGGCAGCAAAAAGCACCCCTGCACTACCAGGCAATAACTCATTCCACACCTTTCAGCCCCAGAACTTGGACCGTAGCTCCAAAAGCAGTGGTGTTTCCATATTCATAAAGGATGCACACATCCAGACTGGTAGCCCAACATAATGCATCAGAGATACTTCAGGTGCAGCTAACATTGGGTAAGACAGCAATTCAGGCTGTAGCCTGCTATAGGTCCCCAAACATGTCCCAAGACTCACACTCCACATTCCTAAGCACCCTGGAGAATATTATGGTCCAGCCTAACACTCTCATACTGGGTGACTTCAACTACTTCTCCATTAACTGAGAAAGCTACTCATTTAACAATACACTAGCCCAACATTTCCTGGAATTCATTAATTCCATTGCCCTGGACCAGCTCATTCATACCCCCACTAGAGGTAGCAACATCCTTGACCTGGTCATTACTAACATGGGTGACCATTGCTCTACACCAGTAGTCAACTCCTCCCTGGTTAGATCTGACCACAAACTAATCATCTTGGAAATCCACATCCCTCCCTCCCCCACTCAGAAATGTAACCACCATGAAAAACTTCTCCAAAGCTAACTTTGGGCTCCTAAAAACAGAGGTGGCTAACTTCACAGCACCCATGCAAATGGATAATAGTTGCAGGACCACCCAAATCATATACCAGTGCACTGTACAAACACGTACACAAATGCATGGATCTCACCATACCCAATAGAACCAAGACGCTCTCCTCCAAAAAAAGGAAGCCAATCTGGTGGTCCCCTGCCATAAACAAACTCTACAACAGAAGGAGGAAACTGATGTGGAATAAGGTGAAGTCCCAATACTGGAAAAAAACTCCCTTATTAGCCTGAACAAAATGTTGAGATCCCTCATCAAATCCTCTAAAGCTAGCTATGAAAATAGCAGCAGATAGTGAAGACAACCACAAGGCCTTCTACAGTTATGTAAAGAATCTCCACGGCAATACCCAGATTTGCTCTGAGCTACTGCACAATGGTACCTCCTATACTGAGCCAACAGATATTGCCAATATAGGCTGACAGATTCAGTGCCAACTTTACCCCTCTCTCTCCTCACAAAGGACCAATCACAATACCAGTATATTGACAGGCACCCAGTATTACTGCTGCACATGTTAAAACAGCACTGTCCACGGTTAAGAATACAGCTTCTATGGGACCTAACAATATACCTGGCTGTGTTTCACATGAACTACAGAGTGAACTGGCACCTCACCTGTGTGCCCTGTTCAACCACAGCCTCACCTCAGGCTTTGTCCCTATGAATGGCACACTGCTACAGTCATCCCTCTCCACAAAGGAGGAGTGACTACAAACCATGAGATCTATTGCCCCATTAGCCTGATAAGTCTGCTATGCAAAGCTATGAAATGCATAATCATCATGGACCTAATAAACAATGACATAGGGAATCTCCAAACTCTGGATCCCACACAGTCTGGTTTTGTGAAGGGTAGATCATGCCTGCTCAACATGGTTGACTTCTTTGAGTCAGTCACCAGAGCTGTGGATGAAGGCAAGGTGGTTCATACAGCCTACCTTGATCTGGCCAAGGCGTTTGATACCATTCCCCACTCAGGAATCATAGAAAAACTCACTAAGCTAGACAAACCCTATATCACTAGATGGGTTGCAAACTGGCTCACAGATTGAACCCACAGTGTGAAAGTAGCTGACTCCAAGTCAGACTGTCGACCAGTCATGAGTGGAGTCCCACAGGGTTCGGTCCTGGGTCCTCTCCTGTTTGGTATCTACTTATCTGAAGTCCAGGCCAACAAGAAGGGACTCTGGCTGACAAAGTTTACAGACAATTGCAAGTTGGGAGCTACTATTAACTCACTTAGTGATGCTGACATCCTACAGAAGGGCCTCACTGAGACCAATGACTGGTGTCAGAACCATGGCCTTAAGCTCAATGCCAAAAAATGTGTCATCATCCCCTTTGAGAAAAACCTGGTTCCCATGAATTACCACATCGATGGTAGTCCACTGAACACAGAAGGTGTTGTAAGAGATCTGGGAACACAGGGTGAAAGCAGCTTATCTTTTGATCACCGCACTGCCACTGTGGTCAGAAAGTCCTTCTGTGTGGCTCATCTCATTACTAAAGGTTTTGCATCCAGGAAGAAAGAGGTCATTGTCTCCCTCTACTCTTCCCTCATTAGGCCAATCATTGAGTACAATGCCCCATTTGGAATGGACCTCATTAAACACCTACAACAACTGGAGACCCCGCAAAAAAGGATCCTATGCCTTAAACATTTGTCCTATATGGACAGACTCAAAAAACTACAACTATTCTCTGTCTCATATCGCCTACTTAGAGGCAATCTCTGCTTGACTTACAAAGCCATGTCTGACCCAGCTCTGTTAGAAATGCTACATCTAAATAAATCCAAATCCCATCCACACCACACGCTCCAGAGACCTTAACCTCATTACCACAATCAACAGAATGTGCTGGAGGGACAAGTTCATAACCCAAAGACTGCCCATGCTATGGAATAGACTTCCCATACATGTCAAGCAGAGCACCTCAATGGCCCTCTTCAGGAGAAATCTTGATGAGTGGATGGGAAATAGAAAATTCACCCCAGAAATCACTCCAGTGGCTTTACTTGACAGAGGCACTGGGAACTAAGGTTGAGTGGCACAATGTCAGGGTAATCCTATGGGTTAGGTTTGTAAAGGCTCCAGGGCCATTAGTCTAGTACACACCTATGAACCTATGAAATGGAAAAGCACAGTTTGATGCCAGTATGCAGATGATTTTAGAAAGAGTGCTTGAATTTGTGTCTTTCGACTTTTCCCGGTTAGGGGTCGCCACAGCGGAACTCCGGTCCGCTAATGATTGGCAGTAGAGTTTTACATGTTGGCTTGCCGGGCCTAACGCACAACCTTCAACGAAGGAATGCCCATTCATGCATGTCGTCACACAGAAGACGCTCTAACTGAGAATCGAACGGGCAATGTCTAACTGTGAGGCGACAACGCTACCGCAGCACACTTCTTATCATGACTTTAAGAATACCTAGCAATGACTAATATAAATATCTTTCTTGGTAAAATTATATATCTAATAGCTACTGAAATTACTTTTTATGCCTTCTACACACAAGACATGCTTCAAAGGAAATCACAAGTTAGTTGCGTATACAATGAGCTATGAGGAAAATACTCACATTACACAGTAGCACCTGATATGTCATTTAGCATGACATACTACAGTTGCTTGTTGCCAGACATCATGCAATTGCTGAGCACTACAACTGAGAAAACAGAAAGGGCTTAGAGAGATACACAGGCACATCATTCACAGGAAAGGCTCTTACAACAACAGGTGATATGAGTTTTACCTAATGATCCAGAAGAGAAGTTATGTCTACAGACTTGATCATTGTCTCTAATCCCCACCAAGGAAATCCTACTTCATACATGTCAAACTCATACCTTTGAAGTGACAGTGATACCCAATGTAGCCAATGGAAGATGTAGCTTTTATTATTCAGCAGAGCAATGTCAGACAGAAAATACCATAACAAGATATTTACATCCGTCGGCCTAATGAATAATTAGAAGTACAAAGGGGTGAGAGAGAAAGAGTGAAGATCGACACAGATAGACACCTATGAAAGGGTACTGTTATGGGTCATTAATGTACATCTTTATGGTGTGTCCCTAGTATTAACAGACAGTCTTTGCATCAATAAGTGATGGCTTTGGTGGTGAAGAAGCTGAAGGACAGGTTAAAGCTAATGCTGAGTGAGCAGAATAAGGGTGGTTTAATGATTTGTCCTTATGGGTATGGATGTGTTTGCAAATGTCTTTTTGCAACAGTATTCAATATCTGTTCAGGAAAATTTGTTACTGGATAAAATTTAAGATGTGTGTTGTTATACATATCATAAAGTATAACTTCACAGTAAGAAATAATGTGACATACATCTGGACTTGAACCCTTGATACTATGACCAAAAATGAATCTGCAGAAAAATGATTTATGTCAACACACCACAGAAGAAGTTGTACTTGTTACATCCAGTAGTCAAAGAATTGTTTGAGTAACTGTCACAAAGTATTGCCTTTATTCTGCCATTACTCTGTACTGTGATAATGCCACATGTTTAAGCACCTTTGCTCAAGGATAACTGGACTACTGTGGGTGATAGCAATAACTGACTAGGTTTCTCTACAGGACATGGACAGCCATTCACTGTCACTAGGCACTGGTGCATGATGCCAATGCCAGTGTGAAATAAGTGAAGGCTTTCTTATGAGCCATTTCTGGCTGTGTGATTCTATTTTATGACCAGATTAAACATGTGAAAAACTGGTTGATAGGAAAGTGGTGAAATGGGAAAGAGGCAAGCAGAGGATAAATAACTGAGGAATTCACAGGAAGGCAGTGGAAGGGAATCATAGCTATCCAATTTTTTACAACATAAATGTAGAAGTATAGACAGAATTTTCTGATTTTGGAATGTCACCACAGCAATGGTAGGTGACAACAGAATAATGTTGCACAGCCAATTTTCCAAAATCAAGTGTGTTGAGAAGACACATAGGTGAAGTAGAGAACTAAATACAGGTCATTTTTTTTTTTTTTTTTTTTTTGTGAGAGAGGTGCCCATTTTTTACTTTTTTTTCTTTCAAAGAGAGAGGAATATTGGAAAAGGTGCTTGGGAATGTCAGGGTAAGGCTAGAAGGGTTAGATGAGGAAGTGGGTACAGACACAAAGGACAAACAAGACAGACTAGGATGGTGATGCACACAAAAGCTTCGGGGACACCATGATTGGGGATAGGTAGGGTTCATCAGAGGTTTACTCACATCAAGCATAAGAACAGAGAGAATCTACTCTTCACTCTCAGAATTGTCATCGCTATCTCCTGTCTCAGCTTCCTGTGTCAGTGCTCAACATAGCATCATCTTGGCAATGTGACAAAGCTCTTTTTCAGCATGGAAGATTGGGTAATGAGGCCCCTTTCTATAATACCCGCCACCATCCCTGTCAGCCCTTGGTAGGTGACAAGATCACCACCTCCATTAATACAACTCCAGGAGGGTACCAATGCACCAGCTGCTGGGGCAGAGTTACCTGATGTGGATGGGGCAGATAGAGCAGTGGTTGTAAAGGCAGCACTGATAGCTTGGGATCTTGAAGTGCTGGCTGTCAGTACTGCAACCTGTGGAGGGATGATGAGCCAATCTACAGTGGTTGGTCTACATCTTTGTGCTGCATGTCATGTTTTGTATGCAGCAATGCATGACAACAGAACATTTTTTTAGACATATAAAATATTCCCCCCACCACAAAAAAAAAAAAAAAGGAGAGGAGGGGTGGGGTGAGACAAAAGACAAAGAGCGGAATTAGATGCATGGCATATTACATGGCTATATAATTTCAGACAATGAACACTTATGATTATCCAGTCTATACACCGTTGCCGCATCCAGGTATGATGGGAAGGACCTACTCTGTTCTATCACTAATCAATTGCACTGCTACAATATCATAAATACCACTGTTTATTACAATACTGCCATACTGCATACAATTACAATAGATATTAGACTTACATTAAGACCTGATCCATACTAACCCTATGCCTCTCTGAGGTGAGTTAACCCTTCTTGGAATGCCTCATGGTTTGCAACAATGTCTTCAGCAACTGTACAAAAGAGAAGACAAGAAGATACATGAAAGCATATTGAATAACAGTCTTTCCTAAGCAATGTGTTCTGTATCATTTAATACAGATAGGTCAGTATACTTATACAACTGTGGGATGTCAGCAGTCCAAAATTCAACCTCCTATTGGCTAAGGAGACCCTGATTGTGCCATTTCAGGTCACTATAGTGTGACAATAATTCTTTCCAGTGTGTGGGATGCCATTTGCACTGGAGACAGCTTTGGGTACTCTGTTCTAAGTGTCAGTCTTATACTGAGACCCACTGTAGTCCCCTTGCAGTAGTCTGCAGCTGTAGTATTTCAAGAAAAGTGCCACAAACATCCTCAACTCCTCCTCATCCTGCCAATGTGCTTTAAATTTAACACCATCATCTCCCACACCAGCAATGCCTGAAGAAGTCAAGCAGCAACTCTAAGGATGAATTGGTACCAAATTCCAGTCTTGCATTTAACTGCTAGTGTGCAAACACTATGAAAAGAAGTTCACCAATGTGGGAATCAAACATAAGAAATAAATAATGCATACATTTCAAGCAAAATATTATTTGTTAGTGCTACAAGAGAACTCCCTTTCAACCATCTTTATTACAGGCAAACTACATTTAGTATGGATGGAGATATAGTTCATATAAACCTGTATTTGTGTGACTTCAGGAAGTCCTGTGAAATGCATCCCCATGAAAGAGGCATTATTACTCTTTGTAAATGTATGTCAGATGGATAGACTTTCACGAGTTTACTAATACAGGTTGGCATATGATGCATCCATACTTCACTACACATACTGTCCTAAACAAAGAGTTGGGCAATGTGAGGAAAGAAGTTGATTTTAATTTTAGTATTCTGCCCATCATAATTATACAAGTGCATTTTTTAATTAATGATCATAATTATCCTGGTTAAGAAATAACATACACATTCAACTGTGTTTCATAAGTAAATCATTTATGAGATATGCTACTTAGAAAGATGTATCTGTTAAAGCATTAATGAGAAATTTCTTGCAATAAACATAATTACAATAACCATCTTTATGTAGTTTTACTTCCTAATCAAATTGTTGTTAGAAACTGCATTCTGACACCCTGTTTAAAAGAAAGTGTTATCTGGATTTGAACCCTGGATCACCTGAGCATTATTTCTAAAGTTAGTTCACTTACACCTTGTATAATAGGGAAAGCTTGGTTAACAGGTGGATTTTTTCCACTAAGTATTGTCCAGGGCAGTGATGGATGTGCATCACCACTATGGCTGTTTGTGTTGTAGAAGACGCACCGAATAACTTTTTTCACTTTTTTTTTAGCCTGGTAAACTTGATTGTGTGACTCTCAGTAGTGAGCAAGTGCACAAAGCAAGAAACAGTAATAAAATAGCATATACAGTTATGATGACAGTGATTCCTGCATATGTAGGAATAATTTCTGCAGTCCCTATAAACTGTATGGATCTGAAACTCAGAAAAAACTGTGTTAAGGGACGGAAGTCACTACATTTACAGCTTCTGCAACATAAATAGGTAAACAGTGGGGACACATCACTTGCACATTTATAGTATCACACAGCGGTGACAAAACTGTTTGAAGATCACTGTAATGAAATTGTTCAGTTTCCTTCAACTGTGAACCCTGTTTGTGCTCTGTTAAGCAGTGCTGACATTGCACTGGCAAAGATCATATGTAACAATTTATATTCCACACAACAATGTTGCAATATTGCTGTTCAGAGTGTTGTAGCAAAGCACACTTATGCAAATGTGAAATGTAATACTGATGGCAAGACCAGTTACATTCCTCAGTTTGTACCTTGTGCAACGGACTCTCATTCACTGACTAGAAATTCTGTTAGTCAACAGTACACACTGCCAAAATGCATGCAAAAGAGGAACATAAAAAAGAGAAAATGTAATAGACAATTGTTATGGTACCACTTATTGGGTAATAAATAGGAAAAGGTGATTTTGAAGTATCCTACATCTGTGTGTGGTATCATCTTTATTAAATTATCACATATGACATAGGCAGTCTTACATTTATATAAATCAAAAACAAACAACACTGACACAACTTTAGTTGCAAACATTATACATCACTTGTAATCTATCCTGTCATTGTCAGTTAAGCATTATACAGCTCATTCAAACCTTATTCCTTCTCTGCCTATATTGTTCCCACAATTCCCATTTTTCCTATGTAGTTTGCTCCTTCCCTTTTCTAAAGACCAAAATTCCAGTTAATTCATCTCTGTTACTACATTCACTACTTCTAGTAAAGTCGGTTTAGACTTTGATTTCCATTTAATAGTGATTGTTTTTTGACTGTCACCATAATTAGACTCAGCAAGGCTTTACTATGACTAGGCAATTCTAATTTTTTTTTATCATAGCTCAAAAAATCATCTCTCCTGTCAATCCAAACTCAGTTGTGTTTTTTATCCCTCTTTGCTACCAACACAGGACTAGAAAATGTTACTTTTCATTTGCTTGAACACGTCTATAGTAATGTCATAATGACCAATATATTACAGTAATAGTGGTCTTCACTATGTTTTTAATGTCAGGTTGACTACACTGCCAGCTAGTTCTTGTCTTTATTTTCTGAACATCTTCATCTCCTTTCAGCTTAACGATAGAAATATAATTTCATGGCCATTTATTTGCATCTTTGTTTCAATGTGTAATATAGCTAATGAGCATTACAAGCAGAATTAAGAAGAGGATGGACTGTGTTCTGTTACTACAAGAATGACAATGTTTAAGGTTGCTGTCATAGCTCTCAAGGTGCTTACACCCTTTTGTTATATGTCTACTCTGCATAATACAATCACTTCGGAGAGAACAGTTACTTCAGTATTGCTTGTTGTAGTCAGAGCAATTAGAAACAGTTGCAAGGCATGAGCAGCTAACAACTGTTATTGCTCCTCCCTGCAGTCTCAGGGCATGTACATGCAGTTGTGTAGCTACCTATACCATGATTACATCCCCTACATCAAATGATGTTTTAGTTATTCAAGAATGCTAATGATAGCACATCTAATTTGCATCTTCACAGTGTTCAGAGGGCTGAATCTACACTATAAAAAGATAATGATGTAGTTATGGAAGTGGAAGGAGTTAAGTCTAATTGGATAAAGACAGAAAATTGTTGTTAGTCACTTGGAGGAAATTGTTCTACGACTCACTGCGCTATTTTAAAAATTATGCTTGTCCTCTATGCACACACTGCCTATATGTTATTTTATTATAAACATATTTCAATATGCAATGGAAAAATTGTGATGTGTACAATTTAAAAATTTCACTGCTGCTATACTGTACATATGGCAGTTCTTACTGCTGTGAGAATGATGATGGCTGTGCCATAGACTTTGTTCATTTCTATTTGACTTAGGATTGCATATATGTGTGATGGACAGAGAGCATAGGTATTTGCAGTATGCAGGTACTATATCTTTTTTATGCAGGTATTTTATCTTTTTAGGCATTTGTTCATCTACTACAGGTTCCACACAGCTTGTCATTACTGCAGTTAGGAGTCATGTGCGTTGGGGTTGTTTCTGTCAGATGCTATCTGTACACAGACATTACATGAGTAAGTAACATTTGTGGACATCAGATGGCATCCCTTTTAATATTTGTATATGCTTAGGTTGTAATGTGTATGCTATCATTCGCCTATTTGTTGCTGGGTGTGTGCGCTGACCTTTGAGTCTTAAGTGGTGAGTGTGTGTGTGCTATTGTTTGCCTCTTAGCCAGGTCAAGGGCATATTGTGTACACCTATGTCTGTTGGCTACATGTCAGCAGCTGAAGGTTCCCACTCAGATTCTTTGTCTGTATGCATGGGAGGTGCTGGCCTGCCTGATACCCAGGAATGTATGGTCCTGGCTCTTGCTGTCCCTGTTAGAGCTACTTCCTCAAGATGATATTGTGCAACATGCCACAGACTGTGAAAATTTCTGCAGAGGTACCCAGGCCATACTGCAGGGTACCCCTGACGTGTCTAGACAGCAGAACTGTGACTTCAGAATGCCAAACACATGTTCTGTGATGCTTCTAGTTTGAGTATGGGCATCATTATATCCTTCTTTTGTGGTTGTGTGTGCATTTCTGATGGGTGTCATGAGCCACAGTGCCAGTGCACAAACTGCATCACCCAGTAGATGGCCTTGTGAAACAGTAACCCTAGAAAACCTGGTATAAAGCTGCAAGGTATGCCATATGTGTGAGTTGTGATAACTGCCTGAGATGCCTGCACAGACATTGAGTATGATCTTTCTAGTATTACAGACAACCTGTCAGTTGATTGAATGAAACCCCTTCCTGTTGATGAATGTCCTTCCCTGTTCACGAAGTGGGGGCTTTTATTTCTATGTGAGTGCAGTCTATGCCCCTAAGACTTCAGGGAAGTGTATAACAGCATATAATTCCTGTATTGTTCTCGCTTTTTCCTTGGGTGTGCATGGAAAATAGATGTACTCCCTTGCATGGTGTAGCACAGAATTTAGATATTGGTGAAATCTTCTGGTAGCTAAGGGCTGTGTATACTCCTGATGGTCTCTGGAATGTACCAGTAGCTAATATCCTTAATGCTACACATACCTTAGTTACCACTGTTATAGGTTCTCCTCGATTTTCCCTGGATCTGAGGTGATGGAGGTAGAGGTTGTAGATTTCCTGTAGTGTTTCCCTATCAACTCTGTATCACTTTATTGTTTCAATGTCATGCAGGCTACAATATGTTAACTAGGACTGAACGCCCTTCTTCTCCTTGGATGAGGTATATTTGCAGCATCAGCAGCATAGAGTTGAGCCTGTTGCACATACATATGCAAAAGAGCAGCAACAGTGTCTAACACTGTTTTTTTTTTTAACTGTGATGGTGGCTGTATTCCAGTAGGTTTTGGTGTTCATAGCAAGGGGTTACACCATCTCCAAACAGTTACTTTACAACTTCCTGAATGGCTCCACATATTGAATTGGTTCATTTGAATGTAATTCAGCTACTTATGCTTTAATTAGCATACTGTGCTGTTTACCTTTGGTAGTGCTACACAAAGTCTAGAGTCATTTAATGAATACAAAACTGCATGCTATCATGTGCGCGACACACACATGAAGCAACACAGACATTAGCCATTCATGAATCCGGCCAATAGTTAGAGCTGCAATGTTGTCTGACTCACAAAGCAGAGAAAACAAATTCAGCTGTTTGATAGATGCAAGACAAACTTCCATCCTCCCTAAAGGCAAATATAAAAAAAAAAGACACCAAGTTAGTCTAAAAACAATTCAAGACTACATCTATTTTACTGTCAGTAAATCAGTATGGAAAAGCATCCTCACAAAAAAGTAAAAAGCATGCTTACTCTTTACACCCAAAAGGAAAAATAAAGTGGCATAAATTACATCCTAATGTACTTTGCAAGCATTTGCATAAACATGTTCAGCGTGCAATACACTGCACAGCCAAACTCAACGTGAATGATGGTGGGGGAGCACTACAACTAGTGCTGTGCTTCCCTTTACCTACACAAAAGGAATGTTTACCACAGTTAGAACCAGCACTGCCATCAACACTGTCACCGGGACATTTACAAAGGAAACAAAAAAGCAGTGCAATTCTCCCATACAGAGACAGACTCTTGCTGAAACACTTACCAACCCTCCCCTTTTCTTCATCCATAACAGCTGAAAAGTAAGGCTAATTTGCAAACCCTGACCATTTTCCAGTACTTTCACAAACACGTGCTGCATAGTAAATACATGAGCTCTGAATTTTGTCACAGCGATGTAATGATCACAGTAGGGCTGGCTATTAGGATGCCTCAGTGATAAATAGCCAAAACAATAAAAAAACTGGGAATTAGAGAACTGATTTATATGTCACAAAATGCATAAACTCCAGCACATCTTTTTAAAACTTAATGTGCATGCTTTGTGTACATCCTTAATGTGTTTAGTATTTCTCTTTCAAATGGTGCTGTATAGCTGAAGTTAACAGACAGAATGCAGACAGACAATACATTGACAGGAGGGAAGAGTAATTGGAGCTATTACAAAATGGAATGGGTAACTACGGTCACTGGTTCAAAGGAGAGGAAGAGGAAGGTTTGGCAAAGGGTGAACAGTTTGTATCACTCACATAGGTCAATGTATGACAACAACTCTGTCAGCAACACTAATGCAGGGTGTTACTGGCAAACTGAACAAAACTGTGACAAGAAAAGCTTTCCACACTTTTAGGAAGTTGGATTATCCCTTGCAAACCCTGTAGAAGTGACTTTGATATTGCTTTATTGTCTAACTATAAAACCACATTATTATCATTATTATTACTACTATGGCTGCTTATTTTGATTAGCCAAATAGCTTTTACATTTCTGCTTTCTTAGACATCAACAACTAACTTATCACACATATCAAAGGCACAGATATTAAGAAAATTAGTCTGTAATTCAGGTACTATGGCTAGGAGTTGCCAGTGGAAGAAGCTACATGCAGAAAGATGAAAATCTTTCTGCATGTAACTGAAAAACTGGCTTAAGGACAGAACCCACAGGGTTAGAGTTGCTGGCGCTATGTCAGACTCCAAGCCAGTCACAAGTGGTGTCCCACAGGGCTCGGTCCTTGGCCCCCTATTGTTCGGCATCTACTTCTCAGAAGTACAGGCCAACATGGGAGGACTTTGGCTGACAAAGTTTGCAGACGACTGCAAACTGGGCGCCATAGTGGAAAGTGCATCGGACACGGATATCCTTCAGAAGGGACTCATGGAAAAAGATAGCTGGTGCCAGAGCCATGGCCTGAAGTTAAACGCCAAAAAATGTATAGTCATACCCTTCGGGAAAAACAAGGTAACCCCAAGCTACCATATAGGTGGCAATCAACTAAGCACAGAAGAGGTTATCAGGGACCTGGGGACCCAGGTTGACAGTGGCCTTTCTTTTGACACTCACGTTGCTAAAGTAGTTAGAAAGACCTTCTACATTGCCCACCTGATCATGAAGGGATTCACATCCAGATCTAGTGAGGTCATTGTTCCCCTGTACTCTTCACTTATCAGACCAATGATCGAGTACAACGCCCCATTCGGGATGCATCTCACCCGACATCTGCAGCAACTGGAGAGACCCCAAAAGTTCCTCACCAAAAGGATAAAGGGACTCCAAAATCTGTCATATGCTGCCAGATTGAAGAAACTCCAGCTCTTTTCAGTCGCATACCGTCTGCTCAGAGGTGACATGTGCCTGACATACAAGGCCATGTCCAACCCAGAATTAATGGACATGCTCCACCTCAAAAAATCCAAATCCACCAAAACCACTAGAGCAAGCGACTTAAACCTTAGCACGAATATAAATAGGAAGTGCTGGAGGGATAGATTTATCACTCAGAGACTCCCTATGCTGTGGAATAAAATCCCGGTCCATGTGAGGCAGAGCACCTCGCTGGCTCTGTTAAAGAGAAATCTTGACCTGTGGATGGGAGATCGTAGGTTTACCCCAGGAATCATCTCTGTGTCACTGCTGGACAGAGGCACAACAAACTAATGGGCACAGTATTTGTTCATATAAGGGGTGGCGTAAGCCACAAAAATTTGGGCTAGGCTTATAAATGCCTTAGGGCAGATAGCCTAGTATAAACCTATGAACCTATGAACCTAATCAAACAGAAGTCTGTGTTCTTTCTTCTTGACTTCCTATATGATACATCACAATTTTCTAGTAAAACATGAATACACTTTTTGCAACAAATGCTTTAAGACCAAATACAAAACAGAATGAACAGAAAGCAATTATTTGTGTTTGCAGTATACTGCTAATATTGTCATAAAGAATATTTTGAGTCACATATGCAACATTAGTTTTATTTCAGTGCATTACACCTGTTCACTGCATTTCTTATTTACTTAACATGATGCCAACTGATATTCTACATCTGTGGTTCAAAGTGTTCATTTTCTAAAGCCTATATATATGTCTGTCTATCTAAGTGTCCTGCATTTGCATGCAGTGGAAACTGAACCTCCTGATAAAGTTACTATAAATACTGTAACTCAGCACACCATTGTTAAAACACTGTTAATTAGACTGAAGGGCCACCTACTGCTCAATTCCTCAGTTCTCACATGCTGACGTGATGGAAATCTTAACAGGTACTCTTTCCTGGGAAAATATGCTGTGTTTTGTTTTCCCCTCTCCTTGCCATTCTAGGAAATGGATCCCTATCTATAGATATTATAGCCAAAGAAATCTTCAAACAAGACTATAAGGTATATGTCTCCCTAGCGAACAGCCAAAGATAAACATCCTGTCTTCATAACCATCACCCTGCTTGAAATTGATGCAAATATATCAAATTACAGAGCAGCGAAAAGAATTGCAATTTAGCGTTCCCCATGAAGATTGCAGTCGCTTCCTCAGGAAGGATAAATGTTGGTTCTGTAAGTGAGAAGGGAGGGAACCAGGTGCTACTTTAAGAGAAAGATCTGCTAATCATGTTAGGATGTTGCGAAAAGCCATTTTAACTCAATTATCCCCTATGCTGGAAGATTAATGTGCCTGGCAGCAAACCCACCTTTGTCTTCTGTATAGCTTGACAACAATAGACTTCTGACACATCATGAAGGGAAATTAATTGCTGGAAGTTTGCTAATTGCAACAGAAGAAGAAAAAGAAAGCCCATATATTAATAAGTTGGTACACAGAGATGTAGTGTCAGGAGTTTTATTTCCTACTGTGTGTTAAAGTGCATTTTTATGTATTTAGCCATGTTGGTCTCAAAAAATGCTGGAACAGTGCCAGCAATTTCAGAAGCAAAGCTAATTTTTTATAAAGCAGTTTTCGGCTAAGTTTATTGCTCAAGGAAATAATTTTCTTTGATCTCTCATAATGATATCCTTACATTTTGTGCACGTCACACTATGAAACTTCAATCTTTTTTCTGAAGTCAGAGTTGAGTCATATGCCTTTGCTAAGGCAACTGCCATTGCAGTGTAAAAGATACAAATAGTCATTAAAGATTATTCTGATTACAAAAAGACAATATATTGGTACACCTATTTCAGTTACCAGCTTGCCAAGCTGGCCATATCATTTTTAATATTTATTGTTATTATTTTATTTATAATGTATCCTCCAATATACCAACATGCATTCCACAGATAAATGTTGCATGTAGCAGCAACATAATATAGAAGTGCAAACTTAGCATAAAAAAAACATTCTAAAATATTTTATATACAATTAAAAACATCCTTCCTGCAAAGGATATTCCCAACAGTTGTTAAAATTGAAGATTGCAACAATTACTAAACACTCTTCACTCCCTTCTTCTTCACTCATGTTAACATACACAAACACTCATACCATACTACTACCCATATATTCTTATTGTCATTCATGTACACATACCTGGCTGCTCCTTTCCTATCCCTCTCAAAGGTAACCCTAATTACTATCTTGCTCCACTGCCCCTCCGTTAACATGTAACTTGTAGTGTTTCACTACATACTTCCTCCATCTTGCTTTTTTGACCACATACCCTCTGCCACATCAGCATCATGAAGTAGTTAACATTCGGCTTAGCCACAATTACCGAATTTTGCTCCTCAGCACTCTTCTAATTTTGTGTTCTTACATTATCTGTTCAAATTCACTTGCTTACACTTTAACAACTAAATAATGCCTAGATACTCTATGAAAATTATCAGGCAAATTCCCTACAACCCAGAACAAATCATCATAAAAATGTACAGTAATATACTGACCATAAGCACACTTGTGACACATACTACAACAGGAAACATCCTTACAAAAAATATCAGATAAAAATTGTAGGTCTGTAAAATATAAAGCTCTGAGAAACATACTTATTTTAAGAAGAACTTCCAATGGAGTATAAGCAAATGTTATGTACTGGTACTAATTTACAAACTTACGGGTGGGGGGGTTGACATAGTGGGTTGGAGGTTGACATAGTGGTTAAGGTGTTTATCTTACAGATACAAATTGCAGGGTTTGATTCTCACATGGGGTAATTGGCTAGGCTTGAAATGCCCCACAAGGGCAGTTAAACTAGTATTATACCATGACCCCCCCAAAACGTGCACGCTGATTGGCCAGCGTGCCCGTTGTAAATCGAGTTATACTAATGGAAAAAGGTCCGGTCGCCCGGACTTTTTTCCATTAGTATAACTCGGTTTTTTAAAACACTGTCTTGCTATGTTAAATGGGTTTAACATAGCGAGACAGCTTTAAAATAAGCAACGGAGATCTCCGTTGCTTATTTTAAAGCTGTCTCGCTATGTTAAACCCATTTAACATAGCGGGACAGTGTTTTAAAAAAAAGCAACGGAGGAAGCAAGATCTCCTTTACTTTTATGTTCGCTATGTTAAATGAGTTTAACATAGCGAGACAGTTTAAAATAAGCAACGGACATCTCCGTTGCTTATTTTAAAACTGTCTCGCTATGTTAAACCCATTTAACATAGCGAAACACTAAAAAAAAAGCAACGGAGATCTTGCTTTCTCCATTGCTTTTGCCCACAGCTCTGATGTACTGCGCAAGCGCCGCGCAGTACATCAGAACTGCCGCGGATGCCAGACATCTGCGGAAGGGCAGTAAACAGGCATTATACTATGCCATTATTTAAGAAAAGTAATAGTTTCTTTTCTTAAATAATGTCATGGTATAATAGCAATAACCCACTTCTGGGTGTGGGTAATGCTAAATTTACCCACGGTTGGCTTTGTTTGGTCCTCGGGCCTCGGGACCAAACCACGCCAACCGTGGGTAAATTTAGCATTACCCACACCCAGGCGTGGGTTATTGCTATAGTAATCTATGAACCTATAAAAGTTTACATGGTATGTTAATGGTGCTTATATGAGACTACAAGTTCATATACAACCCTACATACAGCCAGATGCATGCAATTCATTCCTTGTCAATTACAGTGATATAACTGATCATGTACAGACAATGCAGTACTAACAACACATATTAACCTCATTCTCCTGTTGTTAGAAAAATTACAGTCCAATACCTCAGTATATTAAAGTACTGAAAGACACTAAAGATAATTCATATTTATAGATCAGAGGTACCTGCACCCAGTATACAATTATATACACATATTTATGTTATCAAAATTACTATATATATATATATATATATATATATACACACACACACACACACACACACACATATATAAGTATACATAGATATATAAAATGTGCAAGCATACATTTTGTAACCTTGATCACTTTTACATTAAGGCACTGTATTCCAGGTTTTAATACAGAACAATTTGGATGGCCAATATTGTAACATTTTTATATATAATAATACAGTAGCATGTACAACGTAAGGCTGAAATGGCAATGAAGAGGGTGCAAGCCTCAAAGGTAGGAGTGGATTAATATTATTAGGTCTGTGATGAGTACTAGTGCTAGCATTGCAATATTATAAGAAGCTAGAAGTACAAACTAGAATAACTTATTGTTAAGGTATATACAGGAAAAAGGATAGTCACACTTTAATGTCTGAGGATTAACATCAGTCAATAAAGCCACACATAATTGTTTCATACTTATTTTGTATAATGCCTGTTGATGGACTGCATATTGCTGTCAAAGAAATCACTATATGCAATCTTTGTCTCTCTTTCTCTCTGTCTCTCTCCCTCTTGCTAACGCGCTGTCTTTCCTGTCTTATATGCACAGATGCATGTACTTTTTTAATGTATTTTATGCTTTTTAAGTAGTAAAAACACATTTAGAGATGGTAAATAATGGCAGCCATTTATTTTTTTTTATGCCTGAGATTCGTAGTACGTTAATTGACAGTGAAGTGTCAGGTGTCTTGCCTGTACATTAACACCTTGTTGTAAAGTGTTTGTTCTCCAGTTAGGGTGAAGATGTATGTGTCACCTATTCCCTAATCACAATTGTCAAATCAGTGCACTGATAATCTTCCTTTATGCACTTTTTTAGTGACCCCTAAAGATTTTCACTGGTGTCTATCCCGATGTTTTGTGGCACTTTGTTCCAGTATTCTCATGCCATATTTCAGTTGTAGTTAGTGTGCACGTTTTATCATCCCGATGTTTTATGGCACTTTGTTCCAGTATTCTCATGCCATATTTCAGTTGTAGTTAGTGTGCACGTTTTATCATCCTGATGCTTTGTGGCACTTTGTTGCAGTATTCTCATGCCATATTTCAGTTGTAGTTAGTGTGCACATTTTATCATCCTGATGTTTTGTGGCACTTTGTTCCAGTATTCTCATGCCATATTTCAGTTGTAGTTAGTGTGCACGTTTTATCATCCTGATGCTTTGTGGTACTTTGTTGCAATATTCTCATGCCATATTTCAGTTGTAGTTAGTGTGCACGTTTTATGATCCCGATGTTTTATGGCACTTTGTTCCAGTATTCTCATGCCATATTTCAGTTGCAGTTAGTGTGCACGTTTTATCATCCCGATGCTTTGTGGCACTTTGTTGCAGTATTCTCATGCCATATTTCAGTTGTAGTTAGTGTGCACGTTTTATCATCCTGATGTTTTGTGGCACTTTGTTGCAGTATTCTCATGTCATATTTCAGTTGTAGTTAGTGTGCATGTTTTATCATCTTGATGTTTTGTGGCACTTTGTTCCAGTATTCTCATGCCATATTTCAGTTGTAGTTAGTGTGCACGTTTTATCATCCCGATGTTTTGCGGCACTTTGTTGCAGTATTCTCATGCCATATTTCAGTTGTAGTTAGTGTACACGTTTTATCATCCCAATGTTTTGTGGCACTTTGTTGCAGTATTCTCATGCCATATTTCAGTTGTAGTTAGTGTGCACGTTTTATCATCCCAATGTTTTGTGGCACTTTGTTCCAGTATTCTCATGCCATATTTCAGTTGTAGTTAGTGTGCACATTTTATCACTAGGTAGTCACCTGAATTTCTGAGACTATAGCTTGAGGTTTTAAAGTATAGAACTTGTTTAAGTGAAGGGCACTAGTGTTCACCGAGTAATTTATAGGTGAATAAAAAGATGACAGTTACATGATGCAATGTGAATATAAAAACTTTGGAAGTGTGTCTTGCTGCATAGCATGTCTTGCCAGGGAATTATTTTTTACTATGTTTTTAATGTCATAAATATGCTCACTAATATCTTCAAAGGATATATATATATAAATATATGTAGGAGCTATAAAAAAGAATGTGAATATAAATGGATTACTGATTTGAAGTCTTCTTATTTTCCATGTTTAAATGATTCATACTCATTTACTAGTTCTTAAGAAATAAAGATAAAAAAAACAGCTGAATAGGAAAACCCAGAACTTATTTAATAGTCATGAAACACAAACAATAAAAAAAAAACAAGTATCCAGTTAACGCTTTCATCTCTGAGGCTATATTACATTATCGAACTTTTAAAAGTTTGAATGTCATATGGTCGAAACTATATGATCAAACATTTAAAAGTTCAAAAATATAATAAAAAAATAAACCAAAGAAAAACCTACCTGAACAGTTTAAGCAGGGGGGAAGCCCCCCTGCACCCCCCACCCCCGCTCTTTAAATATACCAACTCCAACATCGCCCTACAGTACAGAAAAGGGAAATCTCCCCATTCTGCACTGTGGAGATCTCCATTGAAATGTTCAAACTTTTAAAAGTTCGATCATATGGTGTCGACCATATGATATTAGAATTTTTAAAAGCTCGACAATGTGATATAGACCCTTCATCTCTAACCTTGAGACTTCTTCAGACTGAATAGATTTAGTATCACCATGCATTTATATAATACCTAGTCATGTGATTAAAATAGTTTAGTGATTTAACCCTTTGTGTTTCTGGTAAGCAACAAAATCTTCTCTGTTGTTTAATCCTGCTGGATAACAAACATTAAGTTTAACTTGCCATAAATATTCTTTCCACCCTAATTCTTCCTCAGTGTCAATTGTCAAATCTTGAAACATCATCTAATATAATAAATTTAAAATCCACTTTACATTTGGATGAAATATAATGCTTGATTAAACTATTTTGTCATTACCAGCTGATGTTGCATACTTATGCTCATATATTCTCTTGTAAAGCTCTCTGGTTGTTCTACCAACATACAATGACTGACAGGGCATGCATAGAGCTAAATATACAATAAATTTATACTAGCAAGTAAATCTGTCTCTGATTTTAATCAGCATGTTGTTCTCCCTTTTTTCTTCTACTCCAGTGTAGAAATAATTTAAAAAATTACAGTTGAGACATTTGAACATCCCTGTTTTTACACGCTGTTCAAAGGTAAACTTATGTTTCTCTGAAAAAAAATTAAACTTTTCATTTACACAATTATTAATTAACAATCTCATGAAACTATGTAAATACTCTTTACAATGTCCATAACAAAATTCAAAACATTTGCAATATGATTAATACTTTTCTAATGAGCTTTGTAAGTTTTCCAAAGATAATAATTTATGTATCACATTTTTAGTTCTCATTCTTATAGTAAGTGTTTTGTTATTGCATACTGATTTTCTAAACAGATAAATTCATTATTGAATGAGATAGTAGTCTTTGTTTTCTATTTTTTTGTAGTGATTTTTCTAGATATTGCTAAAGTACTCCAAAGAAGAGGTATTTGTGATACTGGAATAATTTCTGGTATAGATGTGTTAAATAATATAAAATAATGTGAGATGTTACACTTATCTGACCACAGTGCTCTACAAAAGTTTCTGAAGTCAGTTCAAATTGGAAGAACTATTTTACAGCCAATTATCATATATATTACCAATCAGCATTAAAGTCTATCTCACATCTCCAACATTGTGTTCTTTTTAATTTATATATAACTGCTGTCTTTTGAGTTGTGATAAAGATTTCTGTGTATAAATTTCCAAGTAAATATTTTCCAGTATGGGGAAGATGTTGTTTTCGCTACTGATTTTAATATTAGTTTGTTATTGTTATCTGAAAAGTCTTCTTTATTAATTTTAGTTGAGTATAACCAGAATGAGCTATCAGATAAGGCAAATTCAATTCTTAGGATTTTGTAAATGATTGATAATGAAAAAAAATTATTAGATGATTTGTTATTAATATTAGATAGAGGTTTAGAATTCTGGGAATCTGAGTATTTTGTGTATTGAATGTTAGTTTGATTTTATGTTGTATAAATTCTTTACATGTTTGCAAGTCTAACCATTATTTTCTATGCTATATATTGCAATTAAATAGTCTACAGAATGTATTTTGTTTCCTGACAAGAATTGGTGCTGATGTCTAAGCCCATTGTCCTACAAATCTATCATTTTTTTATATTAAAAGGTATTAGATATCTGCTCGTGTAAGCTATTGGGAATAATATTATTGATAGATCTTTACATAAATAATTTGAGTTAATGAGTTCTTTAAATAATATAATAATTTTATATAATTCATTCAATAAATAACCTTCTATAATTGATATGAATACATTTCTATCAATATTTATCAATAGCTCAATTATATTTTTATATTTTGTGTTATCAGTGTTTCATGGATTTATTTCCAGCACGAGGTAAAAGAGGAATCTAGCCACATGTAAAATGTTTTTATAATCATAGATTTAATATATAGTTCAGTGTTAGGAAAAGCTATAACTCCCTCTTCCCAACCTAAAGTGTGCCAGTGTTAGGAGATTCTAGTTATTTATTTTTTTTTTTTTTTGGGGGGGTGCCACAAGAACTTTATTAAAATGGATTTATAATTGTTTTTGATGGAGAGAGTACTAATGATTGGCTGATGTATAACATTTTTGGTAATGCTATCATTTTAATTAGAGTTAGCCTATCCTCAAAAGTAAATAAAAATCTGTTCCATGATTCTTTTAGTTTTGTTATAGTATTGATTACTTGCTGTTAATTAGTTGTTATTCATTGTTTATTGGTTGATTCAATGGTTATTCCTGAATATTTTATTTGAGAATTTCCCCAGTTGAAGTTTTTAAATGTAGTCAACCTATCTGTTTATTAGCAATGTCTTTGTTTTATTTTGATTGAATTTTAGCCCTGATAGTTTTTCAAAGAAGTCCATAGATTGTATTAAATGTTCAAGAGATGTTTCTACATTTCCAGTAGTAATTAAAATATCATCAGCAAACAACTGGATTTTAGGGAAAAGATTTTCATTTAATTTATTACCTTTTATATTTATGTTATGCCTTATGAAGTTAGCAAAAGGTTCTATTGAAAGTGCAAATAATAAAGGGGATAATGAGCATCCTTGTTTTGTTCTTTTTTAAATTTTAAAAGGACTAGATATGAAAGTGTCTATTTTTACATAAGATATTGAGTTGACATAAATTGTATTAATTAGTTCTATGAATTCATTAGAAAAGTTATATTATTTTAATGTACTAAACAGATAGGACCTGTTTATTGAATCATATGCTTTGTTTATGTTTAGGCTTATTATATGTAATTCATTCTTTTTTTATTTACAAAGTCAATCAAAGAAAATAATCTAAATAAATTGTCATGTGCTTTCCTATTAATCATAAAGCCTATTTAATATTCCTTTATTAAGCAAGCAAGTATTGAGTTTTATCTCATAGCCAAGTTCAACATGAATACTTCATAATCTACATTTAAAAGAGATATAGGACAATAAGATGAACAAGAAACTTGATTATAGCTTGGTTTTAATGTGGGGGAACTAAGGGAATATTTCCAACAGGGAGGTAGAGTAGATGTATTCTTAATTTCTTCAAATGCATTTAGCAAGATGTTTAGAGTGTTATTAGGCATTTCTTTGTACAAGTCTGGAATTATCCTATCTAGTCCTGGTCCTTTGTTAAGTTTTATATTTTCATTTGTTCTTTTAATTGTCTAAAGGACAAGGGCTTATCAAGCTATCTAAATTGCTGCTTAAAATTGGTTTTGATTGGTTGATTTCATCATAATAGTTTCTAAGCATTTTAATATGTCATTCAGGTCTGTAACTTTATTTTATCTCTATCTTTATATATAATTTCCTTAATGTGGATACTATTGTTCATGCATTTTGATCAAGTTGCTATTTTATGTAAGCTTTTTGGGATTTATCAAGTATGAGTGTAATTTAATTTTCTCCAAGTTAATAGAAACCTTGTGTTGAAGTATATCTATGTATTTCTTGTTTAGATTTTTTTAACTGAATATTTACATTCATATCATTAGGTTTTATATTCGGTTTTAATTTGTCATCATTTGGAGTTTGTTAGTTCTTGAGCCCATTCTTTCCTTTTTGCTATATAGCAGTTTTTAATCTTGCCATATAAAACTACTTTCAATATATCCCAAAGAATAGAACCAGAAACTTCTCCATTATTGTTAAGGGCAATGATTTGATTTATTTCTTTTAAGTACCATTCCTGAAAGTTTTTTAGTTTCATAATATAAGCAAGGCATTCTTTGACAATGAATTAAGTTGTTTCGGCTTATTGTTAATTTAAACGTTATGACATTGTCATCAGACAGTGAACGTAAGACAATCAATACCTCCTCTATCTTAGAATATATCAAATTTGAGACTAAAACATTGTCTATATTTGTTTGAGTTCCAAATCTATACGAATAATGTGTGAATTACAGAGAACTTGGAAGTTCTTGGTTAGATATATCTCTTGGATTCATAGAATTTATGTAATTATTCAAGTGCTTTGCTACTGAGGATTTTTATTTTATTTTATTTGTAATTTTATTGGCAGATAATATACAATTAAAATCTCCAGCAAATAATAATTTACCTTTAGAGTGTGTTGTGATACTGTCTAGGTGTTTTTTAACAGTATTCACACCCATACCTCGCATTCAGTATGCATTTATGAGAGTGTAGTATTTTTTCTCTAATTGCATTACTACTATGCCCAACATTCCATTTTTATCTGAATATTTATCTATAATTTTAGGTGTTTCTAATGTTTTTCTTCATAATATTAAAATACGTCTTCTTTTAGATTTGAACTGATTTCCCACTAAAACAGTATACTCTTTTAATAGGATCCTATAACATCTTCAGATACTAAATGTGTTTCTTGTATGAAAAAGATACCAGACTAGTCTAACTATTTGATTAGACTACATCTGTTTATTGGATTGTTCAATCCATTGACAGTCAAGGAAATACACTTTAAAATAGACATTGTTTAGTGTATAATATTCTGAGCCTGTTTCTTGTGAATACTGAATGATAAATGTGAATATAACAATATATATATTTATGGACAAGAAAACAATCAAAACATAAATCACAGAGTAATGAACATTTACACCCCTCAACATAGAACACAATGTCCCAGGCTTGATGAATGTTCCAGTTAAGCCTCTTTCTAATCAAACCATGTCAAAACAAGCATTTTTTTTTGCTACTATTTTTATCAAATAAACATCTAAATACCATTGTAATGTGTAATACTAATGCATTTCTACCCTCTCCTATTATAAGTGTGAAAATATTAATAAAAAAATATTTGTTACTAAGCAGAAATATAATTAAGACAACATTGCATAGGTATCAGTCAAACAACCAGTCATCATAACTCTTTACAAAATAAAAATGGAATAAACATTTTATATATAGTAAATGTAATCTAATGGCACACATAACAGGTTTTGTTCTATTATCATGCATGTGTATTGCTTTTGTCAATGAAAATACAGTGTTATCACTTCTCTATATCGAACTTATTTATAATACAACTTTATAAAATTAGCTTAATAGTATATAAAAGTTATTGTGAACTAATATGATTGAAATGTCGGAGTGCTGTCATTCAGTTTGGCTGCAGCTTTAACTAATTTGTCACTGTGTTGTATTATAAAGTGGCTGTCACAAGCATTAAATAATTCAGACATATCTCTCTATGATATTTCTTCTGCCTTCATTACTATTACAGTCTTTATTTACAAAGAAGAAGTATTAGAAACATCTTTAATGTTATAACTGCAGCACATGGCTATAAAACTACAAGGTGTATTCCTATAAAATATGTCCTTCTATGCGTAACCTTATAAAGGTTTCCCACTATTTAACATAAGAATGATTAAAAGACTTCATCTGTAGTGAATATATACTGTCGGCTACTTGCATAGCCAAACAGTAATCCACATTTTTGTTGTTCACGTTCTCATTGGCTTCATTTTTCCTAATACTGCATAAGTCTTTCAATTTATTTTCTACGATCTCCACTGGATAACTTCTGTGGATGAATCTGATGCATATGCTCACACTTTCTTTCAGAAAGTCCCCATCCTTTTTAGTGAGCCTATATTCTCTCATTAACTGCCCCTTTACTATACACTATATTGTGCTTACTTTTACTGGGATGCATACTAGAATAATCGAAAAAATAATTATTTTGTATTTCTTTTTGTGTATCTTGCTGATAAGTTTACCATTTTCTTTTGATATCATCACATCTATATAATTTATACTGGTGTCACTGTATCGTATGGTATATTCTAAAAAAGAACTTAAAATGTTAATATGCTTATGAAACTTTTCAAGTGCATCAGTGATCCCTCTCCACACCAAAAACACATCATCAATAAAACATGTATACAAGAGAATATTATTCATATACATGTTGTTGAAAATGTGTATCATTTCCCACCCATACATAAAAATAGTTGCATAACTAATGGCCACTCTGTTTGGCAGTGCATGTTAAACTCAAAGTAGTTGTAACTGAGGATTATGCCTATAGATTACATAATTAGTTGTATAGTATTACTGGAAAAAAGCCCAGAATTAACTATCTCCCCTCTTACTGTGTCCATACCCTCCTCATTAGGAATAACTATATATAAATATTTGATATCCCGTGTCACTAAAAGTGTTTTTCACTAATTCTAAATTTTCTATTTTTGTTAAAAATCAAAAGAGTCTCTGATGTATGAGCTGCCTTTTCCACCACTTTTTGCAAATGCTTATCAACAAAAATACCTGAAACTTCAATTTTGCTGTTGCTACTTTTTCCCATGGCCTTCAGAGGTGGATTATGTAAGTCTTTGTGTATCTTTGGTAATCCAAGGATCTCGCGAAGTTTGGGGCTATCTAATCTCAGAAACCTCCTAGTGTCTTCAGTAATTCTTCCACAACTGTACCATTCTTCAATGAACATGTCTGTCGGTGAAAAAGCTTTTTTTACTTTGTTAAACTATACCAGCTTGTAATATTTAACATCAGACATTTTCTTGTCATACATAGATATAACAAAACCAAAGCATTTCCTTTATCAGATTTAGTCATAATCACATTCTTGTTAACAAGATTTAAAAAAATTCCCTTTTATTTTTCGATAAGTTATAATATCTGTTCAAGTGTTTATTGTTTAACAGTTCAATAATTTGCAGTTCAGGTGCAGTTAGAAAAAAATCTAATCCAGTTCTAAGTGGAGGGTTAAAATTACTTGGTCTGTGAAAGGGATTTGGTTTGTTACTGTCAGATATCAGTTGTTGTCGTTGTTTGTCTTTCGGCTTTTCCCGGTTAGGGGTCGCCACAGCGGAACTCCGGTCAGCTAATGAGTGGCAGTTGGTTTTTATGGTGTTGAGTTGCCAGCCCGACGCCCAACCTTCAACGAAGGCACGCACATTCAACGTATGTCTTTTGAATGCCCACTCGACCGCGGGGAGGTCATGCAGACTCCACACAGAAGGCACTCCCAACCCAAGCCAAGAATCAAACAGGAGAACCTCTTGCTGTGAGGCAACAATGCTACCGCTACACCACTGCGGACTACTGTCAGATATCAGTAAAAGCTTTAAAGGATGGAATTATGTTTCGGCACAGAGTGCTAATAAATGTGATGTGATAAACAGTTTAAGGGATTATGTTAGAAAGCTTAATTTAAAGCTTTTACTGATACTGTCAGATATCAGTAAAAGCTTTAAATTAAGCTTTCTAACATAATCCCTTAAACTGTTTATCACATCATATTTATTAGCATTCTGTGCTGAAACAGAATTCCATCCTTTACTTAGGATTTTGCAAGTTTCATTGCTGAGGGGCATAAAAGACAGCTTTACAATTTTAAAACAGTTAACATCTGTCTTTATTACCTTCTTTAGGACTTCTTATATCCTTTCCTGTTTTTCTTCTGCTGCCACTTGTGCTTGGAAAGTTGTTCTTAATGCTGTAACCTCCACCAAGGTTCTGTTTGTAGTCCCTCCTTGCTGGTAAACCTGGACAGACTGAAAAGCCTATTTGTTGTTAGAGGCTGCTATTATTAGATTTGTTGGTTTCTAAAAGTATTGGTTGAACTTGGTTACCTCCATTACATTGTGCTAATCTTTCAGAGTGCCTGGTAACTCCTTTACTTTCATTTTGAACTGGTCTGGCATCATTTCCTGTGTCCTTAAGTCTCTCCTGCTCAAACTCAGCAACCCAGCCAGCCTCTTGATTTGAATAAACCATGCCTCCTTCATATTCCCTCTGGTCTTTTGAAACTTTTTTTTATTTTTCATTTCTTTAAAATTTCATTTTCTTTGATAATCTTATCTTGAATGATGCTAAATTTAGCATCAAAGTTTTCACTTGTAACATTGTCTTTAATAAAAAAAAAATGTTTTCAATTTTTTTTTCTCTTAAAGAGACCATTCTTTCTTTGTTTAAAGCTATTGGCATTTCCACATACTTCAAACCTATTTTTTGATTCAGCTCAACCCACCTACCCTGTCTAGAAATTATTTTGGAAAATCATTCCCGACAAGCATTTTCATTATCCTTAGCCCCTTTGGGACCCTTTTGACTACTAAACTGTTTCTAAGTAAAAATTGTCCCATTGCAGGTGTTTTGTAATAAATCTTTTTCAAGCTCAAGGAAAGCCCCATAAAAATTGAATGCCACACCTCCTGGGTTGAGCATTTCTGAAGAACTGAAGGGATTGGTTGCTGTTGCCAAACATCCTGCTAATACATAATCATTTTTCCGAAAAATCACATTGAGCTGGTTATTACTGCTGCTTCTGGTGCTGATTTTACTTAGACATCTTTCTTGGTTCAGAATAATCAACCCATTTGGTGTATCATTCAGCGTGAATCTAGAGGATAACATCACAAGGGTCTATATTAAATTAACAAAGTTTTATAACTTCGAATACCATATGATCGACACCATATGGTCAAAGTTATAAAACTTCGAATAGTGAAAACAAATAAAATAAAACAATAAACCCTAAACTTAGGGTTGTAGGCATGGGGTCAAGCCCCCTTGCACCCCTCGCTCTTTAAATATACCAACACCAAGACCGCACTATAATGCGGTAAAGGGAAGACTTCCCTTTACTGCACTGTAGTGTGATCTTGGAGTTGGTATATTTAAAGAATGAGGGGTGTGGGGGTGCAAGGGGGCTTGCCCCCCTACTTTAACCCATTTGGTTACTTTTTTTTTTTTTTTAACTATTCAAAGTTTTATAACTTCGACCATATGGCATCGATCATATGGTATTCGAAGTTATAAAACTTTGTTCATTTAATGTAGACCCACATCACAAAACTAGTGCTCACCTGATTTTCTGTAGTATCAAAAAAAGGAAGGAAAGTAGCTCAATCAAAGGTGAAACTATTATGTCCAAAACATAAAAAAAACAAACAACAGAGAAGATTTTGTTGCTTACCTGAATCATAAAGGGTTAAAGCACTAAACTATTTTAATCACATGACTAGGTATTATATAAATGCTTGATTATGCCAAATATATTCAGTCCGAAGAAGTCCCGAGGTTAGAGACAAAAGCTCTAACTAGATACTTGTTTTTTTATTGTTTTTTATTTTGTGACTATTAAATAAGTTTTAGGCTTTCCTTTTCAGCTGTTTTATTTACTATGTTTTTGGATATAATAGTTTCACCTTTGATTGAACAAGTTCTTAAGAAGTGTTCATTAAGGAAATAATAATGTTGTTTTTAGTGATCATGTGATTTTAACCACATTATACTGTGTGTGATGTAATCAGATAAGATGTGATCACAGGATCACAAGATCATAGTAAGTTACTAGGCTAATGGCCCTAGGGCCCTTACAAGCCTAGCCAAGTTCTACCCTTATTTCCACAATCAGCACCTATGAAGCTCTTCACAATAAAGCACTTATTTACTTTACTATTTCATCATTAAAGTCTGCCTTGATGTGTTTCTTGGTACATACTTGTTTTGTTCTAATAATACAAACTTCCTGAAGCCTGAAAAACACTTACTATGTTTAGGAAATGCATTGTTGTCACTGATGTACTTGATAGCATATTTGTGTTCACTTAATTACTCATGCAGTCTTGTAAACTTTCCATTGTTAAAAGAACATAAAGTATATATTGTTCAGACTAACATCTAATAAAAACAAAAGGAATTTAATTCATGAGGGTATGCCAACATATCACAGAAATTAAATGTATACTTGATTAGCATTATAGCAATACATGGAAGTTATATCTGCAGCAACTTAACAAAAATCAGTAACATTTTTCTTAGAAACTCTCTTTAATTTCCCCTAACACACACAAGTTCTAGAAGTCTAATAAAACATGTGACTAGTCATAGAAACTTCTTCAACTGGAAATCTAAATAAATTGCCATTCCCTTAATTTTAGACCTCTGGACAGACAACATTGGCCTAAATGGAAAATGTGTGTGATTCTTGGGAATTTTTAGAATACCAAATAAAAAAAAAATAATCTCATTTTTTTAACATGAATTAATTCATATAACTCAAATCACTATGATTAATTTCCATCAAATCTAACAATGTGGAGTCTGTCTTTTATATGTACTATTCTAAATGTTTGACATTCTATAATGCCTTATGTCACTTAAGATGATTTTCATAACATTAACATAATCACTCTGCTTTGTAATTATAAACATTTGTAAATTACTCAGTTCATTTAAATTTGCTTTTAAATAACTGTTTAAACTGAATAATGGTTTGTTAAATCATTAAAATGTATTTGTCACGTTTATTCTGAAATCTCAATAATGTAGCTACCAAAGGAGGATTAAGTGTTGATTTTTTCTCAAAAAAAAATTCACATCTGAATCCATACAAAGATATGCTATGTTTAATTTACAGATGTACATTCTCAGTTCACTTTCACATCTGGCTTGTTGTGCTCTTCTAGAAGGCATGAGATTCAAGACTAATTTTGAAACTGCTATGTGTGAAAAAAGGTGTTTGCTACCTGCTGCTAATTCCTCTGATAATAGCCTCTTCCATTCCCTCTGCTTCTTTTTTGGTAACGATATGGTAGAAGTAGCAATAAAACTACACTTGATTGGTGATTAGAGCCTCCATTTCCTGGAAGGAATGATTGTTGTATTGTTTTCACTGTAACTATTAACTTTACAATCCTTTTTGAGTATCTCAGGGTTGACCAATGCACATTCTCCTCAGGATGTTCTTTATTATTTTTATTCGCAGAACGAAGAAACATAGAATAAGCTAAATGTGTTTCATTCTTTTGTATCTGTAATTAATTTCTTATGCTGTAAATTCTTTGTGGTTTACTCTTATTTGAGTTGTCTATCAATAACTGAAATGTAGTCTCTGAGAGAAGAGAAATGGTGTTAATAGTTTAAAATGTCTTTATTAAGTTGTTGGACTTCCTTATTTAAAATAGTGAATTAAAATCTCAGTCACTTAAACCTTTCTCACTAAATAAATCCATTGATTCTCAATATACTTCACTCTTCACTTTAGGACAATTGGGAAATGTGCATATACAAAGACCCTTTTTATGAATTAGACATTTGTGAAAAAAATGAATTGCCCTAACCAAACAATCTGTACTTAGATTTTTTTTTAATTTTCACAAAACTATTAAATTGTCTTTTTCCTGAGGAGGGGGGTGCAGTTCACTAATCAGTACAGAGGGATTGTCTGAAATCTGTAAAATGTTTCCCAACCTGTCATTCTCCCTTTGGTGGTTTGCCTACACCATGGAGGAATCATATTGGTTTCACTGCTGTCTTGGTTTAATAGAAGCTGTGATTTTGTGATACTTTGGAAGGCTTAATATACCACTTTAGATCTACTAGAGAGAAATGCACACATTCTCTTTTCTGAAGAACCATTGCAAATACTGTCATTATGTTTAATCAGCCATTTGACTGTTTGCTTGACTTTTCACAATGCTGAATACAATTCATCAGGAATGAAGTGGAGGTTAAGCCCATTCAACTTTGTTGAACTCATACTAATTAGAGTTTCTCAAAACACATGAGACTGAGGCTAGAAAACACAAATCTGAGAGACCAAATATTAAACATTTAGTACTTTTTCCCAGGTGAAGAACTCATGATATACCTACATCGAGAGCAATGTCCATAGAGAATTGTACGTACTGCATTTCTTCTCAATGAACTGTGGTTAGCAGAGTTATGATGTTCCAGGGAATGTTTGGTATTCAGACCTTTCATACTGACAAATATAGGCCTAGTGTCTAATAATTTTGTTAACTCAGAATTTCATACTGACAAATATAGGCCTAGCGCCTAATAATTTTGTTAACTCAGAATTTCTTAAAATAACATTTCAGCTGTTATCGGCGCTACCTTTTACTGACTGGAAAAAGTAAAAAAGTAGGAATGTCTTTCTTTAGCTTTTCACCCAGTTCTATTGTTTTTTTTTTGTTTTTTTTTCAAACTTTTGTCCAAAGTCACTCTGTATGTTATTTATCTTTTACTCAAAACTGAAATTGTTCCTTCCAATAAACCCAGTGGTATACCCTGTCTTTAAACATAAATTTAAACTTTTCACATTTTAAAAATAAATCCTTATCTTGCTATTGCCTCATTATTTTGACAAATTGGACCTTCACTGTATTTTTTTAATGTGCCCTGAGTGAACCACTGTTGAAATCTAAATATTTGTAAAAATGTGTTTTTATTGCTACTTCTGACATGTTACCAAAAAAGAAGCCAAGGGAGTGGAAGAGGCTACTCTCAGAGGAATTAGCAGCAGATAGCAAATACCTTTTTTCAGGTTTGTAACCTAATTTTGAATTGACTGAATAACATGTAGCCATTTCAAAATTAGTTTTGAATCTCACAGCTTCTAGAAGAGCACAACAGGCTGGGTTTGAATGTATATCTGTAAATTAAACACGGCATATATGTGTATGGATTCAGATGTGAATTTTTTTTTCACAAGAACTTAACACTTAATCATCCTTTGCATGGGTCTTAAATTCAAATTTCTTAGATGCATTATTCTTGTAAAGCCCAATATCTAAATAACCAGCTTGGTGTTCGCTGATTAATTTTTATTATGTGATATTTTAATTGTATCTTTTTAAAGGTGTATGTGTGTGTTGTTGTTCTTAAGAAGTTCTATAATAAAAGTGGAATGACAGTCCAAATTTATTTGTTCTTGTGTCTCTGATGTATATGCTGTGTGCTGTTACAAAGATATTTCGCTGAACAAATTGCTGTTTGCACATTTTATAAAAACATTTACTGTTAACAAATATTTACTTTTGTCTTTTTTATTTAAATTGATTTTTTTAGAAAATGCCCAGGAATTTAAGAATGTATGTAGGCTACTGAAAGTATTATATTCCACTGCTATAAAATAATAAAATGAGTTAAACTTAATTGGATTTTTCTAATAAAAATAAGTTTAATAGTATAATAAAAAAATTGCTATTAACAGTTTTGATATTTAAAGCCTCAGTCTCCATTTGCTAAGTCATTCATTAAGACACCACCATGTCTGGCTAAAATAAGTATCAAATCACACCCTTTATATAGAGGTCAGCTAGCTGTAGCTCCTTGGAACATATGTAAACCCATGCACCTTTGGGGACTCTTTTGCTGAAAGGAGATTAATGATGGAGTACATCAGACATGACAGTGATTAAATGGTTAACAACAGCATAACTATACAGGGGCTAGTCATAGGGGAGGATACTTCTGATATTTACTCATAGTGGGGGACTTCCATCATCATCATCATCATCATGTCATGGATATTTGGAGCCATGCTGCTGCTGTGCATGTGCTCTGTTACCATTATCATCATCATGTCATGGATATTTGGAGCCACGCTGCTGCTGCTGCTGTGCATGTGCTCTGTTGCCATCATCATCATCAGTTCCCTTTTTCCCATTTTTTACATGGGGTTGGGGTGTCATGCCAGTTGTTGCCATCTCTCTCAATTGAATGCCAGGGTCCTGCCTTCTTTAACACTCATGCCTGACTATTGAGGGTCTTCTCTCAAAAAATCCTTCCACATCTTTTCTAATTACCCTCATTTTCTTTTTCCCTTCTTCCTGTTTGTCCCAAATCTTCTTCACCAGACTGTCTTTTGTTTTTCTGCACATGTGCCAGAACCACCGTGAACTAATCTCTTTTACCTTTTCTGCAACTGGAATTACTTTGGCTTCTGCTCTTATGCCGTCATTTCCTCATCTGTCCCACACTGTGCATCCTGTTACCCTTCTCAAGCACTTTATTTCTATCACCTCTAGCTTCCTCAAGTGCCTTGCCTTTACTGACCAGCTTTCTATACTACATAGTAGCACTGGTTGCATCACTTCTTTTTGTACACCTTACTCTTCAGCTTCTCTGTGGAAGGTTGGGCGTTGGGCTGGCAACTTGACACCATAAAACTCCACTGCCAATCATGAGCAGACAGTGATCTGCTGTGGCAACCCCTAACCAGGAAAAGCTGAAAGAAGAAGAAGACTCTTCAACTTCTCTGGCATTCTTCTGTCATATACTACACCAGACACTCTGTTCCAGTTGGCTGCAGCCCTCTAATTCTAGCTTTAAACTCCTCATTCAGACTTCCCTCCTCTTCAACAATCTCCCCAGTTACTTGAACCCATTAAAGTGTTTCACTATTTTTCCCTTCTACTTGCTCAGAGTCTGCCTGTAATGCTACATCATCTGCATACAGCAACTTTTTTGATGTTTCCCTCCAACCTGTTTGGTAATGTAGACCATCACCAGTATGAACAGTATGGGCTCAGAGCTGAATCCTGATTCTCATCCACTCCCACTGGGAACCCCTCTTTGAGACTGAACACTGTTCATTCTTCAGTCATTCAATCCATGTACATAGCCTGCACTAATTCTACCAATGTTTCTGGGACTTCAAGCCACTGCATGACTTCCTAAATCAGCTCTCTTGCGACCTTGTCATATGCTTTCTGTAAGTCTAGGAATGCCCAGTTGGACACTTTCCTCATCTCTAGCTTCTTTTCAGGTATCTATATCACTGCAAACATTGTGCCAGTAATGCTGCATCATGACCTGAAGCCAAGCCACTTATTTCCCATCCTACTTTCTATTACTTTACATATTCATTTGTCAAACTTCCTTTCCTGAACTTTCATGCACTGTGAAAGGAGTTTGATACCTTTGCACTGCCCACAGTTGTGGATGTCCCCTTTGTTCTTGAACCCTGGCATTGGTATGCTTATTCTCCAGTCATCTGGGATATGTCTTTCTCTCCACACTGCTATGAGTATCCTCAAGAGCCACTTCTCCCCTATCTTACCCAGCATCATCATATCTTCTGTGACCTCATCTGAACCTGCTGCTTTCCACAACTTCATTTTCCTTACTGCTATTCTTACTTCTTGTAGGGTGGACTCCTCTGCCATCATTGTAGGTGTGTCTGGGGCAGTAGAGCTTTTGTGCTTTTTCTTCATTGAGAAGCTGCTAGAAGTACTCCTTCCATTTGCCTTAGATGTTCTGTGGACTGATGAGCAGGTTGTTGCTAGCATCCCCTATGAAGGGTGTCTGAATATCTTTTTATCTTTCTGTCTTTGCCTTGCAACCTGATATAGTTTCTTTGTGCCATGTACTGACACACTTTCCAAAAGTCGGTAGAGGTCCTCTGATGCCTTGTTCTTTGCTATTGCATCTCCATTCTTAGGACTGTTTCTTAGCCGACCAGTATTCCTTCCTAGCCTGGTCCATCTTTTCTTTCTCCCACTTTTTCCTGCACTGTTTCTTTCTTTTGATGATTTTCTAGACTTCTGCATTCCACCAACAGCTTTCCTCATGCACCTCCTTTCCGTACCTGGCTAAGCTGCATATCTCTTCTGTAGTCCTCAGGCATGCTGTTTTGTGGCATTGCCATTCTTCTTCAACTCCACTTATTTCCTCTTTTTCTTCTTGAGGTGCTAGAGTCCTTAGTAATTCCTTGAACTATTGTGCCTTCTCCCAGTCAACTTCCAGGTCTTCAGCCTGGTCTCTGTTAACCTTACTGACCACTTCTTGCAGCTGATTGTGGCAACCAGTGGTTTATTCTATGTGCTGTTTCACTGGGGATGACTTTGCAATCACTGATTCTACTCCATTGCCCTTCCCTTACTAGAAGGAAGTCCACCTAATTGGCATGTTGGCCACTCTTGCATGTGATCTTGTGACTGTTTTTTTTTCTGAACCATGTGTTAGCTACTATCAAGCCATTTGCCCGACAGAAGTGCAGATGACATCTCTTTCTTTATTCCAATTTCCCCACCCATATGGACCTTGGCCATCCTTATATCCAATTCTGTCTGTCCTGATATGTACATTCAAGTCACCCATTATCAACACCAATTCATGTTGTCCTACTTTATCTAGTAGGTCCTGCACCTGCTGTCTGAATGCACTCTTTTCTTTAATATTACAACCCTGCTGTGGGGCATAGGCTGAGATTATAAATACTGTCCTATCATTAGGCTGGAGTCTGATTGCCATGAGTCTGTCACTAATTCTGGTGACATCCTTCACTGTCTTCTGAAGTCTCTGTCACCACAATTCTCACATCATTTCTAGCTTGCTGTCCTTCTCAGAAGTGGACTCTAGATCCCAAGCTAAATGGCTTTGCTGCACTTTCAATCCATTTTGTCTCTTTGATACATATGATGTCCAGCCTCTTCCTTACCATCATACAATCCACTTCCAAGCTCTATCCTGGCATATAATCTACACTGAATGTTGCAATTCTTAGTTCAGGTTTGTCAGGTTGATTGGTTTTACATCCAGCTTTTTGCTCAACAGAGCTATCCCAGATAACCTAAGCTGGGCATTTGGACACCAGCCACCCAGTAGCTTATTAACCTAGGACTGTTGGACTTTATAGCAGGCACATACATCCCTCCCCCCATTAGCATGGGTCCATGGCATAGGTCAGAGTAGGCCAGGTCCTCAACTGACTTATCACTGGAAAATACCCATGCTCATGTGGTGACATTACTTAACATGAACAAATCACCTTGAGCCATATTTTACAGTGTTAATTGGCTAGCTCTGCCATGGTACACAGTTTATGGTGTATGTTCTCCTATCTTGAGGATAATGTGCATCACAGTAGATGCCCAAAGTGGTTTGTCTGTACAGCTCTCCCTACAGGGCACCATGCTGAGTCTGTGCTGCTGCCTACATCTCCACTCTTTGATGCGTTTGAGATGGAAACACTCAGCATGTGTTTTGGAGGTGGAAGGAACCCCACAGAGACACAGAAAGAACATGCAAACTCTAAACATTCATTGGCCGAAGGTCAGGATCAAACCTTGGACCTTTTGCATGGGAGGTGAAGACATTAACCATTATGCCAATTGATCTCTCATGTTCTGTATATAGTTATAATAGTGAATGAGGGAGTACAACCAGCCTACCATGCTGAAGCAATATAGCTCCTGGTCTATGTGGATATCCATAAACTTACAGAAGCAATTCAAAATATTATAACTTGGGTGGGTCTGCTTGTTGTCTGACAAATGATGTAATGAATGCGTTTTTGTACTTTCTCCATATTTTTCTGCCATTATTCTTACCTACACTTGCATGTGGATATATTGCACATATCTATATCGCCTAACATCAAAATAAGTCAGAAAAATGCTGTCCAGTCTGCTGCTGATGAGATTGTAGCTATATAAAATCTATTCTTCGGGAAAGCTAGTCTTCATTTTTGGTCACAAGTTTATATCTGCACAAAGTATATCAACATATGGGTACATGTCATCAGTGAACCTTCAGGGATTCAGTAGGGTGTTAGGAAGGTGAGACATGAATCAGGTGCTTGAATGTTTACGTAAGTTCTTTTCTTTGCATCACAAGAAGAAACAAAGCAGAGTATGTGGACAAAGGCTCGGTATCAGCACAAATCCAAATATCAAAATAAAACAAAATATCAAGCCATACAGCACGGGACACAAATTTTATTAATATAGAGAGTAAGCACTTTCGCGATATTACACCACTTCTTCAGAGTCTGAAGAAGCGGTATAAAAACGCTTACTCATTTCTTTCCATGCCACCTGTTCATTGTAAGGACTTCTTCTTCTTTTTTTCAATTGGTTAGGATTTTTCACAGGTTCCTGGGTAAGTTCTTGGCTAGCTGTCCACAAGGGACATTTCAAGTCTAGCCAATTTCCCTTTTTGTGCTCAAATTAACCTATCCCATTTGGTCAGAGTTTGCCCTTACCCATCCAATTATCGATAATTTTATACTACCCCTAATACGAATAACTGGGATCATACCATAGATAATTTGATGGGACCCATGCATGAGATAAAGCATTTATGAGCTGTCTGTATTCATTAGTAGTACAGGGGGAAGCCCTGTGGTAATTTTTTTGCTTCCCATTCATCGATCTGAGTTGCATTTGAATATGGACAGGGATGAACTGTCTTATGTGGATGGGGATTCTGTTGCAGAGCAGCGGTATCATCTGTGAGATAAACCTGTCCCTCCAAACTATTCTTGTGATGTTGGAGAAGAGGTTAAGATCCCTAGACTAATTATGATGCCATTTGACTTGCTGATGTGTAGTAAATCCATCACTATTGTGTGCCAGGTACATGTCACCTCTTAGCAGTTGGTAAGATACTGACTACAATGGCAGCGCTTTGAGTTGGTCCATGCAGGGCATGTTGTTTAGGCCTTGTATCCTTTTAGTAAGATATCTTTATGGGAGGTTCTAATTGTTGCATGTGTCTGGACAGATACATTCCAAATGGGGCAATTATATTCAATGACTGGCCTAATGAGGACTAAGTAAAGGGGGGCAATGACATCCTTAAATCTTGACATGATTCCTTTGTCTATAATCTGTGCAATATAGAAGGACTTTCTTACAACAATGGACACATTTTGGTCAAAAGATAGATTGCTGTCTGCAGAAGTTCCCAAATCCCAAATAACTAGGTCAGTTCTTTGGGGTGTACTGTTAATGTAGTAATTCCCTGGGATAGATGTCTTCCTGTAGCATTTTTGGCATTTAGTTTCAGTCCATGTTTTTAGCACCATTTATTTATTTGAGACAAACATTCTGGCAGTCATTTGGGATTCAGTGACTGCTCATAGCTTGCAGTCAACTGCAAACTTATTTAACTGGTGCCCTTTGATATTGGCTTTTTCTTCAGAAAAAAATGTTTCTCCACTGTTTCTTTCTTTTCTTTAAATGCAGTTGGTGCTGCAGTGTCTAGGGATAGTGGGTCTGTTATTGCAACCAGTGATTTCAGCTTCACTGGTTTGATAAGTACTTCATAGTTCATAACTAGTAGCCACTTCTTAGTCAGTGTGCCCATGATTCTTAGAGTGTTCTCTAGTACATTGTACATGGAGGCTGCAGAGAAACAATTAGACTTAGCACCCAGGATCTCTGAGGTGCAGTTTCAGAGATCAGTGCTATTCATGTCTACAGCAGACAGCAGAAACAGAGATCAGTGTGTACTTGAGCTGGATGTTATACCACTACAGCAGTGATTCTTTTAAGAAGATAGGAAATTAATGTTCAGGTAGAAGCCCCAGGTGTTGTCCATGTTGTGTTGTACATCCTTGCCAAATGTGTGATGGTGCCTGTGATGACCCTACTTCTACTCTCTCATATCAAACATTAGAAAGTAAACAAAACAGCTGCTGTAGAGATTCTATTCCTTTCAGCTCTGGCACACAATGACATCACATCTAGGTCAGCTGACTGACATAACCTACATTCAGAATTCTTTTTAGAAAACATATACATTTGGTCAGCCAGAATAACACTGTTTAATTCAAACATCTTAAAAAAATCAAAGTAATAATCAAAAACATAAACTTATTTGCAAAATCATACCTAGTCATGCTGGCATATATAACACAGGGTAATTTATAATAATTTACAAGTATTTACAAAACTTCATCCAGTTATGCTAGCACAGATAACAATCTCTAATATCCTCACAGTGCCAAGAGGTACCATCAGAAAATAATATCCATATGGGATCTGTAGTATCTCTGTGGCACAGAGTCACAAGATTGTAAGATTGTTTTATGGTATTTTTGAGCTGGTACATTTCTGTTTGTCCCAGTCTGAGCTTCCAATGTTGGGGGAGTGTTTACCATTCTTGTGTTTCATGGCAAAAACTCTTATTGACACTGGTTCCATTATTCAGTTATGCTGCAACCAGTGTCACAGTACAAAAGAGAGCCCTGACACATGTTACTATGGATGTAGACCAAGATCTGTTTTCTGATTCCACAAATAAATCCTGGTGAGGGGAGAATACTGCACAAAACCAGAGTCATATCCTCAGCTGAAGCATGTGTAGCAATTTCCAGAAAGTCCATCTTAATATCTTTCATTGTTTTTTGTGAAAGATAATTTACTTCAGCATGGACTATGATCACATCATAGTCATATCTACTAGAAGACAGAGTCCTGATGGCCTTTAATATGACAGAAATCCCAGCTCCTGAGAGACAGCTAACTGTGACCCTGTCCTTATTCAGCCAAGCGAGCATGGAGTCCGTGTGTCCACCAATGGAGTTACCAGTTAATAGGATGTTTCTAGAAGCTGATTTATTCTTATTAAACTATGGGGTGTTACATTGTTGATGACATGTTGATGAAAGGGAGCATGTAGAAGTATTGGGCAAAGTCATTGCTGCCTACAGTTAAGAGTTCCTGGACACTATGGAACTGATTTTTATGGTATCAGAGTATGACAGTTTAGAGTTGTCAGTCTGAATAAGTTACTTTTATGTGGGTGGGGCTAAAAACTGTGTGATGATTAGTGCATGCATGAGCTTTTGAGAGGGATGCCTCCAAATGAATTTTGTTTTTGCACCTCTTATGGATAGAATCTGTTAAGTTAAGCAAAAACTTATTTGTGGTGAGCAGGGAGTTTTTATACTACCTTTGGCTACCATGTGCTAAAAGGCTGGCAGAGGAAGGGGGGGGTAGTCTGCTGTCTCCCCACACTGTCGAGTGTGACTTTACTTTTGTAGGAACTTTGGAAAAAATGAAAAGAAGAAAATACATAATCTCAGAGGATATGTAGGAAAAAACAACATGCAAACTATTGCAGTTGATACTACTAATATAATACTATAGATAATACTATTCACACTATGATCTGAAGAAGCTTTACCCAAAGCGCTTATCATGTTATTCAGTACTGGGACTTTAACATTTTGTCATTTTTGTCTTGGAGTCATTTTACTTTTAAGAAGAATTAAAACTTCAGTGTTTTAACGTGTTTGACATGTTGCCACCATTGTATGTTTCCTAGCTGTGGAGGTGTTGCTCAATTTATTCTTCTTACTTTCTCCCTTGTCTCTTCTACAGCTCTCAAATCCTTACCAACTTGCAGACCTCTCTCTCAACTAAACTAGAAACTACCTACAAAAAACTTGCTAGATTTGCTGCCAACTAAACCTTTAAATCGCACCACTGTCATTCTCTCAAGACTTTAAACTGGTTAGAATTCCCCCAACAACTGCTTCTTTCACAACTACTGATCATACATTTGTCCTAAACAAGCCCTCCTTCTGCCCTGCTATCTACTCACTTGTCTCTCACTACTTGCCACCTAGGACGCTTAGAAGTTCTGACCAAAATCTATTGGTAATTCACAAGCCAAAAAGAACTACAGGACAAAATCTTTAGTTAGTCTCCAGTCCTCTCCTAGAACAAACTTCCTCAGTCAAGTCAGAAATGTAAACAACCCACTAAACTTCAAAATTGCTCTTAAAGACTTTCTAATTAATGCCTGGATCTGCTACTGTAAACACCCTCCATGAACCGCTACCCATATATCCCATCTTAATGCTACCAGCAATCAAATGCTCTTCTCATGCACTTTACTGATTGTACAAAGGATTACTTTCACAATCATTTCTTCCACTGTATAAGAATCTGTCTTGTAAACAGATTTGAACAAACTGCATTTACCATGATTGTTGTACCCACCAGTACAAACAATTTCTCTTGACTAACTTTGTAATTTAGAACTTGTATTATTTCTATTTGTTAACTGCACCTGCATTACTTGATAATAACTTCAGACTTAAAACTTGTTCAGTTCATTTGTATTCTATGTACTTGCTTGTCATGATTTTTGTATAAAGCAATTATGTCTAATGATGTATTATCATGTCAAATTGTGGAGCTTTTCTCCCCAGGCCTCAGATGAAAAAGGGCACTAGACCAGTCAGAGTAACCCGGTCAACAGATGTCAAATAAATACATAAAATAAATATTTTTTTTGCTGACTTTAAACCTGCTATCAACAATGCGTCCATTTTTAAATATATATCTGTGCTCTTTTCAAAACTGTACACTAGTGGTGGTGTGTGTGAATATAAAATATTGTCTTACCACCTCTACTACAGGTGCTGGCATGCAAGTAGCTTGTGACACACCTGGTCACTGTCAGTTGCTCATAAGGCAAGTGTATGAACTCCCACAAGTCTGATTTCCCACTTCTACATAGCGCTCCCTACACTCAGCCCTATACAACTGTAAGCCTTACTGCACCCTAAACTCTAGCCCCAAAACTGCCACCCAACTCATGTCCAAACTCCCTTATCCTAAATCTCTACTACCCCCCATCCTAAAGTCTCAGATCACTATCTAATCTTAAATCTTCCCTCCCACTCCCTAAACCAAAAATCCCCCTCCCACCCCATTCAAACAGCCTCTTGCCTGAACTCATATTCGAGTCAGAGCATGAGCTGGGGCCTGAGTTACAAGGTACTTGAGTCCCTGGCTTTGAGACGATGGTTTTTAAGTGCTTGTGATTCGAGCACCTGTAGTGCTCCCTGTCTGACCCATTACATAAACTGGTTTGGAATCCAGACCGGACTCTGACAATTTCACTCCTTAAAGCACAGATTTGCACATACCTCCACATCTGCTGCATGTTTGCCAAACCCAGGTCAGTTTTTATGTATGTATTTTTTTTTTCCTGATACAATACATTATTTTTCCTGAGGACACCAGTATAACTCCCTTCACAAATATTTCACCAGTTATCTGAAATGACTAAAATGATATTTCAGAAATAATTTTAATAAAACTTTGAGTTAGGAATGTGATTACATCGACAATATATAGATTGCAAACAAGAAGGGTTTTGTGACAGTATCTTAGACTTCCTTTTGGCAGGGAAGCTCAGTAAAGCAGAAGAAAGCAGTTGTGCTGAATTAGTAGTTAATGTGATAGTCTGTAAATGGCCTTGATTTTATCTTTGAGAGTAACTAAATGCATCACTGATTCTGTTTGTGTATTGACAAAATTCCCACCAGTAAGAATAGTTTGCGTTATACGATTAATTGTACAGTGCTCGAATTGGTAATTCAGTGACATCATCAGTGCTGTCTTCTGCTCAGTACAGATTCCTTCAAAACTCTTAATTTCAAAAGTAATATTTACGGCTTACTGAATGCATTTTCTGTATGTTTAACCACACTTTACATATCAAATTCCCCTTTGTGACCTTTACATTAATCATGCAATGAACTGTATAGATTTCCCCTTAAGAAATGTTTCAAATGGATTCCCTGGGGGCAAGAATATGAATTCACTACTATAGCACTTGATGAAAGTATTCATTAGCAGATTTAAAAAGGAAATGTTTAAATATTTATCAGTTTAAGTGGAAAGAGTTGAGTTAGAAGCCTATTGCTCTTGAGGTTTCTTTGTAGCCTGACTACTAAGAGCTACAAAACCATAATCAAATGCTATAGTTTCTTTCAGCCCTACATTTACAAACATTAGAGCTCAAATGTTTTAAACAGTGGTAGAGAATCTAGTCTTCAAAATATACCATGTTTGGAAATAAAGTACCTCCGTCTACTTGTTTACTTTTTTTGCAAATCATTATCTTAGAATGTTTCCTCAGATTTAAGAACAGTTTTTGTGATCAGAATGAGATTTTTTTTTATTTTTTACTCAAAAAAGAGAAAGTCTTTTCATTCAGTTCTACTTTATGGACAATACTACAGTCTACAGACATGCATGTTTTACTGCTGATCAACATGTTGTGTGTGTGTGTGTGTGTGTGTGTGTGTGTGTGTGTGTGTGTGTGTGTGTGTGTGTGTGCGTGCGTGTGTGTGCGTGTGTGTGTGTGTCTGTAAATTAATACATATTCTTTTTGGCTACATTGTAAATAATACTGCAGATATATATACCTGGATTCAAGAAACAGCTAAGAACTTCTTCTAAGGAAATGTTATGCATATACTTAAACTTTCTTCCTGTCCTCATCACCTCAGTATGTTTTTTAAAACCATTATGCATATAAAAGTCATCACTAGAATAAATAGCTATGACAAACAAGCAGTGCTCAGTTACATCAAAATGGGTGCAGGAAGGATCAGAATAAGGAGGGTGATGATTCTCTGGTTTGACTTTATGAAAGCTAGAAACTCACAGTGAGATTTTACTCCTTTGAAAGATTCTCATTTTGATTTCTTCTACTTCCATTTGACTACAGTTTGAATGTAAGCAAGTCTCTAAAAGTGTTATACAGTCAACCTTGAAAAGATATGTATTTCTTAAGTAGATTCATCTGATTAGCAATGATTAAAATTAAAAAGTTTTGGAAACATAGCTGGAAAAGACTGCAGAAGGTTTGAAGGGATTACAAATATAGCAAACAAAACAGTTCAGAAAACCTATCAGGAATATGATTTTTAACTTCTCAAGATTCCACTTGGAGGAAATAAAAATACAAACCCTAAATTAATATGTTTTGCTGATTCATCAACTGGATAAATCACTAATGATTCTTTGGAATAAGCAAGTTGTAGGTTTCTAAGGATCTATAATTTTTCAGATGGTCTGTAACACAGACTCTAAATCATGGTATTTATTTTCTTGTTGACAGTTTCCATAGTGTATGTACTTTTGTATTGCTTATGTCTCCATAACTGCATAGTGCACTTTAAAATCAGCTCAGCAAATCTAGCCAAGCTCAGACATAAGGTGGTATTTCCATCCTGTTATCTATTCCTGGTAGGCAAAGTGTTTCGCCAATGTCCCCTTAGTGCTTTTAATCTTTGGCTCCTTCCTGCTGCCTGACATCTTTTGTGCACTGTATCCCCTTTATCCAATATGTAGTCAAGCCCCTCCCCATTGAACTTGATGAGCCTGTCCTTCAGACTGGCTCTGCGACAAAGCGAACAAACTGCAGAATGTCAGAGAGCCGATGACAAAGAAAACAGGATGACACAAAATGACATAATTCTACTAGCAATGAGATTTTTTTTCTTTTGGCTCATTACCCACAGTTCTACCCCAAACCTCCCATGTAATGGTGTGAATGCAGACCTTTTCTATAGATGACCTGCAAGGCTATAGCAGTTGCTGAGACAGACTTAGTTCTCTTCCTGGATAGGCGAGCCTGCAGAATGCTGCTCATTCCCACTCCCTTAGTTATCTCCTAAGAAACCAGGGGTGGTATTCATAGTCATCTGTGCAAATGCGACAGGGGTATTCCTAATGCTTATGAATGAGCATAGTAAAGGCACAATTCATAAAGGCCATTTACACTATTGTACAGGTCTACAAATTATGACATGCAAATGAGAAACAGTGTAAAGCATAGTATGCTAATGAGGTAGTTTTGCAATTCATAGTCTGACATCCCAGTGGGTATGCACATCCATTGTTAAATGTGATGCTTCACCTTTGATATTGGAGTTGCAGTCCACAAACTTGTTTGTACAAGTATGCAGAAGCACATCTCTGAAACACAAATTAATTATTTCCTCTTCATTAATTTGTATTAAGTATGCACAAGCACTAAAATGACACAATAAATTATTTTGCCCAGGAATCACTTCAGCAGTCTGACCATGTATGCACAAGCACTTCCCTGACACACAAATGAATTATTTCCTCCAGCGACTTCTTCAGTAACATGCCCCAGTATGCACAAGCACCAAAATGAAGCATTCACCCAAATGATCCCATTCAGTAACATGCCGCAGTTTGCACAAGCACCAAAATGAAGTATTCCCCCAAACAAACCATTCAGTAACATGCCCCTGTATGCATAAGCACTAAAATAAACATTTCACCCAGCATGACCCTTTCTGTAACATTTCCAGGTGTGCACAAGCACTAAAATAAATATTTCACCCAAGCAAACCCTTCAGTAACATGTCCAGGCATGCACAAGCACTAAAATAAACATTTCACCTAAGTGACCCTTTCAGTAATGTGTCCAGGTATGCACAAGTAGGAAAATAAACATTTCACCCAGCATGACCCTTTCTGTAACACAAACCCTTCAGTAACATGTCCAGGCATGCACAAGCACTAAAATAAACATTTCACCTAAGTGACCCTTTCAGTAATGTGTCCAGGTATGCACAAGTAGGAAAATAAACATTTTACCCATGCAACCCTTTCAGTAATGTGTCAAAGAATGCACAAGCACTAAAATAAAGCATTTCACACAAGTGACCCCTTCAGTAACATGTCCAGGAATGCACAAGCAGTAAAATAGAACATTTCACCCAAGCGACCCTTTCAGTAATGTGTCAAAGAATGCACAAGCACTAAAATAAAGCATTTCACACAAGTGACCCCTTCAGTAACATGTCCAGGAATGCACAAGCAGTAAAATAGAACATTTCACCCAAGCGACCCTATCAATAAAATGTTTGCATATGCAAAAGCATCAACTCAGCTCCCCTCACATCTCCGTATTCAGATGAAACCTAGATGCTTTCTGATGTAACTTCAGGGTGATTTACACAAAAATGTATGCAAATTAGTTAAGTATAGATTCATGCCTATGAATCAAAGTTATGAGCAAACGTGTAAACTCCCTTAGTGTAATAGCTGTCCCGCTATTGATTATGCATAAATCACATTTTGCATTTCCAGTAGGGGGTGTATTCACAAAAAGTCCTTTGCACTTCCATAGTCATTCTCTTAGTCTGGGATTTGCATAACCTTGTTGAGCTGCTCTTCACTGATCACCGCTACACGTATGCAAAGCCCCGGACTATGAATGCAGCCCCAGGTATACTAACTGTATTAGATCACCTGGTTTTAAGTTAGAGCTTCTCTTTCATGCTTTTTTACTCTTCTTGTTTAACTTCTGTTCATTTTGCTGTTCCAGGTTACTTTTTGTGTTTGTTGCTGGTGTTCTTTCCTCTTCTGAAGTAACACTAATGTAGAATATAGAATGCTAATTTCATGCATGCTTGTTCAAATTCTATGAACTGTAATTGTGATATGTGAAACAGACAAAAAAAAATTAAGTGTGAATGTGAGGGAATACGTACTAACTCCAAGAACTTGGTACCATGGAGTATCTCCCCCCAGTTTAAGGTGCAATGATTTTGGAGTTACTGTGTAAATATGGCAGAAATTGTAGGAAGCACAGTATCCCATCGCATTTTCTACCCCACATAACATGGCTTAGATGTGTAACAATACATTTTGGCATTTTTTTAAATCACAGTTGATTTTTTGAAGTATTGAGGCAGGCCAGTTTAACATTTAGCTTGCTATATTTTAAATATGATTGGTAGATTATCAGAACTGAAACTAGGACATTCTTTTTGTATTAAAAACTTTATTTGTCTTTATTTCTTCAGCAAAATTTTTTTTTAAATATATAGATATGATTTAATAATCCTTATCCCTAGTCTTTGCTTGGATTATGATCCTTCTCCAAGATACAGTACTAACTCTGAAAATGTCCATAACACTAGCATACAGGCTATTGCTGGCTAGAGATAAGCTGGAGCTTTCATTCAAATTAGAATACCCTGACATTTCAAGCCAACCTCTGAAAAATATGCAATAATGACAGCTCCTCTATTTTCTGTTGCCCCTGAAATTATTTTGTGTTTTTTTAACTGAAATAGTGTATCCACAGCAATAAGAGAAGTGCAGTATGTATATACGTATACACCCCCCCACCCACACACCAATACACACATGTATAAGACTGAGAGTGTATACATGAGATAGACAATCGTCTGTACTGAAAAGTCAATTTTCACTAATCCATCTTTTCAATGTACTGAGCCTCACCCCACTGAGCTGAGTGTTTTTTTGTGGGTGGGGGCAAGATTACCTGAACCCCATCCCTACTACATTAAATGTGCCAGCTCTGAGATTGTACAATAGTGGGGAAAGGAAAAAAAATATTTTGTCACAGTACTCTCAGCCTGTAATGAAAATGCATACACTTACAACTCATTTATTACCTTCTATCCAATAATCTTTTAACCCATATCAAGAACAATTTCAGACCCAATTACAGCACCACTACTGCCCTCATTTCACCAACACTATCAACCAAATCAAAAATAATGTACATGTAGTTTCTTCCATCTTCCTAGATATGTCCAAGGCATTTGATACTGTATCCTATCAGAAGCTCCTCAGCAAACTGTCAACCCTAAAACAAAGCCGTACTGCCCTCTCATGGTTTCATAACTACCTGTCTGACCATCAACAAGTTGTCAAATGGCAACATGATCTCTCCTCCCTCTTACCTCCATGGTTATCCATAGGGTTCAGTTCTAGGCCCACTCCTTTTCACTATCTTCACCAATAAACTCCATGCAGTACGAAGATGAGGATCAACAGTTTATTTCAAGCACTATTGCACCTTTTTGTTGTTGGTTTATAACTATGAATTAATCCTCAACCCCAATAAAACCAAACTAAAGCTCTTTTCAGATAGCAAAACCCCTGACTGCCTGTCCTCCTTTGTCATATATTCATCTAACAATACCAAGAGTGATGCTGTATCTCACACAAAACTGCTCAGTGTCACTTATTGACAGTAACATGAAATTTGACAAGCACGTATCTCTAATCATTAAAAAGGCCCATATAAAACTAAGCTGTCTATACAGAGTCAAGTCATACCTCACCAACACCACTAGACAATCTATTACCAGAACTCACCTACTATCTACCCTGCTTTATGCATCTCCCATCTTCACCAGTCTTAAGAAAACAGACCTAACTAAACCTGCTACACCAAGATTGACAGATTTCCCACCATTGTGCTGCTCTTCGTCAACTCATCTGGTTAGAAATACCCGATCTATTAACCTTCACCCCACTTTCAGTTACCCATACTGTGATATACCAACTAGATAAGTGCCCTTCACTTCAAAATCTGCTGCAACCCTAATCTAATAATAGATCCCTGAAATCTTCTGACACATTACTTCTACAAGTTGCATAATCTAATAACACATTTGGGGACTCACTCTACTCCAACTGTATCTCCAGGGCTTGCAACTCTATCCCTCAACATATACAAACTGTCGCAAACCCCTCTACATTCAAACAACTTCTCAAGACTTACTTAGCCAACACCTGGCTCTGCACGTTCTCATCCCCTGGTTGAAAACTGTAGTTCCTCTATTTCCACTCTTAAATGTTTTCTTCTCTATCTTTGTTAGTTAACTTTTCCATATTCTAAGTGTCCTACTGAAATCTAACATTTCCACTTCTCATACATTTCCTCTAATACTATTCCTTTACCTCTTTTGTTTCCTTTATCCATGCTTATTTCCCATCCAGTTTATTAGTTACTTCTACATATATTGTATTTCTGCTCTAACTCTCATCAGATGTACCTTGTAATATAATTTATGATTTTATGATTTTTATCTTGTAAAAAGACTATGCTTATTAATCTGTATTTGTAGCCCCCCCCCCCCCCCCACTGAAAATGGACTTTTTGTCCAGTCGGACTTTCTCAGTAAACAAATGACAAATAAATAAATGTGCCTCAGTCCTGTTGGGCACATGGCCAGTCTACTAAAGAGCATATAAATTATGAAACAGTCATTTTAACAATCTGTGCATAAAGAAAAAATATTGTTATTCTTTGTTTTTACTATATACTTTTTCAGGTCTGTTTGTCTTTTCAACTGCCATAAAAAGGTTTAATGTTTTAATAAACATAATTTGTATATTACTATAAAGTAACTATAAACACATAAACATTTTAATCTTATAGCCAATACAGTATGAATAATTGTCCTTTATGGGTGTAGTCTGCCAGTGGATAGCTGAAGAATTTTGTCATTGTTGTGTACTTAGCACTCATCCCCTCTAAAACATTCATTTCTGACATATCGGCTATATTTTGGGCATTACATTATTTTCACTTATTGCAACATATTTAATGATTAGGTAAGTTTTAATAATGCTTTTTTTGGAAAGGTTCCCTGGGATTGCAAGTGACAATTCAGATTACAAAAATAAGCAAATTGTGAAAGAAGAATTATAACTGCAGTCTTGTTTATCTTTTATTATATATATATATATATATATATATATATATATATATATATATTTATAGTTTTTTTTTGTATTTAGCTCATCTTATGAACAAAAAGCAACTTCTTCATGAGACTTGATTGATTTACAATGTCTGAAACTGAGGCTGATCAGATGAAGCCAGACAGCATGTGAATAACTCTGACTGGATTTGAACCTGTCTGTTATAATTCATATGCAAACATTTAGCCATTCTCTCTGCTGCCTCGCACTATTGAATTGTTATCTTTGCTAATCTCTAGGCACAGGATGTACAAATCACTTTTTCCTCTTGATATTTGTTTCATTCTTTTTCTCTTATTTATAGTGGTAAACAAGTTTGTGCTGCTATAATTTTTCATTGTAATCCATACTCATACGAGCAACTAATGGGTCTACTTATCTTTTGCAAATATTAGATAAAATGAGCTATAATCTTATATTAAAGTGTTGCATGGTTTAGATTTATATGTTTTCAGTTTTCTGCTCTCCAAAAAGAGATTCTGGCAGTTCAATACAGCAGTTAAGAGTATTGCATGTAAATGTTTCTGGGTGAAAGAAATACAAATGATGCAATAACAAGAACCATTTTTTTCTCTAGTGAAAGACACCACTGCTTATTGGGAGCAGTTTCAAAATATACCTTGTATTTAATAATCTAGCACCTTTTAAAATAATGCTTTTTAACTTCATTTTTTTTTTTTGGGGGGGGTTGATTCCTTTTCTTGGAAGTAGAAGCTATCCTCCTTAAGTGGTGGCTTTCAGAATCTGTGAGCCTGCAAATGCAATTACCATCCACACATAGAAGTCTGACTTTACCATAAAGGAAGTTAGCCGCAATGATGGGCAACAATGTTCAGATTGTTGTAGCTAAACAAATATATTTATTCAGGGCTTATACCTTTTATACCCCATTTGTCCCACCCCTGCACCAAGGCTATCAAAAGGACAGACTGAAATCCTCACTGTAGCAGCAGAAAACACCTTGCTTTTGAACAGTGAATGAGAGATATTATTGCATATGATTTCTGCACAGGACTATATGGTATTTAAAACATTCAGAGACATTTTTTTTCAACAATTAGTGGCTGAATGTTAAAAAGGTAATATATGCCTCCTTGTTTGGCTGACTAAGATAGACATCATGGAACAGTCGTAAATGACAAATACTAATGTCAGTACAAACAAGCTCCTGTAGGAGGTCAAGTGGTCATTCAAGCATTTTTTTTTTAGCAAAATCAACAAAGACTGCTCTCATGAGGATTGTCAACTGCCAAAACCCTGTTTATTGACAACAACCAGTGCTGTGAGTAAAAATGTGATGCTTCCTAACCATTCCAGTGGAGGAAATGGAGAATTTGTTAGGAAAAAAATCCTTCTAATGTAGATTGATAGAGGCATTACAGTTAAACTGAGGAGATAATTATCACGTTTGTGCATATAAAAAGATGTGCAATAGAGACTTATAAGTTAGTGGCATTGTGCATTCAGGCATAAAGGGAAACATGGAACACAGACTCAAATGCACTTCCCTTATAACCTTTTATACCATGTACAAAGTCTACTTTTAAACATGTTGCTGATTTCCTAATAAATAGGGGTAGCCCACTCCACAGAACTGTTATTGTGTGTGAGAAAGATTTTCTCCATTTCCATATTCAGAAAGTGAGATAGAAAATATGTTTTTTGTGCCTGGGTGTATTTAGACTTTTTTAATAGTTTAATGTTATGTTTTAAGAATTTGTTATTGAACGCTTCATAGGACTAACAGCATATGTCCATAATATTTTAACAATTAAATGCGTAGAACTTCAAACATTGTAACCTAGAACTATAATTTACATCTCTGTATGGTGGAAGGCAGTTTGTGAATTTCGTTTCCATCTTTTTCAACAACCTTAATTCAGTCTTACCATAACAAGAGAAGGGAGAGTTGTAATATAATGTTGTGTGAATTAGAATCTTAAAAATGCCAGTTAAAATATTCAAAGCCCCTATTGTCATAGAGGCAAATTGGAAAGTTCATTTACTGAACTGTTCTGCTAGTAATATGAATTATGAAGGATAATTTGTGATTTTATTAATCAAGATACTAAGATATTTCAATATTATTAAGCTTGATTTCTGTTTTAATAATAAAATGATCAATAGACAATGTCTTACATTATTGAATAATGAGGTAAAGGTCCTGATGTTTTTTCCCCATCTATAGTAGTTATTGACCTGTTCATTGTCATTAATGGAAGATATTGCAGTATTGTATCTCAGTGTCATTTGTGGCACAGAAATCCAGCATTTTCATGTTATGAATAGTGAGGCAAGCAATAAGCTACATGTAAATAGTTCCAAGACTGAGCTTTGCAGTCTACGTGTCTATCTAGTAAGAGGTATAGCCATTCTGATAAATCTTACTTAATTAACCATTCACTTATCTGTCTTCTAATATATGGATTTACTTGTGTTATTAAAATATTTATAGGATCGTAGGATCATAAGACGTTACTAGGCCTTTTGTATTGGCCTTGAGACCCTTATAAGCCTAGCCAAGAGTTTAGCCCATGTGTAGACAAATCAGCACCTGATGCCCTGTCCAGCAGGGACATGGGTGGAATCCAGGGGTATATTTTATGTTTCCCATCCAGTTATCCAGGTTGCACTTAAAAAGGGGTAAAGAGGTACTCTGCTTGATGTGGAGAGGGAGTCTATTCCACAGATGGGGGAGTCTCTGGGACACAAATCTATCCCACCAAGAAGTCTTGTTGATGTCACACACCAAGTTGAGGCTGCACATGTGGGTTACTCGAGTGGAACATGACTTGTGGATATGCAGCAGTCCCATCAAGTTGGGGTTTGTGATCGCCCTGTATGCCAGACAAAGGTCACCTCTCAGGAATCTGTATGAAACTGAGTACAATGATAGAGCTTTTAGCCTATCTGTGTATGGTAGATGTTTGAGGCCCTGGATTCTCCTGGTGAGGAACCTCTGTGGTCTCTCCAGCTGCTGCATGTGCTTTGCGAGGTATATGCCAAAAGGGGCATTGTATTCAATAAGGGGACTTATAAGGGAAGAATACAGGGATGATATGACCTCCTTGTCACTGGATGAAATGCCCTTACTTATGAGGTGGGCCATGTAGAAGGCTTTCCATACAACGGAAGCAACATGGTGATCAACAATCAGGTTGCTATCAACCTGAGTGCCCCTCACAACTGATTGAGTGCTTAGGACATTGTTATTAATGTGACAATTTGTGGGAACATCACTCTCTCTCCAAAGGGGGTGATGATGCATTTTTGGTATTCAGCCTGAGGCCATGTTTCTGACACTGGTCATTTGTCTGAGTGAGACCCTGTTGGAGGACGTCCACATCACTAGGGAAATTGATGACAGCCCTCAGTTTGCAGTCATTTGCAAACTTGATCAGCCATAGGCCACAGGTTTTGGCCTGCATCTCAGAAAAGTATAACCCAAATAACAGAGGCCCCAAGACCGAACTCTGGGGTACGCTGCTTGTTACAGGTCTACTGCTTGAGGTGGCTTCCCTTATTTTGACTATGTGGGCTCTATCGGTGAGCCTGTTTGCTATCCATCTGGTAACATATGGATCGATGCCTAGTTGAGAGATTTTATCTATTATGCCTGAGTGGGGAATAGTGTCAAAGACTTTGGCCAGGTCAAGGTAGGCAGTGTGCACCGTCTTCCCTTCATCCATGGCTTTGACTGTCTTGAAGAAGTCAACCAAATTTAGCAGACATGACCTCCCCTTGACAAAGCCAAACTGTGTGAGATCAAGTGTTTGGAGGTTGCCAATGTCCTTGTTAACGAAGTCCATGATAATCTGTTCCATCGTCTTGCAGATCAGGCTAGTTAGACTGATGAGTCTATAATTTCTCAGATCGTTGGATGCCCTACTTTGTGTAAAAGGATGACAGTGGCTGTCCTTCACTCAGCTGGGATGAAGCCAGTACTCAGGCTTTGGTTGAATAGGGTGCCTAATGGTGATGCAAGTTCCTGCCTGAGTTCACATAAGATGCAGCCTGGGATGTTATTGGGTCCAATGGAGGCTGTATTTTTTTGCCTTTGAGAGAGCAGTGATAACCTGTTTGCTAGATATAAGGGGAAGGGGGCTGGTACTGGGGATGTCCTGATTTACTGATGGGGGGACAGAGGGGTAAAATTTTCACTGAATCTGTCAGCCAGCAGGTTTGCTATATCTACGGCATTTATATATCTGGTATACTTGGCCACCAGTTTTGAACAGATCTGGGTGCTTCCTTTGAGGTTGTGGACATATGTTAAGAAGGCCTTATGACTGTCTCTAGTAGATGTGGCCAATTTGGACTCAATGTTTGATTTGGAGAATTTCACTAGTGCTCTTATTTGCTTGTTCAGGCTAAAGAGTCATTGCTTCCAATTGGGCACCTGCTCCTTCTTGGTCTTGGACAGCAATTTTTTCTTTTTGTTATAGAGTTTATTTATTGCAGATGTCCAGCAGACAGGTTTACTCTTCCTTGTGGAGGATGACTTAGTCCTGCCAGGTATTTCTGATTCCATTCATCTATATAAATGCTCGTATAGTGCTTTGGTGTAGTTTTGGATATTGGTGCCAATTCCTACAGAGGGGGAGGGGGCTGTGAAGCTATTTATACCATCCCTCAGGAGGCTGTAATCAGCTTTGGAGATGTTTTTATGTCTGATCCTAGCTAGAGGGGGGTTGGAGGAGATGGTGACTTTGAAAATGATTGCTTTGTGGTCGGATCTTACCAGGGAGGATAATACTATAGGGATGCTACAGTGGTTACTTATGTTGTTTAATACCATGTCCAAGATATTATAACACCTTGTGGGGGTACTGACTAGCTGTTCCAAGGCATTTGCATTGACAAAATCAAGGATGTTCTGGGCATTTGTGTTCTAGCATGAGTAGTTCTTCCAGTATATGTTTGGGAAGTTAAAGTCACGCATGATCAGGGTAAAGGGTTGAATCTTGATAGATTCGAACAGGTCCAAATAGATGGATTGGGCACGTTGAGTCAGATTTGGCAGCCAGTAGCTAGCTATGATTTGAATATGGGTCTTGTCAATGGTTAGTTGCACCTAGAGTGCCTCCTGTGTGTCATACTGATTGAGCAGACTGGAGGTGTGTATGTGTTTAATGTATATTAAAACTCCACCTCCTTTGGCTTTACTGCCCACAGTTTGGGGTCTGAATGTATGATAGGATGAGTGACCAGGTAAGGCTGAAGTGCTCTCCACAGTTTTGAACCAGGTTTCTGTGACTGCACAGATGTCAGCATTTTCCAGGGTTAGAAATGCTTGCAATGAGTGCAGTTTCATGCTTAGACTCATAGTGTTTAGCAGCATGACCATCAATTTGTGTTTTGTTGACATTTTTATGTTGGTAGTCTTAACTGCATCACATTTCCTAAAAAAGGCATTATAGGGGAGACTAGAGCCTTTGCCAGAAGCCTGAAGTCCAGGTGAGACAGATGCAGGCCATCTCTGGCAAAGGATCATGGTCTGTCAATCATATTTTCCCAGGCTGTCAGGTACTGGATCCACTGGAATGACACCAGAAACTAAGCCATTTGTTAAAGTCAGTCATTTTCTTTTTCTACTGAGGCATCATTCTGGATGATGGCAGAATGCTGCTTAAGGCTAGGGACATACCTGCTTGCAACACATAATCAGCGAGCTCAATCATGTCTCTCTTCTTATAGTCCAAAGAGGTATGTCTCAAGTCATTCATGACAACATGGACTATGACAGAGTCATAACAGTACCTGTTGTTGAGAGACTTGAGTGCGTGTATGTGATATGGTGGATTCTGGCACCTGATACAACTAACTGTGACTTTCTCCTTATCCAGCCTGGTGAGAGGCACATCTGGGTGTCTCTCAATGGAGTCTCCTATGACTAATATGTTAGGTTTATGGTGAAGCCTTGGTGGTACAGGTGTGTGGACTATGCATAGTATGTGGTGTGGAGGGCTGTGGAGATCGCGTGTGTTTTTTCCTTGGAGGTCTTCTTTGTTTGGGTATGTTTATGTCGAGGACCTCCGCATATATAGGTGTGTGTTGTGTAGGTATGGATGGTATTTGAGGTGTAGTGATTGTATTGACAACCTTTTCAGTGCCAGATATACTGGCTTGAGGGGGAGAGAGCTTGGACTCTAGGTTCCTAATGTAATTTTCTCTCTCACAAATTGTGTTCCTAGGTGGTAGTAGTAGATGGTTGTCCATGTACATGAGGCAGTTGCTACACTGTCTCAGGATGCCCATATCAATCAGACTGGCAGGAGAGACTGTAGGAAATTGTCCATCCATATTTGTCAGAATCTGAGGGAGAAAGGCTAGGGAGAGCTAAGGGGTAGCCCTAAAGCCCAAGTGCTTAAACCAAAACTAAGCACTTAGAATAACACCTAAGAATAGCACTTAACAATTTAGACAGGCTATAAACAAGCAGTAATAAATGCAACAGAAGAGATGCAGTTGAACACTCCAGAGAACAAGCAGCAAGTAGCAGGAAAAAGCGAAGCAAGATGAAGTAACAGAGTAGTAGGAAGAAACACAAATTAGAAATTATAAGCAGCTGAATAAAGTTTTTTTTAATAAAGTAAAAAGGGAGAGAGCAGAAGCAAAGGATAATTCAATGATAAGGGACTAAGGGGTTTGGCCTTCACAAATGATCTCTCTATTAGGTAGAATGAGCTTAAAAGATGGGACTGAGGGGAGTGTTCCAGATCAAATTTACAATAGAGGCGGGCAACTGCAAGAGCCACCAACTTTAAAAATAGAACAGCAGTAGAGTGGGAGGGTGGGACACACTTTATGTTTCAGCACACATCAGAAAACAATGCCAGCAAATATATAAATAATTCAGTCAAGCAAAAATAAAGACAGTGCAGAACTCTGAACAAAGTGCCAAAAATATACTTATCAGCTCTATATTTCCAGATTGTTTGAGAAGCACGCTCAGTCAAAACACAAGAAGATTCTAGCAATGATAAACAATCAAAAGCCTTAGCTAGATCTAAAAAAACTTAGAACTCCTTCAAGAGGCACAGAATCAAATCATTCAGTTAAGTTTAATAAGTCATAGGTATAAGTCAATACTAACGGGTTCATAAAATTATATTAAGCTGGTCAGGGTAGACCTTCTTCTTCAGAAAAGCTACTTTGTTTTATCTGTAATGTGCTTTTGTTCTCAGATTTCAAAAGGCACATTTCAAAACATTTTCCAGTAATATGTGTGACACTGATAAAATTATAATAGGAGCTATAATCCGCGGTGGTGCAGCGGTAGCATTGTTGCCTCCCAGCAAGATGTTCTCCTGTTCGATTCTCAGCTAGTGTGTGGGGAGTGCCTTCTGTGTGGAGTCTGCATGTCCTCCCCATGGGTCGAGTGGCGTTCTGAAAGACATGCGTGAATGGGCTTGCCTTCGTTGAAGGTTGGGCATCGAGCTGGCAACTTGGCACCATGAAAATGTACTGCCAATCATTAGCGGACCAGAGTTCTGCTGTGGCGACCCCTAAACGGGAAAAGCCGAAAGACAACAACAACTAGGTAGCTGCCATTTTCTAGACACTACTCCCTCTGAGGAGTCCTTCATGTAGAGGAGCATGGATTAGTACAACCAGCATTTTGCCAGTGCTTTTTTTATCAAGTGAAAAAAAAAATCATGCAAAGATTTTTGGCACCCATACTAGTATATTTTTTTGACTTAGAAAGAAAGAAGCAAACTATCTCTATATTCGTAGTTTGGTAAACAGCATCAGCTATTCAACAGTTGATACTGCCTAACAGTATTTGTATTTTATAATTAGTCAAACTGTACCTTTTTAGTGAATATATTGCACTGCTCTTTTCATATATTGTCTTGTTAAATATTTCTTTGTGATTTTTCCATGGACTTATTATAAAAATGGGTTTTTGTTCAGTAGGCCAACACATATAAATAAACAAATAAGAACTACATGAATAACTAAGTCACAATAAAGAGATCCTCCTGTATAGTTTGAATTAGTTACTGTGCTTGTAATGCACATGCTAAAAGTGTTACCTAAATTGCCTGGCTCACTTACTAAGCCAATATGATTAAGTAAAATCCCATCTTATTTTTTCTGAGAGCTAAAGTATTTGTGAAACCATTTCTTGCCAGTACTTCCAACAAGTAATTCTTCATATTTATACTAGCTTTCATAGCTTACTGATTTTTCTTTAAAAGCAATGTTTGTATGTCTTGACCTGAGTGAGACATGGTAGCTTATTATTCCAGTATGGATGTTTTGGTATACACCTTTTCTCTTTATATATGTGGAACACCATTTGTCTAAAGAGGAATTAAATATTTTCTAACATTTTCATTTGGCTATGTTGACCACAGTTGTTACACAAATCTGAGCAACTGAAGTTGGCAATTTTTTTCTGAGTAACTGAAAATCTATAATTTTGAAAGCATAAAACTCAACTTCTATCCAGGTGATGTTGCATTATGACTTAACTGAATAGCTACATAACTAGAGTTCCATAGTGTATCTAATGACCATATATTTAGTCACTAGGCCGGAAATGGTTTAAGATCCAGTGTGTTCTTCTCTCTTGAAAATCCACAAGTCCATTGTACACTTCTAATATAGGCATACACGAAAGGGCACACAAATACCATTTGCTATAAACAAAATTGTTTTCATTTCATTCTTATTTTTATTACTATTAATATAGCATTGCATTAATAGATTTCTGTAATTTTATCTATATCTTTATTGTGGGAATACTGGCCTGTGAGAGGTGTTGTGGATTTTTAACATGCTTTTACTTTAGCTAGAGTGGTTTGCCAAAGCAAGGGTTCTACCTAATTAATTGCTTTAGTTGTTGCTATGGGAAGTTATTTTAGTTAGAGCATGTGATTTCCACTATGTATGCATTTAATGGTTGTGGTTGCATAGTTAGTTATTCTGAAGAAGTCAAGGTACATATACGGACGAAAGCACTTAATTTACTTAATAAATATATGCTATCCAGTGGGCTTCTTGTTTTTTTTTATTTTTATTAGTTCAGAATAACTGAAATCCTCAAGAAGAATTGTAAAGCAGGTAGTCAGATGATCTCAAAAGTATGGAGGGTAATAAGAACCCATAACATGCCAACAGTAGCGCACTACTAGACTACTAGAAAAATTAATAAAGTCAAGGATATCAGTCTTTATGATTTCTATAGCATGAGCAACGGAAATTAGTGTGCCTGTTATATAATTATGAAAGAAGGCAATTATGACCCCATGTGGGAAAAGGTCTGGTTTAAAATCACATTTACAAAAATTAGGCAGACTGACTTGTAATTGTGGTGATTTTGTATTGATGAAGGTATTTCTTTAATAAAAAAAAATGCAGCCACCCTGTTAAATAAAAATAAATAAATAAATACATGTTCTGTATAGGCTGTGAATAAAATTATGTGAAGGCGCTATTTAAGCAAAGTCAGCTCAGCTAAGCACCTGGGTAAGATATGTTGGTTCATTATAATAAATAAGGTGTACCACAGGAGTGTTACTTCATACTACGAGATTCTCCACTTTATTTTTAAACTGGGGTATGATATGTGAAGAGTTTACTTCTATTCCTTGTGTTCTTATGAGATTTGTCAGCTGCTCTGGTTTCTTCCTACATCCTGTGGACATGCCATACATAAATTTGGCATTCCTCCAAAATTGCCCATATATATGTGTGTGTGTGTGTGTGTGTGTGTGTGTGTGTGTGTGTGTGTATATATATCCTAAATGAGAATGAGTTCACGAATTGTGGGAGGGGTTTGTACTCAGAACTAATTCTCCTGCTTTGCACCCAGTGAGGTGCTGGGATAGAGTGCAGATTCCTAGTATTGTTGAAATGGAATGAATAAATGTTGCAATGCATAATTATTTTCATTCCTTTTTTATTTTTGTTTTTGTTTGACAAGAAGTGTGAAGATGAATAATTCAGTTTTATGTATAACTTTTTGCTTTCATTTTTAAAATGTCTTTTTTATTTTTTTGAAGTAAATGTTTTTCATTAGAGATAGTATTTTTTGTGGTTGCATAAAACTTCCAGTATGGTAAAGTGTTTTACATATAGATATAATAAATAATCAAAAACATCAGAATATGAGATATGTTGTTGTTTGAACCATTAGGTTTCATTTTTTTCACTCACTCAATCCAGTAAAATTACAAATTTTGTAATAATGGAAAATATTCTATGGGTTCTACAGTGTAATGAATTGGTGCTTAGAGGTATTCTTAATTTACAAATGTAATATTAAAAATTCGTCCCCACAGTGAGTGCTAAGCTTTTTTTTTAGGTTCATTCCATACCTATTGTGGAGCCTGACTGTCACACTGATATTATTCAATATCTTTACCTTAAACTAGTGTTTCCAAGTTCTCATTGACTTATCTACTGAATTTGCATATTTGTAGTGCAGGAGAATGTTTTGCAGTTTCTACAGCCTGACAAGCTAGTGCTTGAGTGTATTTCCAGTTCAGAAGTATAATATATATATATATATATATATATATATACACATGCACACACACACACACACACGCACACACACACACACACACACACACACACACACACACACACACATATATATATATATATATATATATATATATATTAGCTAAGCTGAGGTAACAAGTGTATCTCTTTTAAAGCTAGTCAAAGCCCAGCATAGAATCTTATCAGTGTATTTACTTATTTTGGTGTCTGATAATTTCACTTATTTATCTTTCTGATTATGGAAGGCATTGTAGTGGAGTGGTTTTCACTGCTGAATTATACAGCTTGGTTCTCTAGTTCATTTTGTGACTGGGGTTCCTTCTGTCCAGATTTTGCATGCCCTCTCTCAGTCTATATGTTGTTTACTAGGCAGGTGCTCAAATTTCCACCCAACTATCAATGTATGCTATAGGTGAACTGCTACTCCCACAAAATGCTGGGGAGTGTGAGGTGTGAAAGTTTGCAAGCATATAGGTATTTGTGTCCTCAAAAGGACTGGCATCATGTCACTGATTAGCTTCTGTACCATGCTTCCACTGAGTGATAGTAAGTAGTCTGTCTTTTTGTGACACTGAATGGGATGAAGGTGGTATTAGACAATGAATGATTAGATTTAATATGATTCGGAGGTATTCATTGTTTGTATAACTCTTACTATGTGAACCATACAATTCTGACATGTTGAAAATCCAAACTGTAATCCATGTGTTTTGTATTTTGAGAAATATGAACTATTTAGGGCATACCAGACCAGCATAGAAATGTCCTGGTAGCCAAGCACAAGTTTTTAAGACTGTGTTCTTTGACCAGTACAGTACATGATAGAAATTACCACCATGCAACTGCTCAGTCATAGTCTTCACCTCACCTGTATCCACACTGTCAGATGTGTCCGTGAATCACTTCATCCATGAGAATAACATATTGTAGGCTTCATGTAGCTGTCATACCACATTCAGATGACATGTAGCTGTCATACCAGATTCAGATGACATGTAGCTGTCATACCACACATTCAGATGACATGACTATATAATCTGTTATTGTTTTGTTGCAAATGCATAACTGTTGGGTCTTTATGCATGTATTTATCTGATAACTAGAAACAACAATTCAGGTGGAATAGAAATGTCAAACAAATGTTGTCATTCTGTTTATCAGAATTTGATTAATCTTTCATTCTACTCAATCTTAAAATTCAAGTCTGAAAACAACATTCTTACAGCTGATGCTCATTAACATTTTATGCTAAGATAACTGAGAAAAAAAGAAGTACTATGACATTTCTTTTCTTTTTTTTTCCAGCTAGTATAATTTAACAAGAAATAAAAATCCTATGCAATATTTTTTTTTCAAATGTCAAACACTGGTGACTAGGCACCTCTTGGTTTGAATTTTCTAACTCAAAAAGTTTCCAGATTGCACTGATATGCTATAACATAGATGGTATGAGATTGTGGGATGGCTGTAGTTTTTATTTTTGGTTCTTGAAAAACTATGGCGTAATGATGTTTATACAAACTAACAGTAAGACGTAAGACATAAAAATAATAACTAATAACAGTGTAATGACACCAGCCTCCTTCCCAAAAGGACACATCACCTAGACTCTCATTCAGCTTTTAGCCGAGGCACTAGGGGTGAATAAATCTGAGCTTAATGGTGTCAGTGGCTGTGGTATTATTTATTTTTTCTTCCTGAGTGTTTTTTTTTTTTTCTCATTCAGCTTTTACCTCTTTTTGGCCTGATACTCAACTGCTCCTCTGGCAGCTGTGCATAATAAATGCTCTAGCCTTGTAAAATGGTTGTTTATTCTTTGTAGCTTTATCTACTTAACTGCTGTAACTAAAACTGATAACTTTGATACTTTATTTATTTATTTGTTATTTTTTTAACAGAATCGCTTTAAATACTATGACTGTGTCACTTCTATTATTGTCAAACAGTGAAAGTATTTTCATCTGAGATGTATCTGCATTTGGTCATTTTTAATCAGTTTACTACTATAATAAACAAAAGTGGAGTAGTATAGCTAGTGTGGGGCAAGATAGGCAACTGCTCTGGGCAGAAAATGTTGGCAGGGCATGATTAGTTGATCCAAATCTCTCTTTAATGCAGTACTGGTTTTTAAAAGTTGATATTGCATTTGCAGTCATACCTGAGAGCTGTAGCACTTCATGTGTTTTCCAAACTCATTGTAGCAAGTGGTTTGTTACAGTTAAAAAGTAAAAGCAAAAAATGTCTTTTTTTTTTAAACAGAAACCTGAGCACTGTAGCACTCCATGTAGACAGAGTATAAACAGTTTGATACAGTTTTAAAGAAGAAGCCTTTTTAATAAACTATGTGGAAGGATGGTTAGGGGCAGGGCACAGAAATGTGACATAAACCGCTGGTTCAGCTTGAGCATGTCATGCATCTGGCTACCTGGTTGGTGCACCAGTAAAAGGAAAAGTCCTTTATTTTTTGGCTCTTCAATGGAAGAATCGAGGGGGGGGGGTGGATCTAATTCTAATTAGCCAATTAGTTATGGTGCAGCTTTTGGCTTATTATTTTTATTTATTTTGTTTTTTGCTCTTCGCTTGATGAACTGATGTGGGGAGGGACACTGGTTCATAGATAGTTCTATCTAAGGTATTGGTTGAACCAGCTCTATTTTTGTATATATATATATATATATATATATATATATATATATATATATATATATAGACAGACAGAATGACACTGGAAGTTGCTTCTGCAGAATGATATGTAATGCAACTGATTTTTTGTATGCCAGCTGAGCACTGTGATCTATTTTATTTAATGATCCTTAGTCATTTGTGTTTGTGATAAAGGATCCTCTACTGCTAAAATTTGTTGCTTGTGTAGAGATTATACAGGCAACTCCCCTGCCATATTGTTAAGTTTATTTTGATACAGAGTTGCGAGTTTTGCTTCTCTTACTTTATTGCTATTAATATTTATGAACGTCTTCTTCACTTTAGTGAACAATAAAGAATTTAACATCATGCAGCCCATGTTTGTGTAAAAAAACAAAACTATCTTTATTCAGAACAATTTCTTTTATGAAGGTAATGTACTTATTTCTTAGACTCTCTAGAGGAAAAAATAAACTGCATTCTCCTTTTTATAGTTTAGTTTTATTTAGCCATATACAGTCTATAAGGTGAAATATATTGCTCACAGTCACACAGTATGCATAAAAATACTGTGGGAGTCAAACTCGAGTCAGCATCACCTAGGTCATTTGCAAGTAGTAGTCATCCTTGCCTACTGACGCATTTATTCCTTATTCTTTGGACTTGCATAACTGCAATTTACTTTTCTCTTGATAAGCTCTGATACTAAACAAAGCACTGGAGCAAAATATTTTAAAAAAGCTATAATTTATTTGCAATGATGATGGCTGAGTAAACTCTAAAATGTGATATGGGCAAGATAACATAGTACTTGGCTACTAATGGCAAAGCAGTGAATTGTAATTGTATGGATCATCCTTACGTGAATGAAGAATTTGCTCTCAAGATCTGTGAAATATACTCTAAAGAATAATTTGAGAGAATGGTACAACTGCAGTCCAAACAACTGCAGTCTAATTATTAGTTTATTTCTCAGGTGGCCTGCATTCATATGTGGCTTCTATTTATACAGCCATGTGATGTTAGTTATTAATAGCCTCCCATGACGGCTCTCACATTTTTTATGTTAGTTCTCTGATATCACTACATTTTCTTAACTGCCTTTTCATACTGCATTCGCTTCCTTCTAGAATTTACCACTATCTTGATAATGTGAGCCTTCCAAGCTGAAGTTTTCTATACCCTGTTTATTGTCATAATTTCTTTTCCACTTAACTGATGTTAATGTGTAGTAGAGGCCTTTAATCTGTTACATTATAGTAACAGACTACATGTCTACACATCCCAGTACTATCCAGTTACAGACAATCTTGACTAGATAACAGTAAAGACTCACCAGTACGTCCCTTTCCCTATACTTCTAAAGTCATGCATACTTTTATAATACCCTGTATTGTATCCTGCTATGCTCTTCTCTCTCTGTATTCCAGAAAGACAAATCACATGGCCCACAATCTTGCTTGGAGCTTGCTGGGTAAACCCATGAAGTAATTATTCCCCAAATTCTGGTCATGCCTTACAGCTGTGGGCACTTGAATTAAACAGCATAACATGTCAGTGAATACTCCATTCACTAGCAAACCAGTCCACATTCAAATCTTACTTTTTCTATAAGTTGACAATGTTTTACATTTTTTGCAGTGATGGTATTTTGATGAAAGGACTGCACAAAAACCTGTAGTCATTTTTCATACCCTGCTGGGTTTTACCTTTCATAGTAGTAACGCTCACAATTGTACTTTAAACGTTACATTAAGAGCGGACTTTAAAAAGTGGAAAAGTAAATATGCATATTCCTATTCATGTATAATGTCTGAAACATGGATGACTCAAACATGTCTAAAAATTGTAGGGTTCACTGAGCTCTTGCTGAAGTCAGATGTTACCCTTTACTATTCCTCCACCAACGTTATGCATTTCCAAGTCAAAGTTCATCCTTTGATCAAAACCTCTTCAGTCAAGCTGAACAGGCAGAACAATTGTTGATACAGTGTTTAACTTGCTCTGAAGTATAGTGACTATAGAATTAGCGTAATTACAAGGCATAGAGGATGCTGCCCCTTGGGAAGGAGGTATGGATATTTTGTTAGTCATTCAAAACATTTATAAGTCTTGGTCTAATTGGTCTATTTATTCACTAGTTTATTCTTTGTTAACTAGGTTAGTCCACTAGGCTAGTGGGGGAGGACTGAGGTTATATTTATAGTGAATAGGGAATCTTTAGTTAGAGCACGGGGAACCTCCCCTACACATTTTTATTTTATATATAAAAGAAGAGCAGGGGGGCTGGGATTGATAACCCAATTGTGCATGCAACCTCTTTAAATATGTATAAAGTATTAACAGGAGTTATGAAAGATAATAAGAATTATCATCAGCGGTGGTGCAGCGGTAGCATTGTTGCCTCACAGCAAGAGGTTCTCCTGTTCGATTCTCGGTTGGAGTGCGGGGAGCGCCTTCTGTGTGGAGTCTGCATGTCCTCCCCACGGCTGGGTGAGCGTTCAAAAGACATGTGTAAATGGGCGTGCCTTCGTTGAAGGTTGAACATCGAAATGGCACCTTGGCATTCATGAAAATCTACTGCCAATCATTAGCAGACTGGAGTTCCGCTGTGATGACCCCTAACCAGGAAAAGCCGAAAGACAACAACAACAACATGAAAGATAATAAGAATTAGGTAGAGACAATAATGTTTGGTAAATACAAATAAATTTGGGAAGGTATGGAAATGAAGAAGAGAAGTAAAAGTGCCATTGCTGAAGAAATGAAAGAACTGTATAGTAAATTGTATTATCGAAACAAAAAGAGAATGTAATAGAAAAGAATAGAAAGGAATGGTATGTTAATATTATGAAATCTTTTTATTTTCTTGATCCATGGAAAGAGAAACATGTAAGAAAAAAAGCACTAATGATGAGGCATAGAAATGATAAAAGAATCAAAGAATGTAATGATTTTTTGTGGAGGTTGTTCATAGGTAAATTACCAGTGAAAGCACACATGGCATATAAAAGTAAACACGATAAAATAGGTATTAAGAGTTGGAAACTACAGAACATGTTTTTTTTTAAAGTGAAAGAATTCAAGAGTTGTGGAAAGAAGTATGTAAACATGAGTTGGTTAAAGATTATTTGAAATGTTAGATATGGACACAACAGAAAATGGTTGTTATGGAACAGAATCTCAAGAAAAGCCAAAGAAAATGGACAGAATTATATTTTATGTAACATGGACAACTTGGAACAAGAGACTTAATGTGATCAAATATAATGGAAAAGGGACATTGACAAAAATAATGGAAAAAAATCTGGTTTTTGGTTGTGGGAAAAGGATGGGGGAACACTTACAAAGAAGTTGATGATATATTGAGTGATATTATTTATGCAAATAATGTGAATATGTGAATAATATGAAGTGTATGAAAGTTTACAAATTAAAAAAAAAAACAGACTTTGTGTAGTGATCTCTTGGTAGTGCCAGAGGGCTGTTACCAGTAATCACTGAATTTAAGATGGAGGCTGTGAGTGGAGATGAGCTGGAGAAAGAGAACAAAGAAACTATAATTCAGAAGGAAAGTGTGTTTTGAAGGTGAATACCATGGCATAAGGGGGTTTGCATGACTTTGTTTTACAAAACATGAACAAGAAGAATTGGAAGCCATCCAGTAGAGTATGGTAATGGAGAAAATATTTGGCAGTGATGAGACGACAAAAATCTGAAGGATGCTGTAAATTTTGGTGTGGGTATACAGGGGGCATGTCTGACCAGTGCAGTAACTGAATTTAAGAGCATGCTTTGTGTTGGGCTACTGGAACATGGAATAGAGAGCAGTAAACAGAGGAAGACTGACAGTGGTGGTTCCAGAGTAAAGACTTATGCAGTAGTAGTAGCAGATTCCAGTGAGGGGGAAGCCATGGTGGTGCAGCGGCTAGCATTGTCACCTCACAGCAAGAAGTTCTCTGGTTCAATTCTTGGCTGGGGTGCCTTCTGTGTGGAGTCTGCATGTCCTCCCTGCCATTGCATGAGTTTCCTGCAGGTGCTCCTACATTCCAAAGACATGTAGTAGGTGGATTGGTCACTCTAAATTGCCCAGAGGAACAAGTGTGTGTGCGAGTGAGTGGTGTAGATGAACTACCATGGCAGGGCTAGCCACTTGACTCAAGATGATTGTCACTGTTGAAGTGACACCTCGGCCCCATGTGCAAAATTGGAAAAAAGGGTGAGGATGGATGTAGTAACAGGTTCCTGTAAAAGACGTGCAGAAATAAAAGGATGTTCAGATGCATATAGGAACAGAACCTTTCTATGAAATAACTAATCGCATTTGCATTAACAGAAAAAAATGTTAATGAATGTGAAAAGAGAAGTAACATTCCCCCTTGGAAGGACTATTTTTTATCAAAATGTAAATGTACAGTTAAAAAGAAAACTGTTATTTCAATTTAGAACAACTAAGATGTAAGTGAATGAATTAAAAAACGTTCTTTTCTAAGCCTATGTCAGGTTGTACATCGTATTAAAAAAGTTGTGGATGGCAGAAAAGTATTTACTGGGGGATGGGAACTTCATGTTACTTTAAAAACAGAAAATAAGAAGTTACAGCATGTACTTCTTGATGTCATAGTAATAAATGTGAAAAAAGGGAGTGTTAAATACTGGGGATAGCTAAAAGCATGTTTTTTTTTCTGTGGAGAGGAATCACATTTAATCCAGGATTGTATAAAAAGAAGGAGTGGGCAGTGTGAGGAGTTAGGACATTCTAGAAAAAATGTAAATCATATTGTAGGACATGTAGAAGTAAGGAGTATTTTTGGTTTGATTGTCTACATATTAATGAAGACAGATAAAGTAGGTAAAATGAGAGGGAAGAAAACATATTTTCACAAGAAAAGGAATAAGTGAATGATGAAAGGATGGTAGTGGGGGTAAGGGTGAGGAAGTACACCATAAAAATACAGAAAAAAGATGTATTAGATGAAGTCCACAAAGTAATACATGAAAAAACACATATGGAAATTGATAACAGGTTTGGGGTATTAGAAATAGAGGAAGAAGAAGAGTGAGATCTCTATCCATCCTTCCTCAACCCCTTTTTCCCATTTTTGCACATGGGGGTCGGGGTGTCACTTCAGAAGAGACAATCAATCTCAAGCCAATGTTTACACCAACAAATGGCTAGCTCTGCTGCAGTAGTTCATCCATACCACTCACTCACACACACACCCTCGCACCCATGGGCAATTTAGAGTGTCCAGTCCACCTACTGGAAGTCTTTGGAATGTGGAAGGAAACCAGAGTACACAGAGGAAACCCACATAACCACAGGAAGGACATGAAAACTCTGCACAGAAGGTACCCCAGCCAAGAATTGAATCAGAGATCTTCTTCCTGTGAGGGAACAATGCCAACTGCTGCACCACCACGGCTGCCAGGAGTGAGATATGAGCTCTGAAAAAATGGCAGAAGGTTCTACTGGGAGAAGTGTGAGAAAGAGAAAAAGGAGACCAAAAGATAAGCTGAAAAAAATGCAGCAAAGGGAAAAAGGGTTTGTAATGAAAGGGAGATACTGCCAGCCCAACTAGCTGGAATTTTGTAAATAATTATATGTCACTGGTGAATATCTAAATGATTTGTGTAAGATGCTTGTATTAAAAATGTATTAGAAATGTATGTCACGTGTATATTAAACTAGGTTTGTACAGATATGTGTGTTGAAAAGATATTTTATAAAGAGTTATGCTTAAAATGTAACCACAGCATGCCCTACTTAAATAGAACATAAATGTACATACACTATTGTAACTATTTAAGTGTATATATTTTAACAGTGGAAACTGGAATCCAGGAGGTTAACTTCAGTCAAGTAAAATTTCAGAAAAATGGCTGAAATTAAATTACTTTATGGCAACTACAGACACAATGCCTATACTGAGATTCTTTCTGTATTGCCTTCTGAGTGAACCAATTACTGCAATTGGTTTATGACTTTCAACCTCTGCCAAAGTCATGAGGTCTATGTATTTTCACAGGAAGATGCTAAATACTTTTAGCTACCAGCAGTGGGGGTTTCACCTGGGATAGAGTCAGATGACAAGAAATGATGTAATTCTGCAAGCCATTCCAGCAGTAATATTTTAAATATTAATTTAAAAAGTGTCTTAGAGAGACACAGCATTCTTGTATTCTGTCTTAGACCGGGCAACATCAACTAGAAGATCCATTCACCACATCTGCCTTCCTCTTAAGTAAGATAACTAGAGTATAGTAATTATCTTAGATTCAGTCAGGAATATAGTGATGCATAGTTTAGATGTTTTTCTTTATTTATTTGAGACTGTTCTGCAATGTTGTTTTAAATAGTTCCTGTGGTGTTGGACTCTGATGTCACTGTGAATATCTACTGAGTATTTTCTTGTTCTTTTGCTATTTATTATTAAATATTTTTAAACATTTCATTGTGGCTTATCTTTGTTAGACCTATTTATGTTTTGAGAGTACTTGCATATTTATTTGGTGACACTGTGGGCCACTCCTAATAGACTTGCTCTTGGTCAAACTACCATTTGTATTAATATTATTACACAGTAAGACTGGGCACCCTTTGTTAAGGGCCTTAAAGTAGCTGATAAGAGTTGGCTGGTGGCAGTAACAACTACCTTATAGTCTGAGCGAAAAGGGATATAGCTATTAAACCTCTGCCAACCTTTCCTAGGTGTGTGTGTGTGTGTGTGTGTGTGTGTGTGTGTGTGTGTGTGTGTGTGTGTGTGTGTGTGTGTGTAAATCAAACCTCAAAGACTGTGTGTGTGTGTGTGTGTGTGTGTGTGTGTGTGTGTGTGTGTGTGTGTGTGTGTGTGTGTCAGCTACTTGGGCAGGGATGCTAAGCACTGATGGACAGAGAGTTTGCTGGAGGTCTTGGTTTGGCCACTCGGCTGAGATCTCAACTCTATAGCTATGCCAGTGGGGAGTCTTATTGGGGATCTGGAGAAAGAGGGGAAAAACCAGCCCCAGACTGACTGTGGTCTCTGTGTACTCTTAAGGGAAATTGCACTTGATGCAGAGAGCTGCATCTGGAAATATTGTGTGTGTATCTTGTAATCCTGATAATGTACATCCCCACTGGTACTAGTAGTGAGGGTCGAGGATCCTTCATTACTGGTCCAGTGGTGGGTCATCAAAAGGTTTATAATAGGATAGCAGAACTGACTGTGAATAGCATGAAAAGTGATGTTAGAAGAATGAGGGTGTTTGAGTGGTGTGAAAAAATAGATGCAGAGATAATTTGTTTACTTGAAGTAAGATGTACAGATAAAAGGAAAAGGGCGGAATTTGGGATGATTTGGAAAAGAAAACTGGTGTGGACTACAGGGAGTGATATATGTTCAAGTATTGCATTATTACTAAAAAAGGGGAGAGATTAAAATATTAGATATAATGGTGGTTGTAGCAGGGAGAGTTTTAGTGTGTGATGTGAGAAAAGCATAGAAGGTGTTTAGAACAGTAGTAGTGTAGGTGTATACATATATAACTGAAAGAAAAAAATGTCTGAGGAAATTCAAAATTATGTGGTAGTAGAAAATGTCGATTATGGTGGTAGGAGAGTTTAACTGCAGTTTAAGAAAGATAAAAGGCAAAATAGTACAAGATATAGAAATGCTGACAGAGGTTGTAAATAATGGTAGGTTAAGAAAAGATAAAAGGAGAAAATATACTTCTAATAGGGTGATATTTAAAACAGAGATTGATTATATTTTGTTTACAAGTGACATGAACAAAATGAAAGATAGAATAAGAGTAGCAAAGTTTTCAGATCTTAGGACTGTACGGGCAATAATATTAGCAAATGAAAATATAATAAAAGAAGGAAAAGGGTTAAAAGGACTGTCAGTAAAAACTACAGGAATGCTTAAAAAAGAAAGAGGACACCTCTTGGAAGATCATATGACAATGATGCCATTTTACAGCAGTTTGACAAAGTGGTGGATGGTATATAAATAAAAGTTTAAAAATTTTCTCTAAATTTAGAGTGAGAGCAATGAATGAAGAAGAAAGATGATACAGAATAAGCAAAAAGAAATTTGTAAAAGAATAGTGAAAAAAGGGCAGGGAAAATCTTGAAGAAGAAGAAGGAAGACTGGTTAGACAGGAAAACTCCATGGAGTTACTCCTGTATCAGAGATGGCCACTGATGAAAATTAAAGGAAAAATAATAATTATAAAGGTGGTTTGATGCTAACAGTCAAAAGTAAGTAGTCACAGTTCTAATGTAAGCTGATGAGAGTGAATACCACAGTAAATGATCCTCTCATTATAGGGAATTCTATCTGTCCCTCTAAAAATTACATCAGGAAGTCAAAAGCCTTGAGTGTAAAGCAAAATCATGCTACCTATGGCAGCCGCCATTCATGACATTTTGGGTGATAAATTAGAAAATAATAATAAGCACTTGCTCTGATAAAGCGACATTAGTAATGCAGAAACGTTTATGATATATTAAAAAATAAGTGCTTTCAACGTTGGGTGCATTCCTTCTTTAATGTTAACCTATACAGCTGAAAGTATTTAAAAACACTGATATAGACATGGTTTTGATGGAAATTATAAGATTGGGAGTGAAAAAGAAACTGAAAAATTGTGTAATACTTTATTTATTGCTATTTGGTGTTTATAGAAAAGAAAATGTGAAGCCAAGAACAAACATTGGATGAAAACAATAATTTACAGAACAGAACACACTTTAGGTGCAGTAGGATTACAGTTAAATTAGTCAAAAAAATAAGGGGTTTGGGGATGAATCTAAAAGTAAAATAAGGACAGCCCTGGGATTCATTCACACCTACAAATAGTGTACATCTTTTTGAGTAGACAGACAGCACAAGCATAACGCATACCTTTTTTCTCCTAGTTTTAGTTTTCTTACTGATTTTCTTGCAGCCTTAAATATTGAAGGGGATTCATAAAGGTTACACTGTGTAATTTTTCTGAGTGACTAGAAAGGACAAATATGGGTTAGGGATATTCTTGAATACAGATCATTTTCTCATAGTGTAGGCATTATTGAATCTGGCCTATGTATTGTTTGCTTGTGTCTTTCGGCTTTTCACGGTTAGGGGTCGCCACTGCGGAACTCCGGTCCGCTAATGATTGGCAGTTGATTTTTATGTACTGGCTTGCCAGGCCTGACGCACAACCTTCAACAAAGGTACGCCCATTCACGCATGAATCTGGCCTATGTATAATTGAGATAAATGAAGAAGACATGGAAATGAAAGAATTGTATAAAAATAGTGAAAGCAAACTGCTACATTGATCATTGTTAAAAAATGGAATACAAGAAAGCAATAAGGAAAAGGCAGGAAAGACTTGAATCTTTTTTGAAGCAAGTGATTTTCTGTGCTGTTTATTATTGGACAAACTGCCAGTGAAAAATAACAAGAAATATAATTTATTTTTATTTTATTTCCAGTTTTTTTGCCAGGATGATCCATTGGGCCACTAGGAGCCTGTTTTCAATGGAGTCCTGGGGAGAAAAGCTCCAGAATAACACAAAAAAAACACTAAATACAAAATACAAATGCAATGATAGAAGTTACAAGATTACAAATTCGAAAATGACAAAATATGAGAGAATTTGGAAAGTACGTAGTAATAAGTTGCAGTGTAGTGTCAAGGGTGATGGCTTTAGAAGGGGTCAATATCATTAGCTTAGTCATCGTTGCATTGAGTGCCAGATGGTTGTCTAGCATCCATTGTTCAGTAGAAGAGAAGGCATCCTGGGTTAATTTTGCTAGTGAGGAAGTAGAGGTAGCAGAGCAGATTATTGTCGAGCCATCGGCATATGTATGAGGTTAGTGTTAGGGATGGCATGATTTAAGTCGTTTATGAAGATACTGAAAGAAGGGGACCTAGAATTGAACCTTAGGGCATACCTGTTGGAGTATTTAGGACTGCTTGTTGCCTGTTTGATGGGTAACTGGTGAACCAGTTGACAGAGGAGTGGGATAGGTTTAGTTTAGTGAAGAGAAGGTTGTAAGAAATGGTGTTGAAGGCTTTTGAAAGGTCTAAAAGGAAGGTGGACACAATGTGACCAGTGTCGCAAGCCTTATTAAAAGTTTCTAGGAAGGAGAGGAGGGAGGTGGTGGTGCTGTGGCCAGGTCAGAATCCATGTTGTGTGGGAGTGAGAATTATTACTTAAGAGGTAGGGTAGAAGTTGTAGTTGGATACATTTTTCGAGAAGTTTAGAAACGGGATAAAATAGCGATTGGTCGGAAGTTAGAGATGTCATTATTGTTGCCTCCTTTATGGAGTTGTATAATAAAGGCTTTTCTCAGAGTTGGGGCACATGGCATTCTGAGATTTATCGATTTATTAGTATGCAGATAGGGTAGGCAACAGCTTCTGCTGTTATTTTTAGGAAGTAGGAGGGTATTTCGTCAGGGGTATTAGAACATGGTTTCATTTTTAGAAGCAATTTTTTTTATGATGGAGATGGGGATAGGGTTCATGGAGAAGGGAGGAGGTTGGGAGCTGGAGTTAGTAGAAGAGAAAGGTATGTGTGTAGGTGTGTGTGTGGGGGAGCAGAAATATTAGTGAAGGATGATGTTAGTTTAGCTATGGAATCAATGAAAAATGAGTTGAATTGGGAAGCTAATTCTAAGTTGAAGGCATTTGGGTCTGGGCAGGGGTTCCTTTTTTTTACCTGGGTTAAGGAGAGAGGAAATACCATCCCAGAATTTTTTTGGATTCGTTTTATGGTTGGTTTGGAGTGTGGAAAAATAGGCTTTGCGATCTGAGGTAATACGTTTGTTTTTGCTTAGTTACAAAGCGTTTTACTGCTAAATGCTAAAACAAAGAATGTGCTATGCTGTTAATGCTGAAGAGACACTGGAACATTGTTTTTTTAGATTGTAAGAAAAATTAAGTTTTTTTGACATTATTCTAGGATATTTGTCACTGGAAAGTATTTAAAAACATTGATATAGACATGGGTTTGTATGGGAAACAAACATAAGATTGGGAGTGAAAAAGAAAGTGACAAATGATTTAGTACTTTATTCATTGCTATTTGGTATTTATAGAAAAAGGATGTGAAGAATTGCTATATAACAAAAGAAAAGATGATGAAGAATTTCTATGTGATATAAAGAAAGGTTATGGTGGAAAGGATGGGGAGATAAATGGGTATTACATGCATTCAGGATGATAAACCTGTAAAGTGCTTTATTGTGATGTATATAGTATGATATAAAAAGTAAATATATTGAAAGCATAAATAAAGAAAGAAAGATGGAAAAGTGTTCATATAATAAAACACCCTCCTACTCTTTGCAGTGGGGAAGTCCAGAACAGTGTGAGAGTATACTATCAGTAACTACAACTCCCAGGCATACTCTGGGCTTGGATGATGAGGCATGTGATGTGGAAGGAAGCAGCAGAAAGACAGAGTGAGCCAGAAAGTCACTCAGTAACAAAACCAAAACTTACTTGTGAGAGTATTACAGCAGCATTTGGGGATTATAAGAAGAAAACAGATTTTTCATAGAGAACTGTAATTGATATCAGAACAAGAAATGGACAAATAATGGACAGATATAAACAGTGCTGTTAAATTGTTGAGTCTTTAGGTGTTATTACTATGAATTTGTGTGCTATCATTCAGCTGGGAAATGAAAGTTTTGCCGACGTGTTTTGTAATATGTGAATTGACCTGTACTTTTGTGAGCCTTTTTGATAAGCAAAAGGTCTATGAAGTTTATAAGAACTATGTTGTTTCCTGTTTTACACTGCAGGTAATACACATTTTCTTTGTTTACAATTTAGAAGCACTGATGTTGAGTATATGGATGTAAACATTTTATCTTGAAAAAGAATGTCCGTCTATTTTTCATGTAAAAAAATGTGTTATAACAACAGAGGTATTTGGAATGGTTGTTGGGAAGCAGGGGTAACACTAAAAATTGTACAGAATGCTATTGTTAACTTACCTGGTGTTTGTGTTGTAGGAGTTTTAACTTAATGGAAGCCAGCCTAAGACATTTTTATGGGGGGGGGGGGGGGGGGCAGTGGAAATTAGACCACTTTATAAATGTGTGCCCTTCAAAAGATGTAAATGTGGAGAAAAAGGACATACTGTTAAGGAATGTATATTGCATTGTACTAAATGTGGTAATGAAGGCCAAATGTGATTTGGCTGTCATTTTTCATCAGGAACTTTCTCTTCTAATGCAAGAGGTAGAACAGTCAGAAAGAACCCAGATAGAGCCATGTAAGGAAGATACCTGTACAGCTTTGTCTGGGGTAGAAGAACAAAGCAAAATTAATATGACGAGTATACAGGTAGAAAAATATCTGTCGGTTATTGAATACTACTTTACTACTTGAAGGGGAGGACAGTGATAATGGACAGGTCCCTGCAGAAATTGTGGGGGGTGGGGGCATTATCACTGAGGATACTGAGGAGGCAGGGAAAGAAAAAAGTGGTACTATATATTGCAGAGTCCAGAAATGAATTAAGAAAGCTGAAAGGTATGGGTAGAAAGAGTAAAATAAAAATCAATGATTATTTTTTTTCTTTTTTATCCTTGAATGTTAACAGCATTAAAGGACCATTGTGGGCATATAATGAAAAAGCATATATTTTTATCTTGCTATTAATTACTGCAACTCTCAAAGCTACCTGCAGCAAAATAAATCTTCTTCTTTTGGCTGCTCCCGTCAGGGGTCGCCACAGCGGATCATCTGCTTCCATTTCTTCCTGTCCTCTACATCTTGCTCTTTCACACCAACCACCTGCATGTCCTCTCTCACCACACCCATAAACCTTATCTTAGGCCTTCCTCTTTTCCTGTTACCTGGCAGCTTCATCCTTAGCATCTTTTTCCCAATATATTCTGAATCCCTCCTCAGTACATGTCCAAACCAATGTAATCTTGCCTCTCTGGCCTTGTCTCCAAACCTTCCAACCTGGGCTGACCCTCTAATATACTTATTCCTAATCCTGTCCACCCTCATCACACCCAGTGCAAATCTTAACATCTTTAACTCTGCCATATCCAGCTCTTACTCCTGCCTTTTTGTCAGTGCTACTGTCTCCAACCCATATAACATAGCTGGTCTCACTACCCTCTTGTAGATCTTCCCTTTCACTCTTACTGGTACTGGTCTGTCACAAATCACTCCTGACACTCTTCTCCACCCACTCCATCCTGCCTGTACTTCCACACTCACCATTACTCTGAACTGTTAATCCCAAGTATTTAAACTCATCCACCTTCACCACCTCTACTCCCTGCATCCTCACCATTCCTCCCTCTTATTCACACATATATCTTCTGTCTTAGTCTGGCTGACCTTCATTCCTCTTCTCTCTAGAGCATATCTCCACCTCTTCAGGGTCTCCTCCACCTGTTCCCTACTCTCACTACAGATCACAATGTCATCTGCAAACATAGTCCACGGGGACTCCTGTCTGATCTCGTCTGTCAACCTGTCCATCACCATTGCAAATAAGAAAGGGCTCAGAGCTGATCCTTGATGTAATCCCACCTCCACCTTAAATACATCCGTCACTCCCACCACAGACTCACCGCTGCCACACTACCCTCGTACATATCCTGTACCACTCTTACATACTTCTCTGACACTCCAGACTTCCTCATACAATACCACAACTCCTCTCTAGCCATCCTGTCATATGCTTTCTCTAAGTCCACAAAGACACAATGCAACTCCTTTTGACCTTCTCTGTACTTCTCCATCAACACTCTTAGAGCAAACATCGCATCTGTAGTGCTCTTTCCTGGCATGAAATCATACTGCTGATCACTAATCATTACCTTCCTTCTTAACCTAGCTTCCACTACTCTTTCCCATAACTTCATGCTGTGACTGATCAATTTAATAGGTTCATAGGTTCATAGGTTCATACTAGGCTATCTGCCCGAGGGCATTTACAAGCCTAGCCCATAGTTTTGTGGCTTACGCCACCCCTTTAGTATGGGGAACTATACCCATTATTTTGCTGTGCCTCTGTTGAGCAGTGACACTGAGGTAATCCCTGGGGTATATCTGCGATCTCCCATCCATTGGTCAAGATTTCTCTTGAACAAGGCCAGCGAGGTGCTCTGCCTCACATATACCGGGATTTTATTCCACAGCATAGGGAGTCTTTGGGTGATGAATCTATCCCTCCAGCACGTCCTATTAATAGCTGTGTCGAGGTTTAAGTCTCCGCCCTTGTGGCTCTGACGGATCTAGATTTTTTGAGGTGAAGCATATTCATCAAATCTGGGTTTGACATGGCCTTGTATGTTAGGCAAAGGTCACCTCTGAGCAAGCGGTGCGACTGAATAGAGCTGGAGTTCTTTCAGTCGGGCAGCATAGGACAGATGTTTGAGACCCTTTATCCTTTTGGTGAGGAACTTTTGTGGCCTCTCCAGCTGCTGCAAGTGTCGGGTCAGATACATTCGAATGGGGCATTGTACTCAATCATTGGTCTGATGAGTGATGAGTATAGGGAGACTATGACCTCCTTGATCTAGATGAGAATCCCTTCATGATAAGGTGGGCAATGTAGAAGGTCTTCCTAACTACTTTAGCTACATGGGTGTCGAATGACAGACTACTATCAACCTGGGTCCCCAGGTCCCTGATAACTTCTTCTGTACTCAGTGGATTGCCACCTATTTGGTAGCTAGGGGTAACCTTGTTTTTCCCGAAGGGTATGACTATGCATTTTTGGCATTTAACTTTAGGCCATGGCTCTGGCACCAGTTATCCGTTTCTGTGAGACCCTTCTGAAGGATATCTGTGTCAGATGTGTTTTCTACTATGGCCCAGTTTGCAGTCATCTGCAAACTTTGTCAGCCATAACCCTCCTGTGTTTGCTTGTACTTCGGAAAAGTAGATGCCAAACAAGAGTGGGCCCAGGACTGAGCCCTGTGGTACACCACTTGTGACAGGCTTTGAGTCTGACATGGCGCCAGCAACTCTGACCCTGTGGGTTCTGTCACTCAGCCAGTTTGCAACCCATCTTGTGATGTATGGGTTAACATTTAAGCTGATGAGTTTTTCAATGATACCCGAGTGGGGTATTGTATCAAAGGCCTTCGCCAGATCGAGGTAGGCTGTATGGACTGCCTTTCCCTCATCAATGGCTTTGGTGACTGTTTCGAAAAAGTCAACCAAGTTTAGAAGGCATGATCTGCCTTTGACAAAGCCAAACTGGGATAGATCCAAAGTCTGCAAATTCCCTATGTCTTTATTTATGAGGTCCATTATGATCCTCTCCATGGCTTTGCAGATAAGGCTTGTCAAGCTAATGGGCTGGTAATTTCCAGGGTCGGTGGAGGCACCGCCTTTGTGAAGTGGGACCACAGTTGCAGTGCGCCACTCCTGGGTACGTATCCAGAGGTAAGACTATGATTAAACAGCCGTCCTAGCTGTGGGTTTAATTCCTCGTTGAGTTCGTGGAGCACACAGCCGGGGACACCATCAGGTCCCATGGATGCTGTGTTTTTTGCTTTCCAGAGAGCAGTTCTCACTTGGGCCTTGGAGATGTTTGGGGGCTGCAATCGCTGGTATAGATATCTCTCCTTTTGGGGGAGGGAGAAGTTTGCACTGAACCTGTCAGCCAGTATGTTGGCAATATCTGTAGGATCAGTAATCTTCACATCATTTTGAACTAGTTCTGAGCATATCTGGGAGTTTCCTCCCAGGTTTCTAACATAGCTAAAGAAGGCCTTATGATTGTCTTTTGAGTCTTTAGCTATTTTTCTCTCAAAATTTGCTTTGGATGATTTTATGAGAGCTCTTAGTTTTTACTTATAGTGATCAAGGGTGTCTTACCTTTTAAGGATTTTGCTCTATCTTGTAGTAGCTTCCTCCTTTTGTTGTAGAGTTTGTTTATGGCTGGGGTCCACCAGAGTGGACGCTTGCCTTTGGTACAAAGAGTCTTTGTTTTGCTTGGGATTGCCTTATCCATGCAGTCCTGCAGGTGCTGGTAGAAGGCATTTGTAAGTGATTCAGCGGCTTGAGTACTGTTTTCCGTCGGCTCGGGGGCCTTAAAGGAGACCACACTAGTCTTTAGAAGTGTGAAGTTGGCTTTCGAGAAGTTCTTTACTGTGGTCTTTTTTATTTCAGGTGGGGTGGGATGAGGACCTCCAGCGAGATTAGTTTGTGATCTGATCTCACCAGTGAGGGGTATACTTCGGTGTTGAACATTGTGCTCCCATGTTCGTGATGATGAGATCAAGTATGTTTTCTCCTCTTGTGGGGATGGTGACTAGTTGTTCCATGGCATTTGAGTTTATGAATTCCAGGAACTTTTGGGCTAGGGTGTTTGGGCTTGAGTAGTGTTCCCAGTCTATATTAGGGTAATTGAAGTCACCTAGTATGATGGTGTTTGGTGATACATTTATCCCTCTAGTGTTTTCAGGAAGGCCATGTGAGGTTCCTGAGTTTGTGAGGGTGGCCTGTAACATGCTACAATTTGCAGAGCAGTCTTGCCTATGGTTAATTGCACCTGGATGGTCTCCGATGCATCGTGCGTTGCCACCAGTCTTGAGGTGTGGGTGTCTTTGATGAATATGGATATCCCCCCTCCCTCCTTGTTATTGTCCGGATTTTGGGGCTGAACGCATGATAAGAGGTAAAACCTGATAGTGCTGGGGTGCTCTCAGGAGCCTTGAACCAGGTTTCTGTCACTGCACAGACATCGATGTTCTCCATACTGAGAAGGGCCTCGAGTGCGTGCATTTTGAGATTTAGACTTCTGGCATTGAGCAGCATTACCCTTAGTTTTTTCCTTTTTGTGTTCTAGGGTGGTAGGTTTAGAATTTGAGCCTTGCCTAAAAAGGCACTATGGGGTGGCAAGAGCCTTTGCCAATATCCGGAATCCCAGGGGTGACAGGTGCAAGCCGTCCCTTGCGAAGCAGCGTGGCTTGTCCAGCATGTCATCCCAGGCAGACAGACATTGGATCCCCTTTGAATGACACCAGAGTTTAAGCCAATTGTTAAAGCTGATCATCTTATCTCTGTATTGTGGCATCATTCTTGGTGAAGGTAGGATACTGCTCAAGGTCAGGGTCATACCTGCCTGGGCTACATAATCAGAGAGCTCCTCAATGTCTCTTTTCATGTAGTCCAAGGAGGTGCGTCTCAGGTCGTTTACACCAGCGTGGACAATGACTGAGTCATATTTGTACCTGCTGTTGAGAGACCTGAGTGCTTGCGTTATGTGGCGGATTCTAGCGCCCGACAGGCAGCTTACTGTGACCTTCTCCTTACTCAGTCTGGTGAGCGGACGCCAGTGTGTCTGACTATGGAGTCACCAATGACTAGTGTGTCTGGCATTGTGTTTGGCCTTAAGGGCTGTGACTGTTTGACACTCTGACTGTGAGGTCTATGTGTTGCAGGTGTTGTGTTCTGAGGTGGTGGTTGTTTGGGTGTCTGCTTTGGTGGCCTCTGCTGTTTTGGTAGATTTTTGATCAGAGCCGCGAGTATGTCTTTGTGTGTTTATGTGTATGATTTGAGGTTGTGATGGTACTATGTGAGACTGGGTCAATAGTGTGTGTGGTAACCTTCTCCTCCTGACTGGTCTTGCCAGTCCTATGTTGAGAGAGCTCAGCCTCCAGTTTGGCCGTATAGTTGCATCTCGCATGTATTTGTGTTTTGTGGGAGGAGGAGAGGGTTGTCTGTGTACATGAGGCAATTGTAACATTGCCTCAATATTCCCAGGTTCACCAGCTGAGCAGGAGAGGACACTAGCAACTGATCCTCGACATGCTAGAAGGACTAGACAAAAAACTTTAAAAGAGATTCGGGGACGTGGTGACCGAGAAATGGGGTTTGCCTTTTGGGGTGCTATCTATAAGAGTGTCGTATCAAGGTAATAAGTACTGTAGGAGCAAGTGCTAGGTTTAACAGATAGAGAAAAGTCTACTTGGAGTCAAGTAGAGATGATCTTTTAGGTATTAGAGAAAGTGCTAGTAACAGGGATGCTTAAAGGTAAGATTGAAAAGAATGCACTCTGCAGTGTGCACTAGAGAAGTTAGATATGAAAGTAGGTAACTTGAGTTTTACCTGTTTAAAAAGTTAAGGTTTAGTGGAGAGTTACTATTTTTAAAACAGCAAGATGGACTGAAAGGGGTGGTTACTTTTGTATTTTGGTACTATGAAATACTGTAGGATGGCCAATAAATTTAGATAATTGAAGGGGTGGGATTTCAAAAGTGATGGTTTTGTGATTACTCACATAAGCCAGTGAAAGTAGAGAGAAATGAGATATATGGTCAGATTAACATAAGAGGCGGGCAACTAGAAAGACAGTGGTATTTAACAAGACAACTTAAATGGGTGGGAGGGAGGGGAAAAATTCTGCCTGACTCAGAACAGAGAGAGCTGTGGTCTCTTTTGAAGTTTTAATATGCTGTTAAACAGAATGCAAGCAAAACACAAGGTAAAGAAAACAAACTACAGTATTCAAAATATAGAAAGGCAATACAGAAATACAAAAAATAACAGCAAACTAACCTTTCCTTCACAGCAAAGTGTAGCAGAGTCTGGATGAGCCTTTCTGGTAAAAGCCAGAAAGTTACTACAGCTCTGCACATCATCCTTATTCTTAAAAATCAGTACCAAAACACTTTTTCTCCATTCCTCAGGCATTTTCACACTTTCCAAGATTTCATTAAACAATCTAGTTAAAAACTCCACTACCATTTGACCTAAACACCTCCATGCTTCCACAGGTAAGTCATCTGGACCAACAGCCTTTCCGTTATTTATCCTCTTCATAGCTATCCTTACTTCCTCCTTGCTAATCCAGTGCACTTCATGATTCAATATCCGCACATCATCCAACCTTCTCTCCCTTTCATTCTCTTCATTCATCAGCCCCTCAAAGTACTCTCTCCATCTGCTCAACACACTCTCTTCGCTTGTGAGTACATTTCCCTCATTATCCTTTATCACCCTTACCTGCTGCACATCTTTACTAGCTCAGTCCCTCTGTCTAGCCAATCAATACAGGTCCTTTTCTCCCTCCTTAGTGTCAAACCTTTCATACAACTCTTCATACGCCTTATCCTTATCCTTCGCCACCACTCTCTTTGCCATGCACCTCATCTCCTTATACTCCTGTCTACTTTCTTCATCTCTCTGACAATCCCACTTCTTCTTCGCCAACCTCTTTCGCTGTATACTCTCCTGTACTTCCTCATTCCACCACCAGGTCTCCTTTCCTCCTTCCTCTTTCCAGATGTCACACCAAGCACCTTTCTAGCCATCTCCCTTACTAGCTCTGCTGTAGTTACCCAGCTATTCGATAACTCTTCACTGCCACCCAGTGCCTGTCTTAACTCTTCTTTGAACTCCACCTCACAATTACCCTTTTTCAGTTTCCACCATTTGATCCTTGGTACTGCCCTCACACTACTCTTTCTCTTCTTGATCACCAATGTCATCCTACAAACCACCATCCTATGCTGGCTACCTACACTTTCCCCTGCCACCACTTTACAGTCTCCAATTCCTTCAGACTGGTCCTTCTACATAAGATATAATCCACCTGTGTGCATCTCCCTCCACTCTTGTATGTCACCCTATGCTCCTCCTTCTTGTTAAAATACGTATTCATCACAGCCATGTCCATCCTTTTCAAAAAATCCACTACCATCTGACCTTCTACATTCCTTTGCTTAACACCATACCTACCCATCACTTCCTCATCCCCTCTGTTCCCTTCACCAATGTTCCCATTGAAGTCTGCTCCAATCACCACTCTCTCACCCTTGGGTACAGTCATCACCACTTCATCCAACTCACTCCAAAATGTTTCTTTCTCATCCAACGCACACCCAACTTGAAAAAATGGAGCATATGCACTAAAAACATTCATCATTACACCATCAATTTCCAGCTTCATAAACATCACTCTATCCGACACTTTTTTCACCTCCAAAACACTCTTAGCATACTGTTCCTTCAGGGTAACCCCTACGCCATTTCTCCTCCCATCCACACCATGATAAAACAATTTGAACCCGCCTCCGATACACCTAGCCTTGCTTCCCTTCCATCTGGTCTCTTGCACACACAATAAACCAACCTTCATTCTGTGCATCATATCAGCTAGCTCTCGCCCTATACCAGTCATACTGCCAACATTCAAAGATCCCAAACCTCAATACCACAGTCCTAGCCTTTACCTGCCTTTGGGCATGCCTTCCCCCTCTTCTCCTCCTTCAGCCAACAGTAGCCCAATTTCTGCCAGCACCCTGTTGGCCAACAGTACTGGTGGTGGTCATTGTTAACCTGGGCCTCGACTGATCTGGTATGTATAACTGTACTGTTTTCCGCATGTATGATTTGGCAACATTTTTGTGCCGGATGCCCTTCCTGATGCAACCATCCCCATTTATCTGGGCTTGGGAATGGCACAAAGAAATGCATTGGCTTGTGCATCCCCAGTGGCTGTGTTGCAGCAAAATAAGTACTCCTTCCTAATTTTATTTATTTGATCTGTGTCCAACCTCACAGGGACAGACATTCTGATTCCTCTAGAAAGTTGAATCTGTACCATAATGCACTATGAGAGCACATATAGTGAGAATAAGTAGCCCTACCACTTCTAGTCAGACTAAACTTCCATTTATTTAGAATGGAGCTAATCGAAGGAAGGACACTCAGCAAACTCGGAGCTACAATATATAACATTAAGTATCCTATTTTTTGTTTATTTTGTTCTTTATTTCTTTGTTGTTTATAGCACTTTGTGTACTGTGTATTTTTTCTAGCTAGTTTCACGGTGTGTGAGGTATTAACTGGAAATTGTCCACTCTTATTAAGCATCTGTTGGGTTGTTTGTTTATGATAACTTGTTGCAGTTAAACTCTTTTTTCTAGTGGCTCCTTTAGCTGTTTAAAACTTTCATTTAAAGGCTCACTGCTGCTTTTCAGCTGTGAGTAACATTTCTGCAGTTTGCTCTAAGTAGTGGGGATATTTGTAGCATTTCCATATTCAGGCTTGTATTTGGGCCTAGTGTTTGTGGAGGCTGTGTGTCTGAGCACATAATTCAGGGACATCTTCTTTTAGCCAAAGCCATCAGGCATTTCAGTGAGAGAAAATTGTTTGAGGTCATTGGCTGACTGAGGTCTCCTGGACTACAGCTTAGACTAAGCACCTCATTGGTTCTTTTGAGATTTCTTTCTTAAAAGCTGTCTCAGGTTTCAACTTTCTGTTACCTAAGAAGCTCAGTTGTGAGTGTTCAGCCATTTTACAGTGAGCTAATCGAAGGAAGGACACTCAGCAAACTCGGAGCTACAATATATAACATTAAGTATCCTGTTTTTGTTTATTTTGTTCTTTATTTCTTTGTTGTTTATAGCACTTTGTGTACTGTGTATTTTTTCTAGCTAGTTTCACTGTGTGTGAGGTATTAACTGGAAATTGTCCACTCTTATTAAGCATCTGTTGGTTGTTTGTTTATGATAACTTGTTGCAGTTAAACTCTTTTTTTCTAGTGGCTCCTTTAGCTGTTTAAAACTTTCATTTAAAGGCTCACTGCTGCTTTTCAGCTGTGAGTAACATTTCTACAGTTTGTTTCCCACCCTGTCGGTATAGTGTTTTTATAGTTGGTGGCTTTGCAGTTGCCCGCCCCTAGTGTAAATTTGATCTGGGACCCTCCTCCCAGTCTAGGGTCATTACCTCATTCTACCCAGTACAGGGAGAGCATTTGAGAAAGCCAATCAGCTTAGTTTCTGCTACTCCTTTCTCTCTTTCCTTTCTCTCTTTCCAAAAAAAAAAAAAAAAAAATATCTGCTTTTACTGTATTTGTGTTTTTTCCTACTTTATTTTGCTTTTGCGTCATCTTAAAAGTACTCAATTGTATTTATTACTGCTTGGTGTAACTCATTGTAAGCCTTTTAGTTTAAGCACCTGGGCTTCAGACCAGTTTTACATTAGGAAGGTTTGTGGTCTGCACTGTAGTGGCAGAACAGGTAGCTTACATCCTTCTAAGTTGGGAACTGCTGACTGAGGGCTCAGTGTCTGTTATTCTAAAAGTGTATTAATTCTGGTTTAAGCACTTGGGCTTGAGGCCAGTTATTTTACATTAAGAGGGTTCGTGTTCTGCACTCTTGTGGAAGGAGAGGCTGGACTCTGTCCTTCTGAGCTGGGAATTTCTGGTTAAAGCTTATAGTGCCTGCATATTTGAACTGCTTCTTACTGAAATTGGTACACCTCGTTTGCTGTAGCATAGACTAGATCCAGGCCTGCTGAATCTAGCTTTGTTTGTATAACTTGAGCACTAATCCAGGCATTCTTTAAAGTATTCAGTTGTATTTATTACTGCTGGTAGTAACTTGATTAAAGTGTAGCTATCATTTCTAAGTCTTTTGGATTAAGCACTTGGGCTTCAGACCAGTTGTTTTACATTAGGAAGGTTTGTGGCCTGCACTGTGGTGGCAGGACAGGTAGCTTACATCCTTCTAAGTTGGGAACTGCTGATTGAGAGCTCAGTGTCTGTTATTCTAAAAGTGTATTAGTTCTTGTTTAAGCACTTGGGCTTCAGGCCAGTTATTTTACATTAAGAAGGATTGCGGTCTGCACTCTTGTGGGAGGAGAGGCTGGACTCTGCCCTTCTGAGCAGGGAATTTCTGGTTAAAGGCTTATAGTGCCTGCATATTCTAACTGTTTCTTACTGAAATTGGTACACCTTGTTTGCTGTAGCATAGACTAGATCCAGGCCTGCTGAATCTAGCTTTATTTGTATGCTTGTTGTTTGTTTATTTCCCTGAAATGCTAATTCCACCTAAAACGCAGCCTTTTAGCACTTCTGTGGATCCCTAGTGATATCTGCATTGCTTACTGTACTTATTTCCTTATTTCACTTGAAAGAACGTTACTGTTTGTCATTTTTGCATTTAAGTTACCTGTAACACATTGCATTTAAGTTACCTGGCACTTGCTCACTAAAGCAATGATATAAGTCAGCTCTAAAAAATTAAAAGCACTACACCCTCACAAACTCCCCTTGAGTACCTTGTTCCCCATTGGCCCTTTTTTTCAATTATAAAGGAATTCCCAATACTATTCTAGCATGTCCAAAGGTCAGTTGTCAATCTCCTCTCCAGTCCAGCTGGTGAATCTGGGAATCTTGAGGCAATGTTACAACTGCCTCATGTACACAGACAACCCTCTCCTCCTCCCAACAAATTCCAACACGTGTGAGAGATGCAATCATATAGCCAAACTGGAGGCTAAGCTCTCTCAACTCAGTACTGGCGTAACCAGTCAGGAGGAGAAGGAAACCACACTCACTACAATTCCAGTCTCACATAGACCTACCACGACAACAAACCAAACACATAAACAAACAAAAACATACTCGGAGGCTCTAAATAAAAATCTGCCTAAGCAGCAGAGACCTCCAAAGCAGACACCCAAGCAACCGCTACCCCAAAACAAAACACGTGCAACACATAGCTCACAAAGCCAGTGTGCCGAACAATCACAGCCCTTAAGGCTAAACAACACACCTGATACACTTGTAATAGGTGACTCTATCATCAGGCACACTGACGCCCCGCTCACCAGGCTGAACAAGGAGAAGGTCACGGTGAGCTGCCTGTCGGGTGCTAGGATCCGCCACATAACACAAGCACTCAGGTCACTCCAAGGCAAGTACAAATATGACTCCATCATTGTCCATGCTGGTGTGAATGACCTGAGACGTACCTCCCTGGACTACATGAAAAGAGACATAGAGGAGCTCTCTGAGCATGTAGCCTGGGCCGGTATGACCCTGACTTTGAGTAGCATCTTACCCTCACCAAGAATGATGCCACAATATGAAGACAAGATGATCAATTTCAACAATTGGCTTAAGTGTTGGTGTCATTCAAAGGGGATCCAATGCCTGTCAGCCTGGGATGACATGCTCGACAAGCCACGATGCTTCGCTAGGGACGGCTTGCACCTGTCACCCCTGGGCTTTCGGATATTGGCAAAGGCTCTTGCTACCCCCATAGTGCCTTTTTTAGGCAAGGCTCAAAAGACAAACCCACCTCCATAGGTATCACAAGGGATAAGAAACTAAGAGTAATGCTACTCAACGCCAGAAGTCTAAACCTCAAGATGCACACACTCGAAACTCACCTTAGCATGGAGAACATCGATATCTGTGCAGTAACAGAAACCTGGTTCAAGGCTCCCGAGAGCACCCCAGCACTACCACGTTATACCTCATACCATGGTTTTCCGCCCCAAAACTTGGACCGAACCACAAAAGCAGGCGGAGTATCAATATTCGTCAAAGATACCCACACCTCCAGGTTGGTGGCACAGCACGAAGCATCAGAGACTATCCATGTGCAACTAACTGTGGGTAAAACTGCCTTCCAGTTTATAGCCTGCTACAGACCACCCTCCCAAACACAGGAACCCCACTAGGCCTTCCTGAGAATACTGGAAAATATGAAGGTCTCTCCAAACACCATTATATTGGGCGACTTCAACTACCCAAACATAGACTGGGAGCATTACTCTAGCTCCAACACCCTAGCCCAAAGATTCCTAGAATTTATAAACTCAAATGCTATGGAACAACTTGTTACCACTCCCACAAGAGGGGAAAACATACTGGACCTGATCATCACCAACACGGGGACACTATGCTCCAGACCAAAAGTGTATCCCTCACTGGTAAGATCAGACCATAAACTAATCTCACTGGATATTCACATCCCAACCCCACCCCCTGCCCAGAAAACCACAGTGAAAAACTTCTCTAAAGCAAATTTCACACGCCTCAAAACCGAGGCGAAATCCTTCAAAGCCCCGGCCTGTGGAAAATCTGCCCAGACCGCAGAATCCTTTATAAATGCATTCTATGAACACCTTCAGGAATGCGTGGATCATGCAATCCCAAATAAAACCAAGACCCAATCCTCCAAAGGCAGACATCCTGTCTGGTGGACCCCAGCCATAAACAAACTATACAATAGAAGGAGGAAGCTACTGCATGATAGAGCAAAATCCCAAAAAGGGAAGGCATCTCTGATCAGTATTAGCAAAAAACTACGGGCACTCATAAAATCGTCTAAGGCCAGCTTCGAGAGAAAAATTGCACAGGACACTAAGGATAATCACAAGGCTTTCTTTAGTTATGTTAGGAACCTGGGTGGGAATTCCCAGATGTGCTCAGAATTAGTCCAAAATAACAAAAACTACACCGAGCCCACAGACATTGCCAACATCCTAGCTGACAGGTTCAGTGCAAACTCCCCCCCCTCTCCCCACCAAAAGGGCAAATATCTATCCCAACAGAGTGCTGCCCCCCTGACATCTCAGATGCTCAGGTAAAAGCCGCCCTCTCCAAAGCAAAAAACACAGCATCAATGGGACCAGATGGTGTCCCAGGCTGCGTCCTACATGAACTCCAAGAAGAGCTAAACCCAAACATAAAACTACTGTTCAATCTTAACCTTACTACAGGATATGTACCCAAAGAGTGGCGTACAGCAACAGTGGTCCCGCTCCACAAAGGTGGTGCCTCAACAGATCCTGGAAACTATCGCCCCATAAGCCTGACTAGCTTGGTCTGCAAAGCTATGGAAAGGATCATCATGGACCTCATAAATAAAGATATTGGGGACCTACAGACACTGGATCCTACCCAGTTTGGCTTTGTTAAGGGCAGATCCTGCCTCTTAAACCTGGTCAATTTCTTTGAAACAGTCACCAAGGCCATTGACGAGGAGAAGGTGGTCCACACAGCCTACCTGGACCTTGCAAAACCTTGATACAATACCCCACTCAGGCATTATAGATAAGCTCACCAGCTTAAATATAAACCCCTATGTCACTAGATGGGTTGCAAACTGGCTCAAGGACAGAACCCACATGGTTAGAATTGCTGGAGCCATGTCAGACTCCAAACCAGTTACAAGTGGCATCCCACAAGGCTCAGTCCTGGGACCTCTCTTGTTCGGTATATATTTCTCGGCAGTACAGGCCAACACGGAAGGACTGTGGCTGACCAAGTTCGCAGATGACTGCAAACTGGGTGCCATAATCAACTCTCCAGCCGACACAAACATCCTCCAAAAGGGCCTCATAGAAACAGACAGCTGGTGCCAGAGCCATGGCCTCAAGCTAAACGCCAAAAGGTGTATAGTCATCCCCTTTGGCAAAAACAAAGTGCCCACAAATTACCACATAGGTGGTAATCCATTAAGTACAGAAGAAGTCATTAGGGACCTGGGGACCCAAGTTGATAGCAATCTTTCATTTGACAACCACGTGGCCAAAGTGGTTAGAAAAACATTTTATATAGCCCACCTAATCATGAAGGGATTCACATCTAGATCAGGTGAGGTCATTGTACCTCTTTACTCATCCCTCATCAGGCCCATAATTGAGTACAATGCCCCTTTTGGGATGTACCTTACCAGACACCTGCAGCAACTGGAAAGACCCCAAAAGTACCTCACCAAGAGGATCAAAGGGCTCAAACAGATGCCATATGCTGCCGGTTAAAGAAAGTGCAGCTCTACTCAGTGGCATACCGCCTGCTCAGAGGCGATCTGTGCCTGACGTATAAAGCCATGTCCAACCTGAATTAATGGACATGCTGCACCTCAGAAAATCCAAATCCCATCGAGCTACGTGCTCGAGAGACTTGAACCTCAGCACTGAAATAAATAGGACATGCTGGAGGGACAGATTCATAACCCAGAGGCTCCCTTCACTCTGGAATAAAATCCCAGTCCAGGTTCGGCAGAGTCCCTCATTGACTCTCTTCAAGAGGAATCTTGATGAGTGGATGGGAGATCGTAGGTTTACCCCGGCTATCACTTCTGTGTCACTGTTAGACAGAGGCACAGTATACTAACCTCAAAAAAGGCATAGCAAAATTAATTTAAAATGGGTGGCGAAAGCCAAACACACTCTGGCTAGGCTTATAAATGCCCTAGGGCAGATAGCCTAGTATGAAACTATGAACCTATGAAAAAAACAGCCATGCTTTACAGTTTTCAGATCATATGTCATTGACTGGGCTGCATCGAGTTTTATAAATATTGTTCCTACTAATGTGCTATACTTTCTGTGGAAGAAGCTTGCAAAAGTGTCAAGCAAATTACTTCTTGGCTAAGTTACTCCTCCCATCTCCTCTCCTTAAATGAGCTAGCATCTCACATTTCCAACTCACCTAGATTCAACAAATTCATCCACTTTGCATGACAATAGACATCAAAGAAATCATAGCCTGGTGTGCCAGTAAAACTATTCCCTCATGTGAAGCACACACATCATTCCAGAGTTTAGGCTAATCTATTCATTTCTTATAATGCATAGAGTAAAATATTCAATCTGAATTGTATTCTGGCTGCTCATGTGGTTTTCTTTGCATAGTTACTCTGTTACATTATAACCTGAGCAATGGTATTTTAATACCAAACTTTACATAACAATTAAACCGTTATCAGTTTCTTCATAACAATGACTTCCCAAGCCTCCAGTATATACTTGTAGTATCTCTCATCCTCTCAGCAATAGACTCGTGGAGACCGCTTCCAAATCAGATACTGCTCAAAGCAGCAAAGCTACTGATTTAATATGTTCACAAAATAAAACCATGTGAATTAGCATTCATTTTCTGAAAAATAAATAACAGTCTTTAATTGCAATGAATTTCATTGTTTGTTCGTGAGAATCAACATGTTTTTCAGAAAACATTATAGCTTGCAATATGTCCAAGCAAAACCATAAGCTAAAATTAACGATACTTGTGCGGAACACTGATAAGATATTCAACACTCATACTCATCTGTTCTCCATTGCAACTACTCCAAGTTAGACAGGCATGTATTGAAACAATATCAGTAACTACAGCACTGTCAGCATACTCCAAACTGGGCACTCAAACAATACTACTCGCAATCTCTCCATTTCACAATTCATAACATTCACACCACCCTTACAAATTAACACCTCCACTCCTCACAAACACACAGCCCCCCCCCCCCACACACACACACACAATGTACCAGTCAGCGTGGAGGCTTTTCCCAACTCTTTGCTAAACACTGCTCTGATAGCTTTGGCAAAAGAAAGTAATTGATGGAAGTATACTCCCATCCCTTACCTACTGGAGCCAGTCCATTGCACTTACTCAAGTGTCCCCTTAGCAAAGCAGCAAGCAGGTGTCAGTACATCTATTGTTGGAGGCAACTTTGTTTCCTGGACTGAATGAAATGGTATCTATCAGTAGCATTTTGAAATTAAGATCTGTAACTCTGTGATGGTATGAGTATAAGTACAACTTATTATTGTTTTTTATATGATGAGGATTAGTTATGTGTATTTTGGGGGGGATTTAATGTTTAACATGTGTGGGGATGGTCTATTAATGATGTAATTGAGGAACAATTCACATTATAGGTGGGTTTTGTGATCGTGTGACTGAATTTATTTAAACAATTATTGAGTGTGATTAATGTATTCTGAAAAAGTCGTAAACTATAACAGGATGAAAGCACTAAATAAAACTTAATATTATTCTGGTTCTCCTGTGTTTCAGTTAGTCAGCAGTTTTCATTTGTAAATTCCACAAAAGGCAACTTTATTAAAAAATATTTTTAATTAAATTGCCTTTTTTATGGAATTAATACCAGGCGATATTTTGTCACCTGAATTTAACCCCTCTTTTTCTTCTCTTACTTTCATTTATTTCTTTTGATACTCAGTCACCCTTACATGTTTTATGCTTTTTATTTCATTTTTGTTAATAATTAGTTCTAAAATTAATCTGAGTGTTTACAATTCTATGTAAGTTTTATAATAGTCTTTTTCATACCCTTTGCAGGGTCATTTATAATGTTTTTTCATTTTCTTTTTCGCCACACTGTTGTCCTCCATATGTTTGCACTAATGTCTTAGTGGAGGAGGTATATATCAAAGTTCATCATCCCACATTTGTACTAATGTCCTTAGTGGAGGAGATTTATATCAGTTCACCATCCCATGCTTGCCACTAATATCCTTAGTGGAGGAGGTATGCATCAGTTCACCATCCCATGCTTGCCACTAATGTCCTTAGTGGAGGAGGTACGTATCAGTTCACCATCCCATGTTTGCCACTAATATCCTTAGTGGAGGAGGTATGTATCAGTTCACCATCCCATGCTTGCCACTAATGTCCTTAGTGGAGGGGCTATGTATCAGTTCGCCATCCCATGCTTGCACTAATGTCCTTCATGCAGGAGATGTATATCAGTTCACCATCCCATGCTTGCACTAATGTCCTTAGTGGAGGAAGTATGTATCAGTTCACCATCCCATGCTTGCCACTAATATCCTTAGTGGAGGAGGTATGCATCAGTTCACCATCCCATGCTTGCCACTAATGTCCTTAGTGGAGGAGGTACGTATCAGTTCACCATCCCATGCTTACCACTAATATCCTTAGTGGAGGAGGTATGTATCAGTTCACCATCCCATGCTTGCCACTAATGTCCTTAGTGGAGGAGCTATGTATCAGTTCGCCATCCCATGCTTGCACTAATGTCCTTCATGCAGGAGATGTATATCAGTTCACCATCCCATGCTTGCACTAATGTCCTTAGTGGAGGAGGTATGTATCAGTTCACCATCCCATGCTTGCCACTAATGTCCTTAGTGGAGGAGGTATGTATCAGTTCACCATCCCATGCTTGCCACTAATGTCCTTAGTGCAGGAGGTATGAATCAAAGTTCACCATTCCATGTTTGCACTAATGTCCTTAGTGGATGAGGTATGTATCAGTTCACCATCCCATCCCTGCACTAATGTATTTTTTTTTATATATTTAAGTGTTTAATATTTTTGATGCACTATTGAAACCCATTTCCCTTACTACATCACTTTTAACTGCAAAGTTGTTTGTTTACCATCATAAAATCAGTGGAAGTGTAACCTGTTTCTGTTTATTTTTTTTCTTTCCCTACAATGGAGCCATCTTATATCAAATAAATCCCAATCCCTCAGAGCCACATGCTCCAGGGATCTAAACCTTGTCATCAAAATGAACAAAACATGCTGGAGGGATAGGTTCCTGACCCAGAGACTTCCCATACTCTGGAATAGACTGCCCATACATGTCAAGCAGAGTGCCTCATTGGCCCTCTTGAAAAGGAACCTTGACGATTGGATGGGAGAAAAGAAATTCACCCCGGGGATCATGTCAGTCGCCCTGCTAGACAGGGGTTCAGGGAAGTAAATATTGGAAGAAATATCCAGGGAATTGTTATGGCTAGGCTTGTGTAGGCCCTAGGGCCGATAGTCTAGTACCAGCCTATGACCCTATGAACTTACCTGCCACCCACTCTTGCTTGCACTTATTAGAGTTGAGGCAGTATGGTGAGTGTCCTCTGTCTGTTTTTCCTCCTTTCTATTTTCTGGAGTTAATACTTCATTCATGTAAAAATTATTTTTCTCATGGAGCTCAAGAACGCAACTAAGCCAATATTCTACTATACAGCAATGACATTAGTAAAATGCTAAACAGCTACAGACACAAAAAAATCCAGTCTATCAAATAAAGCAATATCAGTGAATAACTGAAAATATATAATTGATACAGCAACCAGAGTGGATCACAAGTTAACTTGGATTCTAAAACAAAATAAACAGAACACACATTAACAATTATTTTAAGTGTAGCTAATCATTATTTCTTTGCGTTGAAGTATTGTTTCTTTAAGTACGAATAGCCTTTCTGATATGTACATATGGTTTTGCACTAGTGATGCACTCCAAACAGTCCAGTCATTTAGCTTCCAAAGTTCTCTAGACCAAAATATAAATATGTGCACGTGTTAAATTTTAACTTACAAAAAATTAACACAGCAAAGAAATGTTTAACTTCTCTCCAACCAGCAGTTGTAGCTCTACAATTCTAATTTAAACAATGATTAAAACAAACTTTTCATTGTCTATTTGGGTGTGCTGTCAGCAAAAAACTTCTTTGTTCAGTACTTTGTATGTTATTTACTCTGAGACCAGAGTAAGCAGAAGAAAAAAAATAAATAAACGACAGTAATTCACACAATAAACACATTACAACTGGCACAGACCTATACTCATGTTAATGTCTCTAATAATGTTAGATTTATTGTTGCAAAATGAATGAGATTCAGTTTGTTCAAAGTATTAGTGGGAAAAAAGAAAGCTCTAAGTTGCAAGCCCTAAACAATTGACATAAATGCAAAAAATACATTTGCAACACCAAAAAAAAAAAAACAAAACAAAAAAAAAACTCACATGACAGTAATATCATTGTTAATATCAAAAACTCTAAAAATGTTCTTTAGTAGCAAAACTGAATTTGTCAAGAAACAAGAATCCCTTTTCCCCTTTTACTGCAGACAAAAATACTTTTCTGACACCTCCTGCTTAAAACCCAAAAAGCCAGAAAGATTGTGAGGCCCCAGTTTCATGGTCTGCATTCATACTGAAAATCAAGATCAAGCGAGCTTTTGCCCTTCTGCTCCATGGGAGGTTTCTGTACTCCCTAAGCTCGCCTTAGGACACCAGGGTTACTCTTTGATAGGAGTACCACTTCAGTCAAACTCCCCACCTGACACTGTCCCCTGAGTGGGTCATATCAGAATGCCCAGGTGCTTGGAGCCAGAAGCGAGAGACCCGGTAGGGCTCACCCCCCCACCTCACTGGTTAAGTGAAAAAATGATGAGTAGTGGTATTTCACCAGCAGACGAGGCCTCCCACTTATTTTACACCTCTCATGTCTCTTCATAGTGCCAGATTAGAGTCAAACACAACAGGGTCTTTTTTCCCCCACGGATTCTGCCAAGCCCATTCCTTTGGCTGTGGTTTCGCTAGATAGTACGTAGGGACAGTGGGAATCTCGTTCATCCATTCAAACATGTCACTAATTAGATGACAAGGCATTTGGATATCTTAAGAGTCATAGTTACTCCTGCCATTTACCCGCGCTTCATGGAATTTCTTCACTTTGACATTCAGAGCTCTGGGCAGAAATCACACTGTGTCAGCACCCATCTCAGTCCTTTGCAATGCTTACTTTTAATAAAACAGATTTCCCTGGTCTGCACCAGTTCTTCATCAGCTGATAACTGTCAGAAGATGCAGAATGCTGGTCAGGGCCGGCACCTGCTACAGCTGGGACGATCCACAGGAAGGGCCCAATGTGCATTCAGAGTTACTGCCACCACCCCCTGGGGGGGCACCATAAGGGAGCAACACCTTGTCCAGCCATGGAGCATGCCCAGCCCCACTTCATGCCTGAGCCCGACCAACCCAGCCCTTAAAGCCAATCCTTATCCTGAAGTTACAGATCTAGATTTACAACTTCCCTTACCTACATTTCTCTAACATGCCAGATGCTGTTCACCTTGGAGATCTGCTGTGTAATGGGTACTGTCCAGCATGAGACTTGTACCCTCTCCCTTGAATTTTAAAGGGCTGGTGAGAGCTCACCTGATGCCGCTGGAACTGTGATGCCTTCCAGGGTGCGGGCCCCTCTCTTGAGGTGAACCCATTCCAGGGCACCCTGCCCTTTACAAAGAAAAGAGAACTCTCCCATGGACCTCCACCAGCTTCTCCAGGATTATCTGCATCACTGATCTGAATGGCACAAAGCACCCATCTCCGCCACTCATGATTCTGGGTTCTGAACCCGACTCCCTTCTGATCAGCCGAGTGTGATGGATGCTATTGCCCATCCATTTTGAACGGCGCTTGCCTATCTCTCAGGACCAACTGACACATGTTCAACTGCTGTTCACATAGACCCCTTCTCCACTTTGGCCTTCAAAGCTCTTGTTTGAATATTTGCTACTACCACCAAGATCTGCACCAGTGGTGGATCCACCCAGGCCCTCGCCCTGGGCTTCAGTGCCACCATGGCAGTCCTCCTACTCATCGTGGCATAGCCCCCTTGGCTCCCAGTGACAGACGGGTATGGGCCCAATGCTCCAGCACCATCCATTTTCAGGGCTAGTTGATTTGGCAGGTGAGTTGTTATCCACTCCTTAGTGGATTATGATTTCCATGGCCACCGTCCTGCTATCTATATCAACTGACACCTTTTCTGGGATCTGATGAGCATCGTCATTGGGTGCCTTAGCCCGGCATTCTGCATTTCAGATCTATATCTTTGCATGCCCTGTTGGTGTCTTTTTAACCTTCTATCACTTCTCTCTGTTGTAGCCTTATCAGTCATTTCAAGACCACAACACAAACAGATTCAATACCACAATTTACAGTTATATTTTGCAGTTTGTCCCAAAGCCTTCACTGGTGGTCCCTTGACCTTTGACAGCATCATAATTGTTAGAAAACCCTTCAATATGCCCAAATAATGTATAAACACATATCATCAAGGTATCATCCTCCTGCTCAATCCTTTTAAGGCTGTAAGAATAGGTATGACTGTAGAATACTAGAATGACTGGAAGAAACTGGAATGAGACTGGAATAAATGTCTTTATTTATTAATTACCCAGAACTGTGCTGAACAGGTCCCTGTTTCTCCTTTATGGGTCAAGTCATCTTGTACCTTTCAGAATAAAGTCTTTAAACACTGTAGTTGGTTAGTAATGCTTTATTATGTACAGTGGTGGTAGATGTCAACAATATCTGAATACTGCCTCCAATAACAGTGCTAATAAACTGAAATAGTCGGTAGTTTCCATACACATATTCATCATATTTCTTTCCTTTTGGATAGTATAATTAATATTCTGAAATACTGACTATTTAACCTGACATCTGGACTCAAACTCGAGTGTCTGTACTGCAAAGACTTTCTGCTTATTAGTCCAAATGAACTAACTGTGTCTGAAGTATTTCCTAATAGTACCAAAATCCTGCAAATCTTTATATGCCTCTAGCCTTGGTTCTCAAGTCTTGGACCATTCAAACAAAACGTTTTTGTACTCAAATGCACCGCTCTTTCCATTCTTATCAGTATTCATAAGTGAAGGCTATTTTCACTGATTGGAAGTGCATTCACTGAAACTGTATGCAAACTGTGAAGTCTGCCTTAATATGTCTGCATTTCTGGACTTATACAAAGAAAATACTGTATTTTTGTACATACCTGATCTAACTCCTCCTCCTGAAGATACCTGAACACACACAGGTATCTTATTTCTTTAGTTACTTTAAAATATGAAATAGTTGTTTCTGAAATTACTAAAATTGGATTTACTTTACTAAAATGGGATTTACTTCTATAATTACTTTATAATGATCACCAGAACTAATATAAAATAAGATGTTCTTCGTGTTTCACTGTTGCAGTCATTACATTTGGGTAATCTGCTGGCAGGTTGCCCTCAGTCAGCCTGAATAACAAAGTCTTGGGTCCTGCATCAGTTGCTGTCTCCTCTTCCATGATGTCACGTTGTCAGGGGTATAAAACATGCAGCTGATGCCATTTTATTCAGTCTTTCTTGCCACACGGTGCCCGAAACAGAAGCAGTTCGCAAGTGCCGGTCAGCTGACTCCTGAAATTTTCGCATTCAAGTTTCAGAACAGAAGTCTTCAACTAAAGCTAAGTACCCCTGTTGGGGAAACTTTTTCTTGCTCCTTACCGATGTCAGTAAAAGTTAATAATTGCATTACTTGTGGGAAGCAAATACCTCATAAGGATTTTCATTTGTACTGTATTCCTTGCCTAGGCCCAGATCATAATGTGCCTTGCTGTCAGTTTTGTGCTAGATTTAACCAACAAACTATTAAGCGTCAGTATATTTTTGCTTCAAACTATTTTGGATCCAGATTTAATTACCTTGAAATGTCATTGGTTAGCAATCCGACTATCGGAGTTCACAAAAAATGCAAAGAAAAAGACAGAGACAGACCGCCGAGGTCCAAAACCGACAATGAAGCTTCTCCTAAGCCAGTCACTGGTTCACCAGTACTCAATTAGGTGCTTTCCCAGCCCCTGATACCCACTACTTTTGAGTCGCAGGCCTCTACCGAGACCCATCCGGTATGCCACGAGATTCTCAGAGTATTGAACCCGCGGATGTCTCTCCCTTGGATGGGTCCAGAGCCGCTGAGCAGGCACTGGCTTCTGAGGGTGTTTTCAGGCCTCAACATTTTTATATAAGACCAACGCCAGCTTCAAAAACATCTTCTAAGTCTAAAAAAATGACGCATGAGCCATGTGCTCAGGCCCCTATGCCTAAAAAACAGATGATCAAAATGGCTGAGGACTTAATTACCTTGATTAGGGGTTCCCAACCCCCCCCCCCCACCAAGAGGCCTAGGCAAGACACTGATTATGAATCTTCAGATCAGGTTTCTATTTCTTCTGATTCCTCTTCTGATCAGGAATTTTCCATACCACCCTATGAAGATTCAGATGCAGAAGAATTCATCCCATCTGCATCTCCTCCTGAGGATTATGCTTTTGGAGAAACCTTATATACTTTAAGGGAACATTTTCATTGGGAGAGTCAGGATTTCTCTGAATCAAAAAAGAGGCTTAGGGATTTCCTTCTTCTGCCTCAGCATAGGCCTTTGGCTATACCTCCTGTATTAGACATTGTTGATGATGTGTTTTCGGAATCTAGCATGGCTCCTGATTCCCTACCTCCAGCTCCTAGTAAGCCAGACAGATATTACAGGATTCCTGACTCCCACAAATTTCTATTCAGAAATCCTGCTGCTGCTGATCCTGAAACTATCTCAAAGGGTCCCAAAGGTGTAAAGGCCTCAACAGCCAAAAATCCTACCCTCTCTGATAGAGATTCCAGGGCGCTGGATAGATCGGGAAAGAAAGTTTATACGTCTGCAACCTTTGCAATTAGGGCCTTAAACTGCCAGTTTCATATGCTTAAATATCAACAGCATGTTATGGGCTTATTGAAACAGAAAATTATGTTGATTGTGTGGAAAATAAAGAATTACAGGAATTATTGCATGCAGCAAAACAGGTTGGAAAGCATACTTTGCAATCTGGTTTTGATTCCTTGGAGGCCTCTTGCAGGGCTGCAGTTACTGGATCTGTGATTAGAAGGCATGCCTGGCTCAAGGAGCAAAATCTGCCTGATCATGTTGTTGTTTGTCTTTCGGCTTTTCCCGGTAAGGGGTTGCCACAGCAGAACTCCAGTCCGCTAATGATTGGCAGTAGATTTTTACGAAACACCGAGGTGCAAGCTCGATGCCCAACCTTCAACGAAGGCACGCCCATTTATGCACACATGTCTTTTGAATGCTACCCAACTGCAGGGAGGACATGCAGACTCCACACAGAAGGCACACCCAAGCCCAACCGAGAATCAAACATAGAGAACCTCTTGCTGTGAGATAACAATGCTACCGCCGTACCAAAGAGGTTATCAAATCTGCATCTGCCTGATCATGTTAAAGCTAAATTGTTGGATGCCCCTTTACAGCATGATACTCTGTTTGGTAATAAGGCAGAAGAGGTTTTAAAGAAAATGGAAGACAAAGCTAAATCTATGCAAATTGTAAAAGATTTCTTACAAGTGCAGCCACCCAGATTAAGTAGGCACTGGCCTACTAAAAATTGGTCCTTTCCTGTGTCCAACAGAGCCTCTCAAGGCAAATCCAGGCACTCAAAAGTCTATAGATACCAATCACAGGGTTCTTACAGGTCAAAGCAATGGGGTGCCTCCACCTCCAAATCTGGAGGAAACAAAGCACAACCCCTACAGTAAGCAGTCTCAATGACTTCCCTCTGCCATTACCAAGTACTTATCTTTTGGCAGCCCCCTTGGGGGGAAATTAGCACTTCATGCTCAAAATTGGCAGTTAATTACCTAGGACAAGTGGATATTAAACATAGTAACCCAGGGGTACAGATTTCATTTCCATACTTTGCCAATTCCAAACGGTTGGCCAGATCTGCCACAAAATCAATGGGTAGAGGCTCAGAAACAAGTTATGTCCCTCATGGATATGGGGGCTATTCAACCAGTACCAGAACAGGAAAAAGGACAAGGTTTTTATTCAAGACTGTTCCTGGTACCCAGAAAAGACAATGCCTGGCGTCCAATACTGGACTTATCGATTTTGAACACTTTCCTGGCCATTCCAAAATTCAAAATGCTGATTTTACAACAGCTACTGCCTATGCTGGGCAAGAACGCTTGGCTAGTGACTCTAGACTTAAAGAGGCATACCTGCATATCCCAATAAGGGAATCCTGCAGAAGATACCTCCGCTTCAAAGCAGGTTTTATGCATTACCAATTCTCTGCACTGCCCTTTGGCTTATCTACTGCGCCCAGGGTCTTCACAAAGTGCCTGGCACCAGTAATTGCATTCTGCAGACAAAGAAGCATTCAAATTTATCCTTATCTGGACGACTGTCTCATTCAAGCAGAGGACAAGGACACTCTTCTTCAACATCTGGCGTTTGTAAAAAGCCTTCTAACATGCCTAGGGTACACCATAAATGAAAAGAAATCACAACTGGTACCTCTCAAAAAATTACATTCCTGGGTGCAAGCTTGAATACAACTGCCCTGATGGCTTATCTTATGCCAGACAAACAAAGACAACTGACTATATACTTCAAACAGATGGCCACAAAAACCCAGTTATCTGCAAGACAAATTCTGCAGGCTTTAAGGTTCATGGCATCCTGCATTCTACTAATTCCATATGCAAGACTGCATATGAGGAAACTTCAATGATACCTAAAAAGTTTATGGAGTCAACATTGTCACAGTCTGGAAACAATGATTCCTCTCATTCCCTGTCTACAACAGGAGTTTCTTTGGTGGGCAGAGACATGTCACCAAAACAAGGGACTGTCATTCACTCTACCCCCTGCCACCCAAACCCTAAGCCCAAAACAAATGCATCTGCATATCAGCCAGAAAGAGATGCTAGCTGTTCAGAATGCTCTGACAGCCTTCAAGGACTTACTTCATCCAGGACAACTACTGATAAAGACGGACAAGACCACGGTTATGTGGTACATAAACAAGCAGGGGGGGTACACATTCCTACCACCTTTGCAGACTAGCCATGGCATTGTGAGACACAGCCTTAACTTACCAAGTACATCTTCAAGCTCAATTCCTGCCACGAAAACAAAATACGCTGGCAGATGACCTAAGCAGAAATCGAGTGGAAACTGGATCCACAAATCTTCAGCATGGTAACACAGAAATGGGGGAGCCCAGACATAGATCTATTTGCCTCTCCTCAAAATTATCAACTGGACAAATTCTGCACAAGGACTTATCACAGACAAGCATGGAAAGTGGATGCCCTATTCTTCAGTTGGAAAAAACTATCAGTCTACGCCTTTCCCCCTCTGCTCTTCTCTCCAAGGTCTTACTAAAGGTCAGACAGGAAAAAACAAAAATTATCCTAATTGCTCCAGACTGGCCTCGCCAGCACTGGTACCCAATTCTAACGAATATGTTTCAACTCCCTCTTAGGTACTTGCCTCAAATACCTCATCTACTGTCTCAGCAGAACAATTAAATTCTGCACACTCAGGTCCAAACTCTGAACCTGGCAGCATGGCCGATCATGTAATATTCAAACAACACCTCTCAGCAAATCTGTTATGGATGTCATTTTGGAAGCCAGAAGGCCTAGTACTAGAAAATCATATGCTGATAAATGGAAGAGATTCTGTGCTTGGACCCAAGCACAAGGAACGGACACAGCAAAACAAAATATCCCTCAGATTTTACAATACTTGACTGAAATGCTTGACAAGGGGCTATCCTTCTCTTCAATAAAAATCCATGCTTCTGCCATCTCGGCTCATTACAACACAGAGCCTCCCAACTTTTCTCATCCTCTGCTAAAACAGTATCTTAGAGGGGCCAAAAATTTAAGGCCTCCCAGAAGATCACTAACTCCTGAATGGGACCTCAATTTTGTGCTGGAAAAACTCACCCTGCCTCCTTTTGAACTAGCAGCTACTGTGGATATAAAGTTTTTATCTTGGAAAACAGCTTTCCTTTTGGCAATCACTTCAGCAAGAAGGGTTTCAGAACTACAGGCTGTCATGGCTGTGGAGCCTTTTATTACATTTTACCCGGACGGGGTGTCCCTCAGGACCAATCCTTCCTTTATGCCTAAGGTAGTATCCAGTGTGGCTCTTAACCAAACTATTCACCTGCCAACATTTTACCCAAATCCACAGAACAAGGAGGAGCAGATTCTGCATTCATTGAATGTACACAGACAACTAAGATTCTACTTAAACAGGACCAAATCTCTAAGAAAGTATGAGCAACTACTGGTGGCATTTGCTTCAGGATCAGAGGGGAAGGCTATATCAAAGCAGACTATTTCTAAGTGGATAAGCCACTGCATTCATTTCTGCTACTTGCATCATGGTAAACCTGTACCCAAGGGAATTAGGTCACATTCCACCAGAGCTGCCTCTACCTCAGCAGCCTTTCTCAGAGGAGTTCCAACCAAAGACATTCTAGAAGCTGCTACTTGGAGCTCTGTTCATACCTTCACAAAGCATTACCATTTGCCTCTCTTTAAATCCAAGGCAGGCTTTGCCACTGCAGTTCTGCAGGTCTTTATAGCCGCTCCTAATGCAATTTAGTTCCATCCTCCCATCCATAGCTTTGGGATTCTACCCAAATGTAATGACTGCAACAGTGAAACACGAAAAACATAGTACGGTTGTGTGCACTTAGCGTAAATGTAGATGTTCGAGTGTATTCACTGTTGCAGTCCGGGTTACCCACCTGCCATCCCCCTTTTCTATAACTTCTCTTTCCTTCACTATATTCTAAAGCCTTTGTGGTGTATTTCCTTTTAGATGAAGGTAAAATTTATGTTGCTAAATGTGCATTTATATATATTGCTGATTATTTATTTATTTATATATATATATATATATATATATATATATATATATATATATATATATATATATATATATATTTTCTCCCCATTTGGGGGGCACCTGACATCTGGGGCAAGAAAAACTGAATAAAATGGCGTCGGCTGCATGTTTTATACCCCTGACGACCTGACGTCATGGAAGAGGAGACAGCAACCAACGCAGGACCCAAGACTTTGTTATTCAGGCCGACTGAGGACAACCTGCCAGCAGATTACCCAAATGTAATGACTGCAACAGTGAATACACTTGAACATCTACATTTATGGTAAGTGTACACAACTGTACCTTTTCTTTATCTGGTAAATAAACTTGCAACTTTAATTTTGACCACTAGGGGTCACTTGAGGATTTATAGTCTGTTTGGATTGAAGTCTCTTAACTTAATGTTTACTGTATAATTCTTTTAACATGTTATAATTGGTAAACTCTGTTTTTTACAGTTATAATATGCATTTCTTGAAGCATTATTGCCATATACTGTATTAACTTGTGCCTGTAAAGTTTCAGCTAGATTTGTTACCAATAATCCTATTTACCTTTTTAATTTCTGTGTGCTGTAATAGATGTCTGTCTCTTAAATTTGTGTCTTAAATAGCTGTGTGCTGTAATAGTAGAAGTACTTTAACCTTTAACTAACACCTATACTTTCTGCATTTCAGATCTAGACCTTTGCATGCCCTGTTGGTGTCTTTTTTAACCTTCTGTCTAATGTGTAATAATTATTGCACTGTATACCATAAATTAATTAACAAATTAAGCCTGACTTGTTATGCCTTCAGTATATTAAATAACTATTACTACTTATTCTTTAGATAACTTATCTTAATAAGCCTGTTACAAATAATTCTGTCAATTTACACTTGAAACCAGTGACTAAATAATGTGAAGTGGAATGCAATTGCATGTTGTAAACTGTCTAGTAATACAGTTAGAAATGTATAACTGAGGATGAATGTTACATGCTGAAATCTGACTGAAATGTAGTATACTGAACTCATAACTGAGAATGAATGGCATATTCTGAAACTTAACTGAAATTTATGTTAAAGTGATACATATTTGCACTGAGCATTTATAATAGCTGTGTATAAATGTTATATTCTGGAAACTAACTAAACTAATACTAAAGGAATACCTTTTCTGCCCATGTTACCTGAACACAGATAAAAGCATAAACTGAAATTTGGTAATGCTGTATTCTGGATACTAAACTGTTAGTAAAGGAATACCTTTCTCTGTCAGTATTACCTGAACACAGATGAAAGCATAAACTGAAAACTAGTACTGTTATACAACTGAAAACATTAAAACCTTTGCATGCTTGCTATAACTGTAATCTGCATAAATGTACATTTGCTGTGTACTCATTTTAATTTTAAAGAACCTAGATAACTCAAATACATTTAAACAGACAATGTAGAAATGCACATTTGTTGTATAGATATTTTAGATACATGAGTTCTGCACTACTGCTCTTGCCAAGTTTAGGCCTTACTCTGCATTTTCCCATTCACTGCTGAGGTATTGGATGGGCTGCTTTCATGGTACATTTTACACTTTGGCCTTCCAAACCTCCCCTTACCCATCGTTTGTGCAAGGCTGGGTGGGTGATGCTATCTTTTTACTGTATTTACTCTGCATTCTGGAAAATCAATCTGGAAATTATTTAAATATACAAAACTGACAGTTTGTGTTTTTTTTAACGATATCTAGAAAATCAATCTGGAAATTATTTAAATATCCAAAACTGACAGTTTGTGTTTTTGTACCGATATCTGCAAACCACAATAAAGCAGTATCAGATCCCTACAATAACACTTGCAGCATTAGCTGTCATAAACTGATAGCATTGCTTGCTGTACTGACATTATTTATATTTTTCTGCTTGAAATAAACATATGCTGCTAATAAACATTGTGCATCTGTAAGCAAACTTGATAATGTACTATAGTAAAATAGATCTGTGTTACTAATTAATAAATACATTTTCACAAGTCTATAACTGAACTGACAATGTACTACAGTGAAAAGGGAAAGGGTGGAACTTCATTATTAAATCAAATGGAAACCCCGGTGGCATTGTTTTCGCTGTCATAACCTCAAATAAAACTAAAGTAGTAATATGTCACTGTATTAATATTTTAACATTTGTTGCAGTTCTGCACCTTTATAAAATTAATCTTAATTGTTGAACTCGTACATTTATTCTGTGACCCTCAGATCATAATTTACTTTTTAGGGTACAAGTCTCCACCCTCTGTCATAACATAGCTGTAACTTTATATAATGTAATTTATTTTTTTCAGTACTACTGAATGCTGCAAGGATTTATTATTACTGTCTACAATTTTCTTGGATAAATAGTAAGAGCTGTTACTGCATAAAACTGTCATTAATAATATTAAACTTATTACCATACTGTTTTATGGCATACAGTACTGTCTTAAATTCAGCTCGCTGAGCTGGCCTGTACTCTCATAGCTTGGTTACATAAGTCCATGTCTCTGATGTGCTTGGTAGGCTGCAATTTCAATATGAAATATATACAGTCTTGAACCATTTACATATACACATGTATTACTAGAGTCAAAATGGTCTGACTCTGGAACTTTACTTGTCTGCTCTTTATACAATTACGTGCAGTTTCTTCATTTTCTAACATGAGATATAAACCTGTGGCTTTAATGGTACATAATATTTATGATTCATTCTCTTCTTGCATGGGATCTGAACTTTTGATTGTACTGTTACTTTTAAAATGTAGCACTGACCTTAGATTTTACATTCTGTAAACTAACAAAAGATCAAGATATTATTTATGCATTGCAGCACGTTACTACCATAATTCAAAGGTCTTAACAAACCATAATTCAAAGTCTTAACAATGTCTGCTAAACAAATCAATAACACAAAAAATTAATTTGCCAGATATGTAAATGTAAACTCTTTATTCTGCAAATGAACTTGACTGTCATCTCTGTTATACCCTACACATGTGCTTCCAGAAGGGTAAATGTAGCTGTTACTTTTTTTTCTTACTGACCACTTCCAGAAATATAATGTTTCTGAAAATGTAATAACTTGACTCCCTGCACTTCAGCTGTGGTAGCTGAACTGGAATTTATCTTATCTTTAACGCATAAATCTGCATGTTTCTGTAACAACCAGTTCTTTAAATTCTGTACATTTGACACAATATACTGCATGCAAATCCTTGCAAGTATCATCTGTGTCACTACTGTACATTCTGTAGAATTTTTATTTTTCCATAAAATCTTGTTACTGAAGTCTAAATAATCATGTAGCTCTGATGACATGTCCATACCTAATATGGAGATGTCATACTTAGAATTGTTAACTGCTATAATCTTTGACCCTTTAAATCCTGAAAAAAACTGTACTCGTGTCTTCAGTTATAAAGTTTTATACCTGTAGCTTAGACTGCAACAGAAATGTTCTGATTTACAAGGGGATATATGATGGTAAGTAAATGTCAAAAATGTGCTCTTCCGAGCTAACCTCTGAAGATGTATGGAGCAAGATGTATCTTGGACAGCCTTAGTTAATGACTGTGTGGTGTGAGGCTACAGCATGTTGAAAGGAATCTGCTTTGAAAAATCGATATTAATTTTGTCACTAAGAGCATAAAGGGAATAGATACATGCAAAAAAAAAATATTTGTTGGACTTCAGTCTTGCATTTGATAATGAATGTCATCACAAATCTTTGCAAATTCACATAAGTTTGGAGATGACATGTTACTTGCTTATATAAATGGAAAAGAGGAAAATCCATAGGCAACCGAAGCTTGGAAATAAAAAGTAAGCCAAGAATTATGCTCAAGGTTATTCTTTGGGTTGTAATTCAGGCATTGTCTGTGTAGCATTTATATGTAGAGCTTGAGATTGTTCATGTCGTGTGATTCCACATTAAATATGAATTTTAATTTTAGAACAGCAAAGTGTAAGAAAAAATAAAAAAAATGTAACACTTCTTATAACAACCCACATGATTGTTCGCTATGAAAAAATACTTTATCTGGTACATTACCAAGGTCTGAATTTGTAGATAAAATTTTGCTTGGCCATCATCTACTCGAGTTGTAAGGGAAATATAAGCAGTGTAGGAAAAATCTGTTCTTCTGTCAACTTATAATACACATTGAGCTTGCCTTATTGCTTAGAAATGTAGAGCATTAGAAACTATGGAAAAATCCTTAACTTCAGATGTCTGTAGATGATAGAGCTATTAAATCAGTTCAAAATAAAGAGTAAATCAGTAGATTCTGCATTTCTATAAAACCCACATGTTGTTAGCAGAATTAATTTAGATTATTCCAAAAACATAATATAGCTTCATAAAAGTCCAAATGTTTATAACTGATGCTCAAAAAAAATGTACTTTGTAGAGAACAAACATTATGCCTAACCACACCCTTGACTTCATATGATTAGCTGAGTTACAGAAGATTTCAGAAAATGTTATAAATGCAGATATATATTTTTGAAAGCAGTGCAAAATCATGGGTATTGAAAACAGATGAAGTACTTCCTAAAAGTTATTTTGTTTTTGCCACAGCTAGCTTGTCTTGATTAAATAGTATTCTAAAAAGTAGAAAAATGTAAAAGAATGTAAAAGAATCCAGGCCACCGTTTGGGGCAATAATAAACTTTTTATAACCAACACAAGTACAAAAAATGAGCGTTTTCATCTAGTAACAAGACTTCATCAGATAAAAAACACACCTGCTACTCATTACATATATACCATTCTATTAATACATACCAATTAGTATTTAAAGAGAACACACCTATAAAATTATTTATAAATCTACACCACTAAATTCATAAAATTAAATCCAGGCAGTACGTACTGTGCATATAAAATGCCTTAATATATTAAACAAAGTAATGAAACAAAATAATGAATGTGCCAACAATCACTCCACATTCATATGATTGCGTAAATAGAAATAAGAAATAAGAATATATATGTATATAACATCATATGTACATGATAAAAATAAATAAATGGACATGTCAACCTTTTTCAACTACAACAGATCAAATATTTTCTGCTTTGATTGTTAAAACTGGTTTAATTGTTACATATTCATTTAAGCCAGGTGGAATGAAAGATTTTAATCTAAGCTGCCATTTTAATTCTTTATTCAGCAAAGCATTTTTGATATCCCCACCTTTTGAATTATTTTTGCAATGGTATATATGATACCAAATTTAAAACCATTAAAGGAGGGACATATCACAGAATGTTTAAAAAGGGCACTAGTCTCTTTACCAGTTCTTATATCATACTGATGCTCATACATTCTATCTTTAAATGCCCTCTCTGTTTTACATATATAGAATGCATGGCATCCTACACACTTGGCCATGTACACAATCATCCTAGTTTTGCAATTCCCCTTACGAAATCTAACAATGCTGTTCAAACCATTATTTAACCTAATCCATGCTTCTTTACAGATAAGATGGCACGAACGACAATTACCACATGAAGTGGTTGCTTTAAAGATGTTAGTAGCCCTATCAACCTGTTCAAATGTTCTTTTAAAATTTTTACCCGTTTTATAGGTAAAAAGAGGTTTAGAGCCAACCACATCATATATGTCTTTATTTATTTTAAATGTGTTCCAATTGACTCTAACTATATTGATAAATGATTCAGAAAACATATTATATTCCATAACACATGCCCCATAATAGTTTTTTTCCTTCCATTTTCCTTTCTATAATCTTAGGTAGAGTTTGTCCCAACAAAGCCTTATATTTAGTCCCCCACCCTCTATATACTTCGTCTAATATTTCCTTTACCATCTGCACAGGGTACCCCCTTTCCAAAAATTTTTTTCCTAAAAATATAAGCTCATTGATCAAGACACTAATTTCAGAAGTCATTCTTGCTACTCTTACAGCTTGACTTTTAATAAGACTTATTTTTTGTGGCTGGGGGTGGTGACTAGTATAGTGCAGATAACTGTTGCACCAAGTGTTTTCACGATAAATATTTGATTTAAATCCCTTAAGTGTTTTAATGATTGTAGTGTCAAGATAATTGATACTGTTACCGTTCCATGTGTGTGTAAAGGTAAAGAAGGGGGTACAGCTGTTAAGATAGTCCATAAATTTATCCAGTGTGTCTTTTGTTCCATCCCACAATATAAAAATATCGTCAATGAACCTCAGATACACGCTTATATTCTTATAGAATGAACTGTGAAATACATACCTGTTTTCCCATTCCAGCAATACTAGGTTGGCATATACGGGGACACATACTGCCCCCATTGCCACACCACACACTTGTTGGTAATATTCTCCCTGGAAATTTATGTAGTTGTTATCCAGTATCACCTCCATAAGTTCTAAAATTAAGGAAATTTTATCTTTTGGAAGGATAGAGTACTTATGAAGACTGTCACCAAAGTATTCATGTCCTTCAATCCTGGTATACTAGTAAAAAGGTCTTTAATGTCTATGGTCAGAAAACTACAACTTTCAGTCCATAAGTCTTTAGTTAATTTACTTAAAAATTCCCACAAATCTTTTATAAGATGTGCTCTTTTGGCCACAATTCCTTTGGTGCAGTTATCAACATAGACTGCCAGGGGGTGGGTCTTTGAATTTTTAGCTGACACTATCGGTCTGAAAGGAGGCTCTCTAATAGATTTGTGAATTTTGGGCACGCCAAAAATATTCGGAATAGTGGGATAGGGCTGTGAATTTTGCTGTCTATCCTATTAGCCAACAAATATTCCTCCAATAATGAATCAATTCTCCTATATGCTATACATATCTGATTTTTTGAAACCAGAGAGTATGTGGAGGTGTCAAGTAGGATATTCATAATGGCATTATTGTATTCCTCTAAACCAAACCGTACAACCCCCCCCTCCCTTATTGGGTTTCAGAATGCGCAAAGTTTGCAAATCATGTAATACATTCAGTTCATCTTTTGTTAAATTGGAGTGTACTGCCTTCCATTTGTTTCTTGTATATTCCTCATAAATTTCCTCCGTAACTATTGTTTCAAACATTAATAAAACCGGATGGAGAGTAGTTGTAGTTGAAAAAGGTTGACATGTCCATTTATTTATTTTCATCATGTACATAGGATGTTATATACATATATATTCTTATTTCTTATTTCTATTTACACAATCATATGAATGTGGAGTGATTGTTGGCACATTCATTATTTTGTTTTAATATATTAAGGCATTTTATATGCACAGTACGTACTGCCTGGATTTAATTTTATGAATTTAGTGATGTGTAGATTTATAAATAATTTTTATAGGTGTGTTCTCTTTAAATACTAATTGGTATGTATTAATAGAATGGTATATATGTAATGAGTAGCAGGTATGTTTTTTATCTGATGAAGTCTTGTTACTAGACGAAAGCGCTCATTTTTTGTACTTGTGTTGGTTATAAAAAGTTTATTATTGCCCCAAACGGTGGCCTGGATTCTTTTACATTTTTCTACTTTTTGATTTGCATTTTATTTTGATAAATAGTATTCTATACAGACGGGTTGTAATTGTAAATTCTTTTAGTATGTATGTATTTCTAAATCCAGTACATAAGGATTCATACATGTGAGTTAGTCAGTGTGAAGCATTTATAGCAGGGAAAGTCAAACCATATTTTCAGAACAAGAATTCATGGTTACCACCCTATCAATGTGAATGGGAACATTTTCATCACTTATTATGCATATTGTTTAATTCTCTTTGTCAATGGAATGTCCTGGACATTTAACTGTAGATTCTGATCAAAAACTTTTATTACATAACCAGGAATGATAAGGCTGAGATGAAAATAAATCACTTTAAATGACTCTGTCTCCTTACCATATACTGTGATATTTTCTGAAGCTGTTTCTGCACATTTTCTTGAATATAGTAGTTTCTAGCAGTTTTATCAAAATTTACCTTTTTTGAAAACCATTAAAAATGCAAATTTTGTATGGAGACTGATAGTCTATTGCAACTGTAGACAGATTGTGGGCACCGTTTTAGTACAGGTGCTGTTCTCGAGTGGCTCTAATGATTATTTTGTATAGCAAAGCACACAGATAATAATCTGGTAATAGAAAGTTTTTTTCTACATTATGGCTTTATATCTGAGTACAGAATTCTTTAACTGGAAATCCATTGTGCTTAACCAAAAATGAAGGTTTGGCATATGGACACCAAATATTTAGTTAGCATTTTGACATTGTCTGCAGACTAAACCACAACTGTCTGATATTCATGGATGAAGCTTTGAATAAGGAATGTTTATAGTTCCATGTTTAGACTTCCATGAGAGTTCTTCCTGCACTGTTATGACTTTTGTGGTCACTGATTTCACTAGATTGCACAAATTGTACTTGAAAGGAGGTTAGTTTGCTGGTTTGGTAATGCACTTTGGTCACTTATTGTCCTTCATAACATTATTAAGGATAGCTACAGGAATAATCTGTTCAACACATTGGCAGGTGTGTGTTCCTGTCCTCTATTGCAGAGCACAGGACTTAGAGTTACCATGGAAAAAATATGCATAAATTGCAGTTATTTCTTGTACGTCAGTATAAATAGCATCACTGACTCCTATGTATGTAAAGTGATTACATACTACCATAGCTGCCTTTCTTCTTAAAGGATTGATCATTACAAGATACAAAATCAGCTAGATATTTACAAATGTAGTGAACACATTGTTTTATAGTTACATTGCCCATGTGCCTTGAAGTTAATAAGGAGAGTAACAGTACCTTAGCAGGTTTTTAAAGGATCCCTATTCAAATGTTCAGGACTCTCAATGTTGAGCTCAGAAATTGCAAAAAAAGGCCAAAAGTACAGGAGAACATTAAATATACTACACAATGCTTTTCTCCTTAAACGTTTCATTTGAAAGGAGTAAGGCCCCAGCATCTCCCCAGTGTGGGAGAAAATCCCCTACACCCCCTAAAGTTATATATACCAAACTAAAAAATCAACATAGCTCATTGAAATGGGAATATTCTGTGAGAAATGTCAGTCTTGGGCTGAGTATATGTAAGTCTGGGTTTGCAGTCATTCAGTCTCCACATTCTAGGACTTGACATTCAAGTCACAGCAGTTCAGATTTAAACTGTTCCTGTTTTCTTATTTTTCCTAGAGCACTGCTAACTGCTGTACATACAGTCACCTAATAGAGGGACAGAAACCCTAATAGCTCTCAGCAATTCCTGATTTTGCAGAACATCCCAAATTTCGCCGTCAGTTTTTGTCTGTGTTATAAAATTTGTGATGCTCTGACATACCATGCTGAGAATTGTTACTAAATGATGACAATCATTAGATTTTCAGAGTTACCTTGTTCTTCACAAAGTGCACACTAATGTAGATTTCATTTTTATTTTTAGTAAATAAGGACAATATTTAAATGTATTCAAGATTTAATTTCCTTTTTTATATGTTTTGGAGTTCTCTCTGATCCCTAAGGTACTAGGGGGTCATGATGGTTATCGTACATCTCTACCGTTCAAACTGAGATCTATAACTTAGTTTGGAAATAGTAACTTCTGACATTAACTTGAGTCTGGACTTTATGACTTAGTCTCACAACTTTTGACTTTCTAGATAATGGTGTTCAGATTCTGCTGATTAAAGATACAGCCATATTCCTTACTACATAAAAAATACAGCAGTCTAGAATATGATGCCATATTGCATAAAATGTAGAAACATTGACTAATGTAGAAGCAAATTATCAAAGTGTTGCAACTTTTCCAACTAAAATAAAGATAAAGATAAAAATATTCTACAAGAAACTTAGTCAGTCTCTTACACCTGCATATTGGTCTGAGCGGCATTATCTACTACTTTCCTATGATGTTTGTCTTATTTTAATATAGGAATTCTATATCACTGATCATTATCTGTTAATGGTTTTCCCCTGTTCAGTTAAGATTTCCACATAATAGGATGCCGCTCTTGATAGATGCATTCTTAACTTGATATTGTGGGAACACTTTGCATGTGAATTGCCTCAAATTACTCTGAAGACCGTGTCTCAGGTAATTCAGAATCCTATCATATTCACTGCCATGAGAATGAATCGCAGAACTGCATTTCTGTGGTACATATTGCATTCTAGCTGTTTATTGCTTTTTTTTGGTAACTTAACTATCTGGAAACCATAACAAATCCAGACATATGCAAGATTATGTGCTAAACTGGTTTGACCAAGGTACCTGGTGACTCCATGCTGAGACATCTGAGACATGAGCATTGCATGAAAGGATACTTGTTCAGCATTATGCCTGTGTTTCACAGCATGCATCTAATGTGGGATGTAAACTGTGGGGAAAAATTACTGGTATAACCACTATGCCAGTAGTCAAATAGCCTTGACATGTGGATAAGGTGCTTGCATTTATCTTTAGAAAATTCCACTTAATGAATATCATGAAAAATGGCAGTTTGAATGAAGTTACTAATTTATCAAAACTTATACTTTGCTCTTGTGATCAATTATTTCTTCACTTTATTTAATGCTTTGCATTTGGAGTCCTCTTTTATTTCACTTAGCCATAGACATACCAAGTAATACAAAGTCAATCGCAGTAATTCTCTGAAATTAGAATAGTTTTTGTTGCAATTTCTTGTGTATTAAGACATCAGAATAAAAAAAAAATTCATTGGGATAAATTATTAGCTTTGCTGTTGATTGTCTGTTATTTGTGCATAGCTTAATAGCAATCAAAGAATATGTTCAACTGTCTTGGAGAATAAGGGAGTGGTGCTTCATATGGTACCATTAGTGAGACTGTAGCTGTCCTGAGAGACTTCAGTACTCACGTGGGGAATAATGCAGATATGTTGTGCATGACTGGGAGACATGGCCATCCTTATCCTAACCTATGTGGTAAGTTGATATTGGGTATAAGCACTAGTCATGCATACTTCTTAAGGAATGGCATTTTTGAACACACAGTTGCTTGTAAGAATATTTGCTAACAGGAAACCTTGGACAAAGTCAGTGATTGAATTTGTATTTATCTTATCACACCTGAGGCCGTATGTGTTGAGCTCTCAGGTCAAGGGAGGTGCTTAGCTTTTAACTATCATATACAGAAAACCTTCACTCATCTACTTGAGGAGGTTGGGGTTGTGGAACCTCAAAGGATCTTGTTCAAGAGATATGTAATTGAGGTAGCATCTTTAAGCTTTAGCCAGTCCTTGTCAAAATATTTATTTTACCCAATATAATTGAACACCTCTTTTGAAGGGTATTGTGGTATTTTGACTGATGGCAGCATTAATGTGTAATTTGGGAAAGAGGGCATAGCAGGTACATCTGTACCAGTCTTTCCCAAGAGTGTTTGTATGTGTGATTTGTCAAGTATTTAAGAGTGAGTGTGTCAAATGCCTAGAACTGGGACACAGTGCTCTGCAATGGCTAGTGTGAAGACTTACCTGGGGACCTGGATTGAAGCATATGGTCCAGTTCCAGATTTAGAGCCTGTTCCCAGTGTACCCTTAGTGGAAATTGTGTGTTATATCCCTGCTTTCAATGATGGTCCCTTACCAGAATTAGTGGTAAGGAATGAGGCTCCTTAGTTACTGTCCTGGGTCTAAGTAGGGGGTCATCACAGCAATAATGGTAGGACTTTCATGTAGTGCCAGCAGGAAGCTCTCCAGATTTGACCAGTATTAACAGAAGACCAGTAAAGACAACTATGACATCCACCTAAGTGAAGGCCTTTTTATGGGAGGAGTTTGGCAAGTTTTGTATTATGACTTTCTTATGGTCTCAAAGGTGTTAATTCAAACTGTCTGATGACTCAAATTATAGGTGGATGTAGCCCGTGCTACCATTGTCTGTGGACACTGTCTGGAAGTGTTAAGCCACCTTTCATTGAGGATATAGTGTCAGAAGTAACTTTTAGGATCTGATCAGTTTCTGCAGCTGAGGTCATAGTGGCTAGACCCAGATCATGGTCAAATGGGGACCTAAGTAGGGTGATAGACCCCCCCCCCCCACAGCAGCCACCCCATCCATTCCAGTAATCCAGTACTTGGATCTTCCTCCTCAGTTATAATAAACCCTGTTCAGACCTGTCAGTGTACAGACTATTTTCTTCTTTACTTCTACAATGATTACAAATATTTGGATTTAATTTAAAACTTTTATTTCAAATTTTATAGCACAAACACTGATAGCCATTTGCTAACCAAATAATACAGTCTCAGAATCAAAACACACTTGGCATGAAAAATAAACTTCTCTGCTATTGAAATGGCATTTAAATCCATGTTCAAAGAAAATGCATCTGGCCAGTGGTGGATTCTTTACCTTTGGGCTGTTTTCAAACCATAGACACCTTGCGCACATTTTTTGGGAACATGCACACATGCATGTGTTCTTTGATTCATCTTCCTGATTGTATTAAATGATAGTGCTTGTATAATAGAGTATCACTTGTTTAAGTGTGTTTTAAAGTTGTAGTTCTGAACATTGTTTCATGTAAGTAATAAAACAAAATGTATGAACCAATGACAAAACTACCCATTTCAGAACATTTCAACTACAAAAGGACACATACAAACGTCATTGCAACCCACCAATATCAGTCAATATGCACAATATCTGCAGAATTAAAAGTCATCTGAATAATTCCATTGCTGATGGCAAACAGCTTTAAATTTCAGTGTTTCATCTCCAAATTCAGTGCATGTTGCACTTGAATAAAAATTGCCTATGTTACATTAAAAAAATTGGTAAGCTGGTAATATTGCAATAGGGAATGGCTGGTAAACCAACAAAATATTCATAGTTTCTAGGCATCTCAATCAAAGGAGGACACACTTGAGTGCAGCACCCCCATCCCCCATAAAGTACATCACTGTATCAGCAATCAGTCTACATAGTGTGGTATTAGAACCCACAGCCTTCTACACCAAAGGCAAGTATAGTACCTATTGTGCTACTAACACTGCTGTCAAATTGTATAATACAAATGCTGATGGCCATTCGTTAAAGAAAACAGTTAGTTGCACAGTGAAAACAGATTTAACATTAACAACAGTAAACTTCTCTTTCCTTAGGACTCATAATTCCTTGAAAATGCAATAAAACATAATTCACAGTTGCACATTGAAAACAGATGTAGCATGAGCAACAGTAAACCTCTCTTCTCTTGAAACTCATAATTACTTGAAAATGCAACTGAAATTCTTAGATAGTCTGTTAGTTGGTGTAGAAGATTCAGGTTTTTGTTTCCTGTAACCAGGGTACAGGGTTTGAACTTGAGCATGTTAATAAACTAACCTGACATTCCTAACTAGGGCATTATGCACACACACACACTCCTTACCGAAAGGCAGATATGTTCATGTTTCCCCAGAATGAACGTCTGTCTCATTAAGAAGAATCCAAGCCCATGCATGGAAAAGAACAACAATATGCATGCAACAACATATGCACAGATGCAGAGTGTGTTGCAGTCTTAAAGAACATTGTTATAAAGCAGACTTAATTTTATTTTAATTAAAAATTGAATGCTGTGGCAGACCCCCCTGGCCAGTGGGCCCTTTCACCCAATGGGACGTAAGCAACTGCATAGGTCACCTACTGCTGGATCTGGCTCTGTTAGTGAATGCAGTGGTATTTAAATAGTTGCATGGTGACAAGGGATCAGGAGTGAATGTAATCCATCTGGAAGTGCATATGGTACTGGATATTGTTGAGGTGTCTTGGCTAAAACTTCTTTTCAGTGTTGAATGGAAGGCAGAGAAAGTATCTCTGGATTTCCAAACTGGAGTGATAGTAACCATTTTTTAAAAAAGGTGATAGAACTGTGTGTCCCAGTTACAGAGGGATCATGCTTCCTAGTCTCTCTGAGAAAGCGTGTGTCAAGAGTGTTGGAATGGAGACTTCATCTGAGAGATGCACATTTAATTTCAGTGGAGTAGTGCAGATTATTTCATGGTCATGAAACAGATTAGCTATTTGTCCTTTTGCTAGAGTCACTGGTATGCAGTGTGTGTTTCATGGCATGGGATTAATTAAGAGTTTAGCCAAGAGTACACCATGTACACCGCAATATATATATTTTTTCTTTTAATAAATGCATTTATGTTGCGAAAAGATATGTCCTAGACTTTAATTTTAAAGGGACATGTATTACTGTTTGTTATTTTGCATTATTTTTTTTTTTTTGGTTAAATACCTAATTGGCTATTGTTTTGATTCAGCCTGTCAGTTCAGGGCCAGCTTTGTGGGGGGAGTCAGTGTTGCTGCATTTTGGAAGATGATGTACAATTCAAAAATTTCTGGGTCTATGCTTTGTGGAAAAAATGTATCGCCATGTACCCTGGGATGTCTTGTGAAGTGTATAAACAGAGTTCTTGTTCCAGGATTGTAGGTATTTGACATTTCTTTCTTGTATCCCCTGTATTTCTGAAGCAAAAGTTATCTCCACACTCTTTGTAGTGAATACTTCAAGGATGTCATAGAAATGTGTCAAGGGTATATCTTGTCTCCCTTCCACTTTATGACTTATTTGGTGAACATTTCAAGGTAAGGCATGCTTTTTTGGAAGATATTCTCTTCTTATCTTTAAGTGACTCTGATCTGGTGTTGACTTCTACTGTCTGAAAATCAACGCATCAGACTGAAGCTCATGATTATTTCCGAGAAAAGATTAGATTGTTGTTTCTATATTGATGGGGAACAGCTAAACCAGTCAGTGGAGTTCAAGTGTCATGGAGTTTTGATCATGGGTGAAGGTGAGGAAATTGTGAGCTTGGCTGGGAGGGTTGTTGTAACTACAGCAGTGCTGTAACTGTTGTAGCAGATGGTGCTGGTAAACTGAGAGCTGAATCACAGGATGAAGCTCTCACTTAGCCAGACACACTACCTCTGTACCATCACCTGTAATCATCAGCTTTGGGTAATGATAAAGTAGATGAGTTTGTTGATGTTGGCATCAGAAGAGACAGAGTCCTGACATGCTCACTGGGTTCATGCTATATTATACAGTAAATGGTCATTGTTATTCAAAAATATGCATATTGATTGGATGGCCCAACCAATGTCCCCATTGTAAATCATACCTGTACAATAAAAAGAAATCCTGCAGCTGAATTACCATTGAGCGGCCAGACTTTTCTATCGGCGTATACTTACAGGACAGCAAAATGAGAAAAATCAGGTACTTTCTGCAAAAATAAATAATCAGAAATGTATCCGATTTTCCTTGTACTTGGGTTAACCTTCATAAAATCTTGGTCAAAGAAAAAAAAAAAAACAGCAACCAAGATTCTGTCTTCTTTGTTGCTTTCCCTGCACTGCACTGATGTACTGTGCTGCGTGGGAAGCTAAGTCCCATACACATGTGCAGTACATCAAAAAAGGTGGAAGAACACAGAGCAGGACCACAACCCTGTTATACAAAGTCATTATTTAAGAAAGGTAAGGAAATTCTTTCTTAAATAATGTCATTGTGTAATGGCAATATCCCACTCCTGGGTATGGGTAATGAGGCTGGATTTACCCGTGGGTGGCCTTGTTTGATCACTCAGGCTCTACCCTCATGATCAAACCACAACCACCTTGGGTAAATGCAGCATTATCCACACCTAGCCGTGGGTTACTGTTTAATGATAGAATGCCAGGCACAGCAGTCAATTAGAATTCTGAAATAGAGTCACTGTTTTTCAAGGCTGACAGAAGTTAATACAGGTATGGTTGTGATATCACATATCTTATTCATAATTCATTTTATAGAGTACTGATTTCACTCAGAGGGGCACTCACCTGTCAAACGTTTGTTATAATCACATTGGTTAAATATTTATGTACCCATTAATCACACTAAAGAAGATTTAAGATGTCCTGCTAGAGCATAAGATACCATATCCTAGAGAATATATTTTGGAGTCTGGCCATAACATCTCCCTCAAGAGTGCCATCTAGTTATGTAGACCATCCTTTCATTAGTTTTGAGTCATTCCCAGCTCATGAGTTGTATCTTACTCAAAAGTAATGAAAGGATGGATAGCCATAGTCATTCACAGAGTTTATTGTGCAATTGCACATCAGAAAGCAGTTTCCAGGACTTTCTGTCATCACACACACAAATGTAATATATGGACAATTTAGAAACCTGCCTAAGATGCTTTAGTGGTATAGCAGGAAACCAGTACCCAGAGACAGCCCAAACAAACACAGGAGAGAGAAACTGATTCCATGTAGTAGGCACGCCGGCAAGGAACTGAACCAGAAAACCTGCTGCTGTGAGATGGCCAACGCTCTTAGTGGTCCACTGTACTGCCCATTTACATAACAGGTACATTTTATTTAACTACTATGCACATTTAAATGGATACAGCTTTGTGTTTGTTTCCATATGCCCATCTAGTAGTATCAGTTAATCAAGAAATTTATCTCAGAAATGTAGTCAATAGCTATTCTGCCATGTCTAGATGAGATTCTTCCTCAGTTATACAAAGCCATTCTTGTGATCTCACTCCCTTGCTGTGCATTGCTGTCTGCATGCATTGTCCATATAGACCTATCACTCTGTCTCTTAGAAAGTTAAAATAAATTTATCACAAATCCCCTGCATGCAAGGTGAGCTCAGCCCCTAGGATGCATAACTTGCTGTCCTCCACTCTCCGAGGTCACTATTCTTTAAAAATAAATTGCACAATTTCTTATTAGATTTTGGTTTTCAGTTTATGCACCCTAAACCCCTTCCCCACCGGACTCCTTTATAGAATGATACTACCCAAATTTTGATTTCATATTTAAAGGAATCCTTCGTAAAATGATGAGAAGCTCAAATGTATATGGAGATGTCCTGTGCTGAAACTTTCTTGACATAATATGGAACCATTTTCCTGTACCAATCAAGAATATTGCCTTATTTGGATAGATAAGGAAGCGTTACAGAAATATTATCTTGTTCTCAATTACTATAGTTGCAGATAGAATATCCTGCACACATATACTTCATCTTGCTTGTTCCTCTGCTGAAAACTAATCCTGAAAACTTTTATTCTTTGTGAATAATTATTATTTTTTAGGACACATTTCATTTTATTTATCTTTGTTGACCAGGAAAGTTCATCTGGGATAAAACCCATTTTCAACAGAGGCCTGGGGAGAAAAGCTCCACATTCAATACAAGAATACAAACATATACAGAAAATATGAAAAATTACAAGATCTGTATAAATGCAAAGGTGCAAAATATACAAAAACATAAGCGGTAACTATGACAGCTAAGCATGCAGACTGAAATCCAATATGTTTGTGAAAGAGTAGACTATAGCACAGGTCACATAGGGAGAGATACAATATTTCAGCAGTAATAGTGAGGAAGACCGAGAGAGCATAGCGTGGAAAATTCTGAGAAAGAAGAGGGCTGTGATATACCTTCAAGTTGAAATCGACTCATGGCGACTCTATATGTAGGCCCCATAGGGTTTTCATGCCATATTATAGAAGTAGATTACCAGGTCTTTCTTCCATGCAGATACTGCTTTTGCCCATTTGTACCCCAGCTAGGTTTCAAATCCAGGACTACCAGTTGGTAATTTGCCTTAACCACTGTGCTATCAGGCTGGGTAAGAGACGGTAATGTGTAGTAAAGATCTGCTCATAGTATTTATAGTTAGAATAGTCAAATGCTTATGAGTTTGAAAGTGAAAAAGGAGGGACAGGTAGCAGAAAGGCCAGGGAAATTGCTATCTGGGTGCAGCGATAGTTTTGTGTTTACATGTTGTTTTTGTAGCAGCTTAAAGGGGTTTTTCTCTTTTAAATGCAGTGGGATAGCGGTCAAGTTTTTTGAAATGTGGTTGGAATGTGATTCCATCTGAGTTAAATCTTTTGGAGGTGGTGAAAAGAGATTTGTTATTTATTCTTAGAAGTCTAGGTTTAGAGTATGGATGGAGCATTTATCAGGGAAATGAATTCAGTTATGGTCTGTTTTGAGTTGAGAGTAGATGAGGTATTGTGGAAGCTCTAACTAGTATGGTGTCTACGGGCTACAAAGTGCTGAGTTTTTTAAAGAGTGTTAGCTGCAAATTTTGCTTTTTTATTGTAGCATGAGTTAAGTTTTGCTGTAAGGATGGTTCTGAGAATTGTGAAGATGGGATGAAAGTAGAAACATTGTGGCTAGATATTTTCTTAAGAAGTCTGTTAGAAACTGTCATGCATTGTAGAAGGATCCCAGTTTCTAGTTTTTTTTGTTTTTCATAGCTTGGAGGAGATGTTGGTCATATTTTTGTTTATCATCAGTTAAGACCATGAGTAGTTTTGTTTGAATTAAATATTCAGTTTTAGTGTTGTTGGTTTTTGTTGTTGTTGGCCTTTCGGCTTTTCCCAGTTAAGATGTTAAATATGAGCTTGTGTTCTGTGAGATTATTAGGGGGAAAAGTGCATTAGTTTTGTCTTTTTGGGGAGGAGGAGTAGATTTGAATAAATAAGCCAGGATTCAGGGGATAAAGCTTATTGAGAGATGTCTTGGAGGGAGGGAATTGATTGTGCACAGCAGATGAGTGTTGCATCATCTGTGTATTGAAATATGGTTTCTTGTTTCGAGGAGGTATGGAGTTTATTGCTAAATATGTTAGAAAGGAGTGGACCTAGTATTGCAGCTTTTGGGACCTAACTGTGACAGGTATGAGAGAAGAGAGGTCTTCCTTACATTGAATAGCTTGTTGCTTATTTGATAGGTAACTGTTGTACCAGGATAGAGATGATTTGTTTAGACACAGTGACGCTAGCTTGTATAGTAGTTTATGTTGGGATGCTGTGTTGAAGGCTTTTGATAGGTCAAGAAAAATGTCTGAGACTATGTTCCCATTGTTTCTGTATTGATTGATAGTGTTGGTAAAACTGAAGTGTGTGGAAGTAGTGTAAGATTTGGTCAAAAAACATGTATGAGAGAAAGTAAGTTGTGATTTTTAATGAATTTGATTATCTGGGAGTGAATATATCTTTCTGTTGTTTTGGATAGGGGTGATAGTAGGTTGACTAGTTATTAAGGTCTGTTGAATTTCCACATTTATGAAGGGGAATTATGGAAGTATTTTTTCTTTTTTTTCAGATTAATGGCTCATAGCTTGTCTGCAAATATCTGTTAATTAGGATGGAGATGGGAAAGGCTGTAACTTTGGCTGCAGTTTTTAGATACTCAGCTATCAGGCCGTCTACTGCTAGGATTGCTGGTATCAGTTTTAGTAGGTATTTTTGTATGATTGAAGTGGGGACTGGTGCAGGTATGAATTGATATGTAGAATTGAAATAGGTTTGTGGGGTATTGGGTGATAGGCTGCTATTATGGTTGATAATTGCTAGGACTGAGTTGATAAAGTGGGAGTTAAGTTGTGTTGAAATGTTATCTGAGTCACTCTTAGTAATAAAAAGGGGCATGGTGGTTTGCCCTGGGTGACGTTGTTTTTTTATGGATGACCAGAACAGCTTAGAGTTGTTTTGATGAGTAGTTTGGTGGTTGGTGAAATATAATTTTGTGCTGTTGATTATTGGCAGCATACTGAGGTTACCTAGGGTTCTATATTCCTGTAGGGTTCTTTGTATTTTACTTTTACACAATTCTTTCCAGGCATGGTCTCTCTTATTTATTAATTGTTTGGTATCACCTTTTAGCCATGGGATGGGGTTGGACCCTACTGTTCTCTTTCTGGCAGGTGCATGATTGTTTTGTACTAAGGAAGATATGGTTAAAGTGGGCATCTTGCATGGTCAAGGGGTAGACTTTTTATTATGTTCCAGTTGTAGTATGAGAAGGTTAAGCTGAAATATTCCAGGCTGAAATCTTTTTTGCTGTAAATCTTGTGTGAGTGTGTGTGTGTGTGTGTGTGTGTGTGTGTGTGTGTGTGTGTGTGTGTGTGTGTGTGTGTGTGTGTGTGTGTGTGTGAGAATTCTGGCAGGCTTGTTTTTTAGTTGGTAGAAACCAAATAGGCTTATGTTGGGTGAAGCTGGGTTATTTTGCTTCCAAATCATATTCATATCTCCCATTATTATGGTTTCTTAAGCTACAGTGCAGTTTAACCAGTTAAGTATTTCTTCAAATATGTCTGCATTATTACTTAGAGCAATGTAGAGCTCTATAATGCATATGGACTTTTTTTTTACTTATTAATGGGGTAAGTAGCATTTCAGCATTGAGAATTTTTGAGAGTTGCTGAGGAGAGAGAGCTGTTAGGGAGCTGCTATGCCACCTCCTTGTTTGGCTTTTCTATCTAGTTTGATTATATTGTGTCATTGAGGAACTGTCGTTATCACTTATTTTGGGTTTTTGCCAGGACTCAGTTGCCATTATTATGCCTGGGAAGTACAGCTGTAGGACTGCATGGAGACCATGACTGTTGTTGCAAATGCTTTGGAAGTTTGAGTTCAGAAGGAGAAGGTTAGGGCCTTTTGTGACCAGATGAGTATAATGGTGTTGATTGGGTAGAGGTGGTTGGATTAGAATATGGGATAGAAGACGGGGTCAGAGTTGGGATGAATGTCACCACTGATTTTAAGTTTGATGGTGGCACTGTGGAATGAAGGTAGTAAACCATAAGCTATGTGGCGGGAAATAGTAGGCTCTGATATATTAGTATATCTGACAGTAAAGTAATAAGTGTAGGAAAAGTTCAGGTGATATTAATAAAAGTCACTTCACAATTATAACTATCATCTCATGTAAAACAGGTTTTCCCTCATTAGGAATCCTGTATAGACCTTGCTTATATAACTTAGGTCACTGCTCTGCTAATATTATCTGCAGTTTGAGTATGTGGATATTGCTTACTATTTAAGGGTTGATCTACTAACACCAAGATGTATTTGAACATGTCTATTCTTTTATCTTCATCTTTATCACCTTGCTATGAAAATAATGTACATTTGTTTGCTGTATTATTTACATATATCTGGCTTTCTGTGAAAATAATGCATAATTGTCTGCTGTATATCAGCATTGCAATATCAGTATGTTACTGTTTGGATAAATGTTCTTCTCGGCCCTCCACAGAAATCCAGTTGGACAGCATCTGTTTCTTCTAGTTTCTCTGCACAGCTGACAAATCAAAAATAAATAAATAAAACTGTATAAGTTGCCATTGCCTTTTCTGATGCACATTTCTTCTGGTGGAAGATGAATGTATGTGCTTTGAGGTGCTTAAATTGTTTTTGCAAAAGATGATTTATTGAAAAGGTATATAATGAATACATAAGTAAAAAGCAATTATGTTGATTATTGTCGTAAAAAGTTCCTCCTATAGTGCTTTGGAAATATGAAAAAAAAACACTGATGCAGTTTTTCCTTGCAGCGTACAGAATAAGTGATCACACGCACACGGTGAATAATAAGAATGATAGCCTATTTTGTTTCATCATCCCTGGTAGTTTTTCCTAGTGTGTGACTGGTCATTTGGCAGATGACTGTGGCACATGTTGATAAATAAATCATCTTAGCTTATGGTGGTTGGGAGGCTGGAATGGTCACAACTAAGTTGTTTGGTATGATTTCCCCCAAAAGTTTCTAAGTCCCATTAGAACCCAGAGAGTATGATGGTGTTAGCATCTGTGCTCAGCATAGTGTGCACCATTTGAAATGACATGAAGTAACAAAGATTTTCTTCCAATCAGATAGATCCAGAGTTAGTCACTTGAACAGATTGTATGTGAAAAAGAAAACACAGACTGTCTACTGAAGGATGCTGAGCAACTCTAGTAGGGTTTTAGAGATGCACCACAGTGAACTGAGTAGCTAGCTGCAGTGATCCTTTTGTCTAGTGCCTTTTGGGGCACTGTATTGTACAACTCTGATAGACCTTTAAAGATACTGGACACCCTTGGCCCAGATATGCATCTAACATGCCTTCCATGTATCTGCTTCCTTGCACAGAAAATTAGCTTTCTGAGTCTTCCACCCCAGTTTGTTGATTTACCCAACTGCAGTGCTAATTTGTAATATGCCCTGGAAAGCTCCTTCCAAAAGGATGGTTTTAAATACTTTTGAAGCTGGGAATATGTCTCTTACATCTTTCATGTTAATATGGAATGAGTAGAGTTGACTAAGCCCATTCATTCTGAAGACACTGCAAATGAGACCCCCCCCCCCTTGCAAAGCACAATGCATCTGTGAGACATACCTTGGAAATGATTGTCTGCAGCGAGTAATCCTCTTTATAGGTTTTGTAAGGATGGAAAAATGCTGCACCTGTGAACCTGTGGTTTCCTTTGTATGCTCCTGCTCAGCATTCCCCACCCAACTGCTCACTATAACTTGTGTCATAGCCCCTTTCCACTCACCCTTGAGAGCACATTTCTCCTACTGTTTCCCTTATATATGACATTTTGCTAGGTATGCCGCCTGACACCTTAGAAAGCAGACCCCTAATGGATACTTATTACTATGACTGAGGAACAAATGCCTCCATGTCAGATGAATAGGGTATGTGTTGTTGTGATTCTCAGAGTAATGCAACTGCATGTACAAAGATGAACTAACATGCATTAGTTTCAAGGCTGAAGTACCTCAGAGTATTTCCCTAATACAAGGTGCATTGCTCTTGGTGTTAGTAGCTATAAGTAACAAGTGCTGAAGACATGAAGGGCTCAAAGCCCACATATGAAAAAAAAAATTACAAGCAAGTTTATTTATTTTTTTTGGAATCATAGTTTATTTTTCAGTGTGTCAGGATTCAAACAAATTAGGTCTTTCACTTTTGGTAGAAGTCAATAGATGTAGCAAGTTTTTGAGACATCATCTTACAACAGTCAGGTAAGGAAGAGACATGTACTAATGGCGTATGTAGACAGTGTATGTTTCTATACTCTGTGCACAACCATCTGACAGTACAGTGGGACCCATGTTCTCAATCAGAGGTAATCTAAGTATACAACATCCTACGCTCCCACATATACTTAGTGTTAATGTTAGGGAGAGTAATATACTTAGTGTTGGCTGTAGGGGTAAACATGCAGAACTAGATTTTCTGATACATATTAACAACATGTAAAGGATAATGATGCACTTTGTGTGAGAAGTAGGAATACAGAAAGAAGTCTTTAGTTGGGATGAGTAATATGATTAACAAATGCAGACGTGAAGAAAGAGAGTAGGGTAAAACCCACTAAAGAACTAAGCACAGCAAAGATAGGAAAGAAGGTGACTAAGCAGCAGGTAGCTAACTGCACAAAATAGGTGATTTAGTAGAATTTGTGCAGAGAAACTACAAGATACAGAAGAAGTGTTAAGTTAGAAGGGTGCTCATAGGAACAGAGACAAGGTATACCCAAAGGGGTGATTCTGAAGAGTTGAAACAGAGATTAACAGTTAGAATTCTGAACTTGAAATGAGTAAAAGCAGGACTGGTTGTGGAAGTTAGCAGTGAGAATATTAGTAGGAGTTGTCATCTAACAGAAGAGAATGGGTTAGTATGGGTCTAAGTGGAAGTGAATTGGGAGTTAATTTTGAGAGGGAATAGGAGAGGACAGTACAAGTACTGAGCACTATGGGGTGACTGGGAAACTGGAGATGGGAGGACAGCAAAGTACTTCTGTGTCAGCAGGAGTCAGTCAGACAATGTCCAGAACACAAACAGGCTAGCAGTATTGTGAAGAAGTAAGTAAAGTATGTATTTAAAAGAAACCTGAGCAAAGTGTAAATAAATATAACGAAGAGGTAATACATTAGATATGCTACTCTATGCTACTCTATGTACAAATGACAATATGCATATAAAATGTAGATCTGCAACAGAATCTGTATTTTGAGAGTCAAATGGGTGAGTATAAAAGGCAGTATAACCAGGAACTTTCAGAGACCCAAATAGAACAAATTAACTTTAATCACAAAATGATAACAATCCAATATTCACACAAATGTCAAGCAAATGTAATTAAATAACCAGGGAAGAGGACTGTCCCATGCAAATATTTCCTTGATGCTTTAAAAAAAGCCTAGCAGTGTAAGAGGTGGCAGACCTATTTCAGATCTGTGACAAAGCGTTAACTGTTACAGGCAGGGTTAATACCGGAAAGGGCTTCCAGTGTAATCATGATGCATTGAAAAGAAGCCAAGTAGTAAAGGGATGTGGAAGGCTGTATTTTAAGCAGTATACTAAGTGTTAACATACTATACATTAGACTTGTCCCTATGGCTTCTTGACTCTTTATAATAAAGTTTTGCTTGAGGACCTATAAGTGTTTTATTATTTTTTATTGCATATTACAGAAATGATTAGGAAGAACAAGGATACTGAGGATCAACAAAAAAGCCCTTATTCAAACTGTAGCAAACCGCTTGCTACAAATGCAAGGAGTGGTTTGCCATCTAGTAGTTACAGTGCCACATATAAAGTGCTAAGTGCTTCAGTCTTGACCACAGATATGGTATTGTCTTTCATTTTTGAATGCTGGTACTGTAGTACCTTTGTACCATTTACTGATCATGCCCCCAACACCTTGCACCTGGGGCAGCATCCCCCTTCAGCCTACCCTAGCTATGCCTTTGTTACTCATTAACTTTCATTTCAGTATGTTTGGTTTTGATAAAGTGACATGCTTCTTATTGATGTAGCTAGCTCTTGTGAGCATTGCTGTTAACATCTTTTCTCAAGAATCAGGGATAAGGTCAATGGTTTTGGGGGAAATGTACAAAATCCCAAAATCATAAACACTTTTGTATTTAAATATTACTCTAATTCACTTGCAATGTTAATAGAACATGCTTTCTATAAACATGCATTTTTGGAACAATATGAAGTAGGACCCTCTAATGCCTGGCATTGCGGATTTACTAGAAATCAAAAATCAACAATATTGAAGACTGCCAAGAGAATGGGTTAATCAAACACAGTCAGGAGATATTGTTTTGTGGTTTGGTTATTAATCCTTGGTTCTGTTTAGTGTTGTCTTTCTTGTAGTTTTCTCAGTGAATAAAGACTTTGTAAGGCATTAACATTCACGCTTTTGGTGAAAGGTCATTGATTCTGCTGTTCTTAATTCTGCATTGGTTCATCCAGTGGTATAGCTGACTTTTCAAACATTTTGCTGCTGCTGGATAGGTTTGGGGTATATAAAAACATGCAGAGTCCCTGGAAGGGAACAGTATCTCATTCCAAGTGTTGACATTTAGCTTGTAGGAGCACTGGAACTTTTCAAGTTTTATGTTTTAAGTAACACTAACTCTACCCACAGGGAGTTATCACATAAATTAATAAAACTGAAGACCATTAAACTTTTTGACAAAGATCAATCAGAATGACAAATGCATGGATTATTAGCTTGACTTAATGAAATTCAGAAATCTTTGATGAGAATAGCATCTTAATATAACGTCGAAACATATACTGCATAGAGTATGTAAATAATCTACAGCCCACTATTAAATGTACTGTTGAATAATGGTTTTCATTGTCGCAAAAATACATCTGCAGTTTTTCTCTTTGAATTAATTCATTGTCTTTCTGGTAATAAATATTTATCATCCAGTTTGAGTCTCCATTCATTATATTCAACATACACTATAGATATTTTCAAAATAGCTTCAGTCTGTTTTATTATTTTCACTGAACATCATTCTCTGTGTTATCCTTCATAACCTGCTCTCTCAAATATTTACCCTTGAGTGGGATTCATTAATTAGCTTCCTCTTTTATTTTGCTTTCTGTCATGTTTCTTTCAGCGTTATGATTTTATTTCAACTGTTCTCATTATGTATGCTGCTGTTTGTTTAGGAAACATTATTTTTAATACTTTTTGTAATCAAGATTTTATACTTTCCAGAAAAATTTTTAGGTAAGCATTTGTCATATACTGATGAGACATCTATTGTTGTTTACATTTTTTCTCTCATTTTATGTATTCCTTTAACGTTCGCTATTGTATAGCTGCAACTAAAGATGCCAGCTGGGAATAATACAAAGAGTGATGAAGTGTGGAAGAGATATGACAATTCTCCTGAATACAGAAAAGAGAAATGGTCTGCCACAAGGATAGTTGTACAACCTGCACTTTGTAGTAGAATGGTAAACCTGTACAGTTGGATGGAAGCATTACAGATGAATGGTAATGACCTGTAGAAAAATCTTAGGAAGGTAGCAGGTAAACGTCACAAAAAAGAAGCCTAAGTCAAGGAGTACTGGCTATACTGTTACATGTCAATTGCCAGTCTGAGCTAAGCACCACATATTGATGGATTAAAGCATTGCTTATACATAGAGCCTATTTGCATGACTTCTAATTTATTTATTTATTTTTTTTACATTGCTGTCCCCAAACCTGCAAAACCTCCCTCCACCAGCCTTCAGGCTTACCATTCCCTCACTATTTCAAATGTTCATTTCCTGTTACCTCAGGTATTGCACTTTGCTGAATGGACCACCTTCCCTTTCTGGGAAATCAACATCAGTGGTAACCGATACTGTTTTCCACTTCTCAAATGAATAAATAAATATATAAATTGTGAGCAGCCACTGGCAAACTAAAGTTCAAAAACAGGAGCCACAGAAAACATGGACCAGTTTCCTCAAAATACTTTATTAAAAAAAGCAAACAGTAATATAAAATTCCTCTAGTGCCTCAGCCCTTCAGCCTTTACAGAGTATAACTTTTTCATCCCACAAGTGCTTTATATACAGAAACATACCTACCAATTATTCAAACAATTACAAATTAAAATAGAATTATATTACAATTAAATAAGACATTTCCAATTGCATTCCATGTTAATCCCCTTAGGGGGACAAAGTATCAAATTTCAAAATAAAAACGTGACTCTTTCTTCAAAAGTTTCCTTTTTACAGCACACACATTAAAAAGGCTCATCATTTATCTGCTTTTAGACTGTAACCTGCAATCTCTGTGGATCCCTAATATGGGAATTTTGAAAATACATGGCTATTGGGACTTTCTACTTTACCCTTTCTAATATCCCTGATATTGTCCCTTTACCCTTACGGCAAAACATCTTTTGCTTTCGCCAATGTACAACTTATTGCATGGACATTTCAAAGCATACATCACCCCCCCCCCATACATTTACACAACTAAATTTTCCCTGAACCTGAAATATATTTTGCCATTGATTCTTGAGAAACTATTTACTGTAAAATCATACCAAGAACAACTTTCACATGGAAATGTTCCTTTAAAAACAACTTCATTATTCAGAGTAACCATTGGTAGACTAAATTTGCCATGTACTAAAATAATCTTAATATTTCTCCCCCATATATGTGAATTTTGGGGTTGGTTCCCCGCATAAAATCCAAATTTTTACATTTATCTAAAACACCCTGAAAATACTTGACTAAACATACCCATTTTTCTGAGAATAATGTATATGTTGTAACAAAAAATATGGGTTCTTGTCCCATTTCACCTTTCTTTCCCCATTTCTTAAATATATGCTCCATCTATTACTCTGTCTAAAGAATTTCTCTCTGCATTCCCATAATAGTTCCATATCATAACCTCGCTTATAAAACATTTGGATAGCTTTATCCAATTCCTGCTCAAAATCTGTTTCATCACTACATAACCTTTTTATTCTTAGAAATTCCCCAAAAGGTGAAGCTCTTAAAGTGTGTGTGTGTGTGTGTGTGTGTGTGTGTGTGTGTGTGTGGGGGGGGGGGGGTGACAACTATGTCCATGCAAAAGATGATTTCCATCCTCATATTTTTTATGAATCCTCATTTTTATATTACCATTAAGTTCCCCTTCCATTATATCTAAAAAAAAAAAAAAAAAAAAAAAAAAACACCTTTAATTCCCACCTGAAGACCATCAAACCTTAAACCAAACCTCAGTTTCAGTTTTTCAAATCCTATATAAAACAATCATCTTTATCATGCCCACTTTGCATACAAAGACCAAATCATCTATAACATTTTATTACAAAATGATTAAAAAAAATTCTTACAGACATAAAGATATTCATACAGCCCCATAAGTAAAATTGCATACATGGAGGCAAATGCTGTGTCCTGCAGTTGTTTAAACATTTCCCCATTGAATTCAAACTTATTGTTATTAAGACAAAAATAAATTAATTCACTGTATTTTTGGACTGTCTCCCAAAAAGTAAAGCAAAGCTTCCAATCCAAACATATGATTTATACTTGTGTATACATTAAATACATCCACAACTATAAAATAGATATCTTTAAATCATTTCAAAACTTTTAATCTATAAAATGAAACACATCTGTTATTTAAGGGGGTAATTTAACTACTTCCATTAATAAATATTTGTGTAAACAAACATGATAAATTATGAGTAAAATATTCACACGCTAATACAATAGGATGACTAGGTGGTTTCTTAAGATCTTTATGAATCTTAGGTAGCAGAAAAAAATGATCCGTAGTACAATTTTTACTACTAAGTTTATATTGTACAGCCTCATATGAAAATTTTAGTCTAAATCCCTTGTTTAATAACTCTTTATATTCCTCCAATGCCTTTTTGTAGACTTCTAGGTCTACCTTTGTATAGACTTCATGATTATTCAAGTGTTGATAGCACATATTTAAATTTTGGGAATAATGCATAAACCATTCATTCTTACTTAAATTGAGACATAGATTTGCTTTATTGGCATAAAATGTACTATATTCCTTTTCAACACTAATTCAGTAACAGAGAAAACTATTAAATCACATCATTCTTAAAGAGGTTATAAACCCACTTTTACAAACAATAGGCGTTGGAGTTACAATCAGAATGACAAGAGGAAAAAGCTATCATCCATATCACTATCAACATTTATCATTGCTTCTATAACTTTATTTTTTATTGTCCCCTTTAAAATAATCCTTCAGGTGCAACTTTCTAACTAGTTTAAAAATGTCACATTTAATGTCATAAAGTCTGGGTAACGCCATCGGTACAAATTTCAAACCTAGATTTAAAACTGCAATTACTTCATTTGAAAAACTGTATCCAGATAAATTAATAATGTAATTTACATTATTGTCCCCATATTTCCCAGTTGTTAAGGTATAGCAATACCATTTACCTTTTTGATACAGCTGGAATGTTGTAATCCTTTCCCTGTTATTTTCTTGTCCATAATCATGTACACTCCACGTTCATTTTCTATTTTGTCCCTCCGGTCCCCTCTGAGAACTTCTTTGGAAACCCTGTGCGTTCCCCTGCAGTTGGCAAATGTGGATATTCCATATTGTCTTCACTTTCATAATCTGTAGAGGTAGCCCAGCTCTCCGCAGAAGTAAATGAAGCTCCCTGTTGGTTTCTCTCATCCACTATACTTTGAAACCTTACACGATTATGTTGCTTTTGTTGATTGGAATTCAACACAAATCCTTAGTTTTGTTTGTAATCACGTAGGTCTGGGAGAACTTACTTTTCTTTTTACCAATGATGTCCTTTTTGAAACTGAGTAATTTATCACTGGTGTTAGCTAATACTTTCTCTAAAGATGCATTATTGTATTTTTTGTACAATATCATGGCAAGTAGAATTTATATAAAAGGAAACATTCATCCTTGGTGATGTAAACGTCAACTGGGCCACCATCTCTTCAATTTCCAAGCCAAACAATTAATCTCTTTAACTTCTCCCAGCTAATAAAGTACTCTACCATACCCATTAAAGACTGCTCCTCTGGCACTACACTAGATTGGATCTTAGCAACTCATCCCAACCTAATCTCATACAGCAGAATTATACCTGATCCCCTTAGTGACCACCTACTAGCTTATGCCCTCTGTTGTGCCTCTTATGTCCAGATACATCAGTACATTCAAACTCGTAATCTCACCATCTTCAATCCACAGATGTTTTCTGACTGTCTGAAAAAAATGGATTGGGCCCCCTTAAAGACTCTGCCTCTGGATAGTGCAAATAATTACTTCAACAAAACCTTCCTAGACTTACTAAACAGCCTAGACACTCTTAAAACAAAAGGAATAAAAGCCAAAACCTTCCTCTGGCTATCTAAAGAAACCAGAAAACTAATGCATCTCAGAGACAAATGCTGGAAGCAATACCAAAATATAAGTTAACAAACTCTCTAATCAAATTCAAACAACTCTGCAACTCTGTGAATAAAGTAAACTAATAACTAAAGACCATAACACTTATTACCCAAACTCCAATCAGAAGATAATTCTAACCCCAAAAGTTCTGAAATTGCATTTCCTCCCTGTAAATCCTGGTAGAAAAGACAATCCATGTGTTTACTATCAAATGACTGAAAATCAAAAAACTGAATCCCAAAAAGATGGAAAATTCTAAATATTGAATGATGGAATTTGTCCCTTCTTCATTGTTGTGTGATCTTGGAGTTGGTATATATATATATATATATATATATATATATATATATATATATATATATTTAGCAGGGGGTGTAAGGGGCACAGCCCCTTCACATGAGGGGAGCAGGGGGGCTTGCCCCTTGCATTAAAAATTTATTCAGTATTTAGAATTTTCAGTCTTTTGAGGATTCAGTCTTTTGATTTTCAGTTATTTGATAGTAAACTCAATCCATGCCCTAACCCAAACTCCCCAGACCATGAAATTGCATCTAATTTTAACACCCTTTTTGTTGACTGCATAGCCAAACTAACCACAGATGTTCCCATCTTCTTTGCCTCTAATAGTCCCCTATCTACTGCTTTTCCCTGTAACACTCCACCTTTCAGTCTTAAACCTATCCCCACCAGCACCATAAAAAACTCCTTCTTAAATTAAAGCCTTGCTCATACGCTCCTGATAATCTGCCTCCATCCTCCTTTAAGATGGCTGCAGACAGAATTGCCTTCCCCACTTCCATTCTTATCAACAGGTCCATCCAAGAAGCCTATGTCCTCTCACTCTGAAAGAAAGCTTTTGCCTCCCCTCTCCACAAAGGCAGCAATAACTTCCGTCCTATAACTATTCTCGCACTTCTTTCTAAAATTCTCGAAAAGTGCATTCATCACCAACTCTTGCTATACCTAACACACAATCATCTTCCTACTCCAACACAACATGGTTTCAGGCCTGGCCCCAGCACTACCACTGCTCTTTTGTCCTTTCTTGACACCAATAATCGTGCTCATGACACTGGGAAAATCGTATCCACCCTTTACTTAGATCTCTTCAAAGCCTTTGACACTTTATCACATCCTGTATTCTTATCTCCACCTTCTTCCCTCAATTTCTCTCCTTCCTCCATAGCCTGGTTTACAAGCCATCTCTCCAATAGATGACAAGCTTTTAAATGGAAAAATTCCACTTCATCCTTTCTCAGCTATCCTTTCGGCGTCCCCAAGGCTCTATTCTCAGCCTCTTACTTTTCAATATTTTCATTAATAACTTTCACAAATCCATAGATAATGCTACACTGATTCAGTATGCTGACTGATTCCACAATCATCTCTACAGCAAACTCTCCCTCTGAACTCCTTCAAAAATCCCCAAACAGCCTTCTCCAATACCAAAACTGTGATGATAAACAATCATCTCACTCTCAATGCTAAGAAAACAAAAATTATGATATTCTCTCCTTCAAGAAATTTCCCCATGACAAAAGCTCCTTTAAAATAAAAAGCCACAATAACTCTCTAATCGATATTGTACCTCACACCAAACTACGTGGAGTCACCATTGATGAACTTTTAAAATTCAATATTCACATCCAACATAATATCAAAAAACCCACCAAAAATTAGGTCTGCTGTACAGAAAAATTGCTATCTAACCGCTTCTACCAGAAGTACTCTAACCTCCTCCAACCTGCTCCCCTCTCTTATGTATGGTGTCCTTCTACTTACTCATCTCCAGCTTACCCTAAAAAACAAACTGGAAGCCTGCTATAACAGTCTGTAAATTAGCTACAGGGTCCAAATACTCCCCCATCACTGCCATACCCTTCACACCCTAAACTGACTTGAACTTCCTAATTACCTGGAATTCATAGAACTCACCTCTGCTCACAAACTCATATTCTAACCCTTAATCTGCCCCACTCTTTCATCTATCTTAACCCCTTACCTCCCCAGTTGTACTTGTAGATCTGAAAAACAAAACCTCCTTAAAATCTATAAATCTCTATGTCCTCCTGGCCAATTACTTCTATCATACTCCTTAGCTAAACTATGGAATTTTCTCCCCCCCATCCCCCCCCCACTGTACTCACAATCACTCTATTTTCAAAACTCTCCTCCAGTCTTACTTTACCCCAAACTGGGACTGTTCATGCTCCATTCCCACCTAAATTACACTGTCATCTCTTTCAAACCTCCCTTCAGTCTCATCTACTATCACCTCTGATCACTAACATTATTGCTAGAGCAAACACTAAAATTGTGTACACACTTTATCATGTGTACTTTTAATTATATTCTCTGTATTACTTTTGATTGTATCTGTATTTTAACTTCTGTGTTTTTTAAACGTCTACTCCCTGATTTTGTATTTGTATTTTAAATTGTATATTTATGTTTTTGTATACTGTATATTCCATACTGTACTTATGCTATATTCTGTTAACTGCATTTGGAGCTTTTCTTCCCAGGCCTCCATTGAAAATGGGCTCTGCTTGGTCCAGTATACTTCCCTGGTCATCAAACTTGAAATAAATAAATAAATATCATCCTTGAGTTAAGACCCTTTCTGCCAAGATGCCGATCCACTCTATACTGTACCTATGTGCTACAGCCACCTAGCCAGTATGGAATTTTTTATCTTCCTCATTTGTTAAGTCAAAAGGGGTTGAAGGACTCTTAACAGTTTGCAAACCCCTTGGAATAATTATAAGTCCCAAATAATGTTGTAAACTGTATATATTTAAATATAGAGAGGTTTCTTTAAATATTAACTGCTCTAACTTATCAAGCAGTACCTGAATATCTGGAGATATGGCTGCATCCAAACCTTTGCCAGTTGTGGAAAACAGGTTGTTAAAATATTTCCTTCTCTCTTCATCCAATTTATTTGGTGGTCCTGGTACAGCATCACTCCAACTGCCCTGATTAATGCCCAGGGGTGTTTTTCAGTAATGATCCTTCACCCAACTGCATAAGAAAGTTTTCCATAGTTCTTTGACTCGGGTCCAGGGAAGATTCCCTAAACACTTTTGGCAGTTGAGAAAAGGAATCACTGGCCATCCACCCAAAAAATGAGCAACCACCAACAAACTAAAGTCCAAAAGCAGGAACCACAAAAAAGATGAATCAGTTTCCTCAAAATATTTTATTAAAAAAACAAACAGTAATATAAAATTCCTCTATCATCTTGGTCCTTTGGCCTTTACAGAGTATAACTTCTTCATCCCACAAGTGCTTTATATATAGAAGCATATCCACCAATTATTCAATCAAACAATTACAAATAAAATAGAGTTATATTACAATCATATAAGACATTTCCAGTTGCATTCATTGTTAAGTCCCTGGGGGGAGGGGGGGGGCAAAATATCTAATTTCAAAATAAAAATTGACTCTCTCTTCAAAAGTTTCCTTTTTATATCACCTATATTAAAAGGTTCATCATTTATCTGCTCTTAGACTGTAGCCTGCAATCCCCGAGGATCCCTTTTATGGTAAATTTGAAAATGCATGGATATTGGGACTTTCCACTTTAACCTTTCTAATGTCCCTGATATGTTCCTTTATCATTATGGTAAAACATCTTTTGCTTTCGCCAGTGTAAAACCTACTGCATGGACATTTCAAAGCATATATCACCCCACCCAACACACACACACACACACACACACACAAAACTAAATTTTCCCTGAACCTGAAATCTTTTGCCATTGATTCTTGGGAAACTATTCATTATAAAATTACAGCAAGGACAACTACCACATGGAAATATTCCTTTAAAACCGATGCTGATAATACTGATGAGACATCTATTCTCGATTACATTTTTTCTCATTTTATGTATTCCTTTAACTTTAGCTATTGTATAGTTGCAACTAAAGACACCAGCTGGGAATAATAAAAAAAGGCAATGAAGTGCGGAAGAGATATGACAATGTTACTGAATACAGAAAAGAGAAATGGTCTGCCACAAGGATAGTTATACAACCTGCACTTTGTAGTAGAATGGTAAACCTGTATAGTTGAACAGAAGCATACATATGAATAGTAATGATCTGTAGAAAAATCTTTGGAAGGAATCATAGGATCACAGGAAGTTACTAGGCTATTGGTCCTGCAGCTCTTATAAGCCTAGCCAAGAGTTTATCCCATGTATAGACAAAACCATCACTCAAAGCCCCTGTGAAGCAGGGACGGGGGTGGAATCCCAGGGATGTATTTTCTATTTACATCCAGTTATCCAGGTTGTGCTTAAAAGGGGGTAAAGAGGTACTTGGCATGGAGAGGGAGTCTATTTCACAAATGTGGGAGTCTCTATGACACAAATCTGGCCTGCCAACAAGTCCTATTGATGTCACAGACCAGGTTAAGGCAATATGCGTGGGTTACTTGAGTGGAGCTTGACTTGCGCATATGCAGCAGTCCTATCAAGTTGGGGTCCGAGATCGTCTTGAATGCCAGACAGAGGTCACCTCTGAGGAGTCTGTATGAAAAACAGTAAAAAAATAGAGCTTTTATCCTATTTGTGTATGGTAGATTTTTGTGGCTCTGGATTCTCCTGGTGAGGAACCTCTGTGGTCTCTCCAGCTGCTGCATGTGCTTTGTGAGGTACATGCTGAATGGGGTGTTGTACTCAATAATGGGCCTTATAAGGGAAGAATACAGGGATGTTATGACCTTCTTGTCCCAGGATGAGATACCCTTACTTATGATGTGGGCCATATAGAAACCTTTCTGTACAATGGAAGCAACATGGTGGTCAAAGGTCAGGTTGCTATCAGTCTGGGTGCCCATATCCCTCACGACTAACTGCGTACATGTTATTAATGTGATAATCTGTGGGGATATCACTTTCTCCAAAGATGATGATGATGCATTTTTTTTTGTATTCAGCTTGAGGCCATGTTTCTGGAACCAGTCATTTGTTTGGGTGAGACCCCCTTGGAGGATGCCCATGTAACTAGGGGAATTTATCACAGCACCCAGCTTGCAGTCATCTGTAAACTTGATCAGCCAATGACCACTGATTTTGGCCTGCACCTCAGAAAAGTATATCCCAGATAACAAAGGCCCCAAGACCTAATCCTAGGGTACGCCGCTTGATATGGGTCTACTGCTTGAGGTGGCTTCCCCTATTTTAACTAGGTGGGTTCTATCAGTGAACCAGTTAGCTTCCCATCTGGTAACATACAGATTGATGCCTAGTTGAGAGAGGTTATCTATTATACCCGAGTGGAGAATAGTGTCGAAGGCTTTGGCCAGGTCAAGGTAGGTAGTGTGCACTGTCTTCCCCTTGTTGATGGCTTTGGTGATTGTCTCAAAAAAGTCGACCAAATTTAACAGATATGACCTCCCCTTGACGAAGCTGTACTGTGTGGGATTGAGTGTTTGGAGGTTGCCAATGTCCTTGTTAATGAGGTCCATGGTAATATGTTCCATGGCCTTGCAGATCAGGCTAGTTAGGCTGATGGGTCTACAATTTTCTAGATTGGTGGATGCTCCACCTTTGTGTAAAGGGATGACAGTGGCTGTCCTCCACTCGTCTTGGATAAAGCCGGTACTCAGGCTTTGGTTGAATAGGGCACCTAATAGTGCTGCAAGTTCCTAGCTGAGTTCATGTAGGATGCAGCCTGGGATGTTATTGGGTCCAATGGAGTCTGTATTCTTTACCTTTGAGAGAGCAGTGATGACCAGATCCCTAGATATAAGGTGAACAGGGCTGGTACTGGGAATGTCCTGATTTACTGAAAGGGAGGACATAGGGGTGAAATTTTCTCTGAATCTGTCAACCAGCAAGTTTGCTATATCTACAGCATTTGTATATGTAGTGTCTTTGACCACCAGTTCTGAACAGATCTGGATGCTACCTTGGAGATTATGGACATATGTGAAGAAGGCCTTATGACTGTCTCTAGTAGATGTGGCTAATTTGAACTCAAACCTTACTTTGGAGGAATTCACTAGTGCTCTTATTTGCTTGTTTCGGCTAAAGAGAGACTACTTCCAATTGGGCACTTACTCCTTCTTGGTCCTGGACAGCAGTTTTTTCTTTGGTTATAGAGTTTATTTATTGCAGATGTCCACCAGACAGGCTTGCCCTTACTTGCAGAGGATGATTTAGTTTTATCAGGTATTCCTGATTCCATGCATCTATATAAATGTTTGTATAGTAATCTGGTATAGTTTTGGGTACTGTTGCCAGTTCCTAGAGAGGGGGAGGGGGCTGTGAAGCTGTTTATACCATCCCTTAGGAGGCTGTAATCAGCTTTGGAGAAGTTTTTTGTTTAAGCCTAGCTAGAGGGAGGTTGGGGTAGATGGTGACTTTGAACTTGACTGCTTTATGGTCTGATCTTACAAAGGAGGATGATACTGCAGGGATGCTGCAGTGGTTACTCATCTTGGTTAATACCAAGTCCAAGGTATTATCACCTGTTGTGGGGTATTGACTAGCTGTTTCAAAGCATTTGCATTGACAAAATCGAGGAATCTCTGGGAATTTGTGTCCTAGCATGAGAAGTTCTTCCAGTCTATATTTGGGTAATTAAAGTCACCCAGGATCAGGGTAAAGGGTTGAATCTTGATAGATTTGAAGAGGGCTAGATAGGCAGTTTGGGCACCTTGAGTCAGATTTTGGGGCCGGTAGCTAACTATGATTTGTATAGAGGTTTTGTCAATGGTTAGCTGCACCTGAAGTGTCTCCTGTGTGTAATACTGTTTGACCAGCCTGGAGGTGTGTATGTCTTTAATATATATTGAAACTCCACCTCCTTTGACTTTACTAGTCACAGTTTGAGGTCTGAATGTACGATAGGATGAGTAACAAGGTGTGGCTGGGGTGCTCTCCGCAGCTTTGAACCAGATTTCTGACTCCGCATATGTCAGCATTTTCCAGGGTTAAGAATGCTTGCAATGAGTACAGTTTCATGTTTAGACTCCTAGCATTCAGCAGCATGACTTTTCATTTGGGTTTTGTTGAAATTTTTATGTTGGTAGTTTTAACCTCATCACTTTTTCTAAAAAAGACACTATGGGGGAGGCAAGTGCCTTTGTCAGAAGCCTGAAGCCCAAGTGAGACAGATGCAGGCCATCTTTGGCAAAGCATCGTGGTTTATCGATCATATCTTCCCAGGTTGTCAAGTATTGAATCCCCCTGGAATGACACCAGAAACTAAGCCAATTGTTAAAGTCAGTCAGATAAATGTCACAAAAGAAGAAGCCAAAGTTGAGGAGTATTGGCTGTACTGTTACATGTCAATTGCCAGTCTGAGCTAAGCACCACATATTGATGGATTAAAGCAATGCTTATACATATAGCTTATTTGCATGACTTCTAATTTTTTTTATATTGCTGTCTCCAAACCTGCACAAACTCCCTCCACCAGCTTCCAATTTACCCATCCCTTAATATCTCAAATGCTCCATTACTGTTACTTCAGGTATTACACTTTGCTGAATAGACGCCTTCCCTCCCTGGGAAGTCAACATCAATGGTTAGAGATACTCCCCCAAATTTACTAAACTTCCATGCAGGATTAGCTCAGCCCTGCATGGAAGCGCCCATTTAGCAGCAGGATGGCAGCGCCCCATGCATATTAATAAGGCACGCTGCCCGAGCTACTAGGCTTACATGGAGCGTGTACGAGTTCAGGGGGCGTGTCTGAGACCAGAGCTCTCAGAATAAACATGCCCTTGCAATGTAGAACAGCAGAAAGTGGTGATAAATGAGCGAGACCGCACATAGGTGTCCACATATCCCCACCAACAGTCCCCCATGTGTACAACAGCAACAGTACATAAAAACTGAATGAAGAAACCCTTTTATTAATTTTTAAAAAAAAATCCGAGTACAGCTAACTGTAGATGTGCAGGTATGCCCATTGCTTAGCTATGGTGAAAGCAGCTTAAAAGGCTGAAGAGGATAACAAGCAAGATATATGCAAATGAAGGAGCACAGCAGTAGTGTAGTGGGCAGTGCATTCGGCTAATGAACAGGTATTCCCGGTTCGAGTCCCACTGCAGCACAGTCTATTTTACATGGCAAGGCACATTATAACCATTATTTTTGTTGCAAAACCCACTAAATAACATATATTTATGAACTGGAGTACTGCAGGAAATGCACATGTGAAGTGTCAGTGTCATAATGATTAAGGCACTAATAAGTAGGTTTAAGCACAAATAAGCAGTAGTAAGCATATGTAAGCACTAGTAAGTGTGTTTATGTGCGTTTGTGTGGGGGTAAGCACTACCTACATTAGTTAAGCAATTCCGAAGCTGAGTATAAGAAACTGTAACCGGAAGTTAGCAGTGCTTACCTCTGCACAAACCCACTTACAACTGCTTTAAAGTGCCTTAATCACTCTGTATCCAACAGCCTGTGTTCTGCCCAGCAACAAAATAAACAGCCTCTGCAAGGCTCAAACACAAGACCCTGCACACCATAGAGAATGTGATTTACCACTAAGCCATGCCAGATATATACATCAGTGTGATGTTTTCAGAAACATAACATCCAACTCAGTCATGCAACAGTATAGAGAATGTATACCAACATCTAGATGTATGTGTGTGTAAATATATTAATATCTAAATATATACAATATATCTATATCTATATATATATATATATATATATATATATATATATATGTAGATATATATATATATATATATATATATATATATATATATAAAATATTTAGAAATATATACATATCTATATATATATATATATATATATATATGTATAGCCACACATCTGTAGATAGCAATAATAGATTAACAAAAACAATTATGTCCACATGCACCATTAATGGGGTTGAGACGCCCCAAACAATATACATCATGTATGAATAGGCATACCCCACCACCACAGCCAAACACGTCCGCCCTGCAATACACTACCAAGTGTTACAGATCCCATAAGCAGGACCTGACATGACATGGGCACAAGAGTTTAACAGTACTTCAATCCACCTGTATGATGTCAGGCTGGTATTGGTAACATATCATGCAATACAGTCTGGCTCCCATAGGAAATGTAAAATGTGGAAGCTATCAACATCTCCAGGATATATATACACAGACACATATATGCAGATGCATATATATATATATATATATAATTTTTTTTATATTTTACATTTGTTGACCGGGATAGTCCGACTGGATGCATGTCCATTTTCAGAGGAGGCCCGGGCAGAAAAGCTCCAAGGGTAAGCAGATAAAGCTTTACATAATACCAGCATTACATATTACAAACAGACTATTTACAGAGATTACATAAGTAAGCAAGTTAAACAAGTTCCACAGGTTAGAGTTAATCCTGAGCGCAAGTCAGGATTAAATTAAATTACACAGTAAACTGGTTAACAGATTTTTTACACATTCTAGAGAGAGTTAGCCAGGCTTGATACATTGACATAGCCAGTTAAGTGTTAAGTGACAAATGTTGTTTGAGTCTAGTTTTAAATTGACCTAAGGTGGAAAGTAAGGTAATATCAGCTGTAAGAGAGTTCCAGGATCTACTTACAGAGTTTGCAAAGAGAGACTCACCGGCTGTGTTTTTAATTTTGCTAGTCTGAATTATTAGTTTGTTAGAGGATCGAAGCAGTCTAGGATTGTTATAGGGGGTGATAATATTTTTAAGTGCAGGAGTATTGTCCGGATTATAGAGGATTTTATAAGCCATAATCAGTTGGTTATACTGGATTAGGCTGGGTAGTTCAAGCCACCCACGCTGATTTAGATAGATGCAATGATGTGTCCTAAAAGGCAGCCCAGTGGCAAACCTGGCAATGTGGTTGTAGCAAATTGAGAGTTTGTTAAGGACAAGTCTTGTTTAAATTTGAGAGTAGAGGGGATGCATACTGAAGGGTTGAAAGAAGGTGAGAGCGAGCTATGGCAATTTTAGCTGGAGGGGTTACAAAGACTTTTATTCTGTAAAGTGACCCTAGTTTTTTATTGATGGTTTTGACAGTTTGGTTAACATGTAGGTCAAAGTTTAGATTGTCTATGATGACACCTGATAGTTTTGTAGAGGGGTCAGGGGAGATTATTGTGCCATCATTTGAATTTATGGTAAAGGTGAAAGGGGGAGACCTACGTGTTGGTGAAAATAACAGCATTTTAGTTTTTTTGGGATTTAGGATCAGATGATGTTCAGAAAACCAGTTTTCTATTGTATTAAAGGTGGTCTGGGTAGCTGAACATAACTCTACTGGAGATGTGGCCGAGCAAATCAGAGTAGAGTCATCAGCATATTGGATACAGCTGACTTTTGGGATGACAGTATAAAGGTCGTTAATGAATTTGGAGAACAGCAAGGGCCCTAGTATAGAGGCTTGTGGTACTGCAAGGGTGTTAGGTAGAAGGTTAGAGAGTTTGTTCTGCCAGAGGACAGCCTGTTGTTGACCATTCAGGTAGGATTGAAACCATTGAAGGGCTCTAGTATCTAGACAGAATGTTTGCAGGGTGTGGATTAAAAGTTGGTGATCAACCATATCGAATGCCTTGGAAAGATCCAAGAAGAGGGCTGAGGATATATAATTATTGTTGCGATTATGGTTTATGGTGTTGGTAAAGGCTAGGAGGGCTGAAGTAGTGCTGTGATGAGGACGGAAGCCATGCTGAGCGTCTGCCATAAGGTGATTCTGGATTAGGTGGTGCATGAGTTGTCTATGAATACATTTTTCCATAATCTTTGCAAATGGAGAGAGTATAGCTATTGGCCTATAACTGGAGAATTCAGTAGAGCTGCCTCCTTTGTGAAGTGGGATTACATAGGATATTTAAAAGACAGTGGGAATTTTAGCTTCTACTATGGTTGATTAGTATTGAGATGGGGTAAGCATTAGCATTAGCTGATTTTTGTAGGTACTCGGCAGGGAGTTGATCAGCAGAAAGTGTAGTGGGTTTTAATTTTTTGATCAAGGTATGGATAAGTGAAGTGGTGACTGGTTGGAAGCTGAATGCGAGTAGGTTTCTAGGGGTGCTACTTTCAGGACCAGGGGAGCTAGGAAGTAGATGGCTAGCTAGGGCTTGAATTGTCTCAGTAAAGAATAGGTTAAAACTGTCAGAAACATCTTCAGGGGTTTTATCAGTAGTAGCAGCAGGGATTGGGGCTGAAGTTTGTCCAGGATGTAGTAGATTATTTAAACCTGCCCAAAACTTCTAAGGGTTATTTTGATTTACTGTCTGTAAATTACAGTAGTATTTTTTTTGTCTTTTAAAATTGATTTTTTGGTTTTGTTCCTGGATTGCCTGTATTTAATGTGATCTTGAGGGTCTTTAGAAGAATGCCATAAAGCCCATGCTTTGTTTCTAAGGGTAATTTTGAGTTTAGACTCCTTAGAAAGCCATGGCGCAGTTTTTGCCTTGGTTCTCTTTGAACGAACAGGTGCATGCAAATCAAGGATCTCAAGGAATTTGTTGTTAAAGTATGCTACTGCTTCCTCTAAGAGGAGGTGTTTTAGAATAGACCAATTACATGAGTTTAGTTCTTGTTGGAATTTGGCAGGGTCAAAGTTTTTATTGTTTCTAACCTTTCTGAGTAAGGGTTGTTGGGAATTAATGGTTTTGTGTTAATTACATATGTGAGCAGGTGATCGCTTATGCCATCAAGGAGGGTACCCATCCTGGTAGGGGTGGATATAATTTGCGTAAATGCATGCAGGTTAATATGGGTGTTTGGGGATTCTGAGGAGCAGGTGCCCCAGTCTATGTTAAAGTCTCCAAGTAGTAGGGTTTCTTGGGGGTAGTGACATGATAGCCACTGCAGGATATCTTCAAATGTAGATATATTGTTACCTGGGGGAATGTACATACAGATGATATTAATGCATTTATTTTTATTAAGTTGCAATTTGGTGGCAAGAATCTCTGAGTTATTAATCTGAGGTGGTTTTATTACATCTATGGTGACATTCAACTCAGATTTATAGAGTACAGCTACCCCACCCCCCCTTCATCGAAGCACAATCCAGCCTGTGTATGTTGTACCCAGGTGGTAACACTTCATTGTCTTTAGTGTTAGGTTTTAAACAGGTTTCAGATAAACAGAGAATCTCAGGGGAGTGGACATCCAGAAGTGCATGCAATTCATGTACCTTGTTATTAATGCTTCTAATATTGAGATGACAGGCTAGGAGATAGTTAGTTGGCCTATTAATTGTAGGTTTGTAGCTTAGATTGCAAGTAGAGGGGGTATGTGTATCTGAAGTGGGTGGGCCAGGGTTGAGGTGAATATCACCACCAAGTATTAGGTTGAGTCTATACTTGGTGATGAACTTCAGGAGTTTGTTTATTAGTTTGTGGTAGTGTTTTGATCTAGAGCTAATGTGCCTGGGGTTGAGATGTTGATAGACTGAACAAGATGTTGGATAGGATCTGGTACTGTAAGTATGGATGAAGATGGAAGGATTTACAGCTGGGGTGATAGTATGGCCTTTTGGGACCTGAAATCCCATGAGAAACTGGTTTTCATACAAAGTAAGGAGGTATGGTGTGAACAAGAGGGGCAGTAAAGAGGAGTATATCATTATCTGTGATTCAGCTAGTGAGTTAAGGAACTGCTTTACCTGGTGATGTAACACCAGAAGATAGAGTGGTGAGGTAAAGGTACTGGAAGGAGGATGGGAGAATGCCGGATGAAAGCTAATAGGCGCTATTAAAATGTAGGTAGAAGAATGGGGGTGGGTGGGATTATCCCAGATGAAAACAGATAGGATCTAGAAAGTGGGGGGAGTGGCTATAATACTATAAATTTAGAGGTATTGGGGCGGGAGGGAATTGGGGGCAGGGAGGGGAGTGAAGAGAGCCCGAGCGCAGCGGGGCTATTGCAGTTTTCAAAGGTTTCCTAAGGTGTCCTAAAGCTATAAGGTAAGTATTATAGCTCTTAATGTAACAGTCAGTTTACGTAAGTTATAGGGGAAGGAGGCAAACACTCAAGTAGAAAAAAAGAGCCCTATGGCTGACCAATATGGTGACCTGCTTAATTACAAAGCACTGTAAGTGAAAGCTTAACAAATGCTTTTTGTGTGCAACCTACTCAGTTTAAATGCTGAGAGAAACTGATTGCAGTCCTGTAGACACCATTTTGTAGGGAACTGTAGAGTTCAATCTGAGTCACACCAGGTCAGCCAAGGGGGGAAGAGAGAGGGAAATCCTAAGCACCTAGATTTGAAATATATATATATATATATATATATATATATATATATATATATATATGTGTGACTATACATACACACGCAGAGATATGTACAGTAAGATACATATGTAGAAGGTGCACACAATATGGAACAGCCATTATGCCTACAGTTCACACCTGAACAACTGGACACTGTATGAGCCCCATACAAATTATAATTGTTGCCTGCAACATATACCCACAGAGAGGTCATAGAAAAAACACCACACACAGGTTTGCAGAAATGGAAAACCTTTATTTGTGTACTATTACAGTTCTATATGCCATGTCATATAGCTGTTCAAACATTGGCATCCATATAAACAGAGTAATGCAACTGTGAAACAGTTATACTAATACAGTAGTCTGGAAAGATTCACAACTGTTGCTGTGCAGGCCAAGGCCTTCAAATTGTACAATAGTAAAGACACACTGGGCCACAGGATACCAAACGATCAACAGTATGTAATGCAGGTGTATAGTTCAGCAGCTTCTATCTACCTCTGTGCAAAATCACTAGGTGGTAATAACTTCAGTTGACCAAATGGGATGTAACTGTTACATAAAAAGGCATAACTGACACCATCATAAGCACACTGACAAACAGAGCAGTCTGTATGGCAGGAGGCAATAGGCCTACATTAACCCAGTTTATGTGAATAATGTAAATATAGGTGAAGTATATGGTACTGTACATCCAGGCACCTTAAGGAAGTTCACCCCTGAGACACCCACATTTTGTAACAGCCTAGATCATTTATGGTGCAGCCCCCCCCTTGACTCAATAATACAGGGCCATATACCACTGTTACATACACTGGCCTCTGGAGTGTATAAGGGCACATATGTATTGTATACGTGAAGCCCAGACATATATGGCCCCAGCCCCACTGTATGTGTGGGGGGATACAACAGCAGTGGACTGATGGCAGCAATGGCAGTGTGATATACACACAGCCCACTACAGAACAACCCCTGACAGCATGTCATATGTGCAAAGCTTGGTATGTAGGTGGAGGACAGAGGCTGGAACACAGGCCCATATGTGGAAAACTGTTGCCATACACTACGCAAGTCACTGGTGTTACAGGATAGTCTACAACATACCCTTAGCCAGGGAATTGAGGTTCGAAACATAAATGGATGTGGCCATGTACTTGTAGCACTCAACACACACACTGCCAGTGAAATATCTGACACAGGACTGTGTGGTGGACAGACAAAACATGATAGGCACACTTCTGGCCACCAAGAGGATAGGCCCACAGTTGAGAGCTATGCAGACAGACTGCATTCCAAGGTAAACTAGTATGTTCACACACACCCCATAACACCAGTATTATACAAAGCATAACACAACTTTACTCACACTCTGTCTGTAATTCTGGAACCTCTTACAAGTATGTAGCTGGCCTGAGTGTGCCAGTTCCCCTGGAAGAGGTATTGCTACCTGCTGTCTTTAACACTGATGCCCACGCACAGGAAGGATGTCCATCACACAGGAAAGATAAAGGGACCATGCCTACATGATGTAGGGATTTATAGTAGGTGGTTGCCATGACAGTGGTAATTGGAAGTACTGCACAGCAAGCTGCATGCAGTTAGCAAGTGTAGGACACTGATTGGTGCAGAGGCCATCACCTGATCAAGTGCATCACCTACTAAAGCCAGGCTGCAGTCTATTCAAACCAGCTCAATCCATTTACTGAAGGGAGAGAGAGAGAGAAAGAAAGAGAAAGAGAAAGAAAGCAAGCAAGCAAAAGTGGAAAAAAAAAACATACAGCTCAACAAACTAACAGCTGAAAACGCAGGCATTTAGACAGCTGCCATTCATAAATACATCATTCCCACAACAGGTATGTGAAGTATATGTACATGTATTAGAATGCAGTACCTGATCCATCGTAATGTGATAGATGATTGTGGAATGAGTTATATGTGCCATCAAGTGCTGTTGTGATAATGTTCAACTGAACAACTGCTATGGACAATAGTGTTTGTCCCTGTGGGTAGTGGGCCATAGCTGTTAACTGTGCAGGTCAGCACTGACAGACAAGATGTAAGCCATCATAGTATGTGTGGTGTAATGAGGATTATGTATATGATGTGTCCAATAGCTGGTGGTGGAAGTAATGCCATTATGATGAACATGTGGGAGCCACTGGCAGGATACACAGGTGAATCTGTAATATAGCATGCCAGAATGCCATAGGTGTGTAATAGGGTTACCTGCAAACAGGTCCCACATCTACCCCACTGATGTCAGGCCATGGCCATATGTGACGCCTGTCTGTGGTGTAGCAAGGCAGAACAGTGCAGCTGTGCAGGAAGGTGTTGTAAGATTGTGGAGCTGATGTCTGACTGCACCCCACATATAGGTGTGCATATGTGTACATATGTCACATATATAATATATAAGGATATATGTATATCAGCATGTATGTCCAGAAATATACATATACCCATGTGTAGACATATATATGTGCACATATATATGAATTCACATATATCTACACATATATAGATATATACCTATATGCACATGTCTACATATGTACAAACACACACACAAACAGATATGTATGTAAAGACATATCCCCTATATCACTACCACAGTGATGTGTGCTATGTGTGAGGTAGCAGCACACACAGCAATACACACAGTTATCTACAGCTGGCAGTGTGTGCACAATAGAAAGGTATGTCACATGTTAGTCCCTTCTTAGCACCACATTGCCCCCATCTGTGATGTATGCAATGGGAATATGGGGAAGTATGGCAGATACACATGTGGAGGTGGTCAGGATTGGTAGATATAGAGGACAGTCTACAGGGGTGGTATGTGACATGTGGTGGGTAAACACCATGGATGGTGTGTGTGGTCTGTGATGTGGACACCCCATGGTCCCCAATATGAGCACAATGGGAACAAGGCTCCCACCAACTGCCACTCACAGCAGTAGTCCATGTCCTGAAGGTGCCAGATCTGAAGGCTGAGCAGGAGGAGTATGTTGGCTGTGTGAATGTGTACTGGGTGCCTCAGACTGATGTAACACATCCCTCATGTGTCTGTAGAGTCCAGTATGGAACAGACCCTAGACCTGAGCTCAGGGGACAGGAACATGTTGGTGTGTGCCCTGGGGGGGGGGGCAACATCCCCTGGGTGGTTCCACCTGATGGTATTGCTATAACAGTACATGAGGAGGCACCAGGTTGGCACACACATGTGATGTGGCCAGGTATCCTGGTCAAATGGGTGCAGAGAGGTGGATCAGCTGGCCAGTAGAACATATACATGTTATTGTGTCACTGTTATAGTACATTTGTTGGTAGTGATAGTCTACACAATCCAGGTACATGTCCAACAGCATGCATAGATCCCCCGAATAACACAGACTGTCAGATATGCAGCAATCTCAGAGCAGCCATACCACTGGCATATATGTAGCCATAGTGGCCCTGACAATGGCATGCAAGTTAATAGTCTGTAACAGACCAGCAATGATAGTGTCAACACAGGGGACATGGCTACAATCACAAAGCAGAAGGTGTGGTACAATACACAATCTGTCTAAACGGAAGTTAAGCTGTAACCATACCTAATGAGTTGTGTGTACAGTCTGTTGAAGTTGATATGGTGGGGGGGGGGTGACAGAGATGTGTTACGAACTGTGGTAACCTTGCCATTTGAGTTGTTCAGGCCTGTTTCCATCTTCATGTCTTTCAGGGAAGATGTCACACATCAAGTTACCCATGTATTCAGCAGATGAAAATGAGGTCATCATCAACCACCTGGTACAGCACTACCAAGTTCTCTTTGGCAGGACAGCCCATGACCAGTAGGAGCGGATCACCCTGTGGAATGATCTAGTCCCAGGGTCAATGATGTCAGCCTGCATAACTGCAGTTCTGAGCAGGTCTGGCATCATTGCAGTGACCTACTTAGCAATGCCGGTCGGTGTGCTGCCGCAGTCTGGGGGATCACCTCGCCACAGGGGGGGCATGCCGTCCATCACCCCTGACACGTGTGGAGGAGCTCCTGGCCAGCCTCGTGGAACCTGCCTGTCCAGAACACCAACAACCACTGGACTCCTTCATGGAGGTGGGTGTCACCCACACACCAGCCGAGGAGCGTGCAGGTAAGGACACAGGGTACATCAGTAGACCACTGTTGTGTAAATATCTGCAGTGGTACAGGTAGACCATGCATATCTGACATGTGATAGATATATTGTGTTGCTGCATTGTAGTGATAAACAGATGTCCAGATGTGGTAGTATTGTTGGAATTTACCAATGATGTACTGTAGTACTGCACCCAGCCTGTAGCAGTGCCACAGATATGGCCACTGACATTGCACCTCTCACCCTGTTATGTAGGTCCCTCCAGGGTAACAACAAGGCAGCAGCCTGTAGCTGGTGAGTGTGTCTTATGTAGATGCATGCCAACACACCGGACATGCAATGGTTCATAGGTTCATAGGTTCATACTAGGCTATCTGCCCTAGGGCATTTATAAGCCTAGCCAGAGTGTGTTTGGCTTTCACCACCCATTTTAAATTAATTTTGCTATGCCCTTTTTCAAGGTTAGTATACTGTGCCTCTGTCTAACAGTGACACAGAAGTGATACCCGGGGTAAATCTATGATCTCCCATCCACTCATCAAGATTCCTCTTGAAGAGAGTCAATGAGGGACTCTGCCTAACCTGGACTGCGATTTTATTCCAGAATGAAGGGAGCCTCTGGGTTATGAATCTGTCCCTCCAGCATGTCCTATTTATTTCAGTGCTGAGGCTCAAGTCGCTCGAGCGTGTGGCTCGATGGGATTTGGATTTTCTGAGGTGCAGCATGTCCATTAATTCCAGGTTGGACATGGCTTTATACGTCAGGCACAGATTGCCTCTGAGCAGGCGGTATGCCACTGAGTAGAGCTGGAGTTTCTTTAACCGGGCAGCATATAGCATCTGCTTGAGCCCTTTGATCCTCTTGGTGAGGTACTTTTGGGGTCTTTCCAGTAGCTGCAGGTGTCTGGTAAGGTACATCCCAAAAAGGGCACTGTACTCAATTATGGGCCTGATGAGGGATGAGTAAAGAGACACAATGACCTCCTCTGATCTAGATGTGAATCCCTTCATGAGGTGGGCTATATAAAATGTTTTTCTAACCACTTTGGCCACGTGGTTGTCAAATGAGAGATTGCTATCAACTTGGGTCCCCAGGTCCCTAATTACTTCTTCTGTACTTAATGGATTACCACCCATGTGGTAATTTGTGGGCACTTTGTTTTTGCCAAAGGGGATGACTATACACTTTTTGGCATTTAGCTTGAGGCCATGGCTCTGGCACCAGTTGTCTGTTTCTATGAGGCCCTTTTGGAGGATGCTTGTGTCGGCTGGTGAGTCGATTATAGTGCCCAGTTTGCAGTCATCTGCGAACCTGGTCAGCCACAGTCCTTCCATGTTGGCCTGTACCTCTGAGAAATATATACCAAACAAGAGAGGTCCCAGGACTGAGCCTTGTGGGACACCACTTGTAACTGGTTTGGAGTCTGACATGGCTCCAGCAATTCTAACCATGTGGGTTCTGTCCTTGAGCCAGTTTGCAACCCATCTAGTGACATAGGGGTTTATATTTAAGCTGGTGAGCTTATCTATAATGCCCGAGTGGGGTATTGTATCGAAGGCTTTTGCGTGATCCAGGTAGGCTGTGTGGACCACCTTCCCCTCGTCAATGGCCTTGGTGACTGTTTCAAAGAAATCAACCAGGTTTAAGAGGCAGGATCTGCCCTTAACAAAGCCAAACTGGGTAGGATCCAGTGTCTGTAGGTCTCCGATATCTTTATTTATGAGGTCCATGATGATCCTTTCCATAGCTTTGCAGACCAAGCTAGTCAGGCTTATGGGGCGATAGTTTCTAGGATCCGTTGAGGCACCACCTTTGTGGAGAGGGACTGCTGTTGCTGTACGCCACTCTTTGGGTACATATCCTGTAGTAAGGCTGAGACTGAACAGTAGTTTTATGTTTGGGTTTAGCTCTTCTTGGAGTTCATGTAGGATACAGCCCGGGACACCGTCTGGTCCCATTGATGCTGTGTTTTTTGCTTTGGAGAGGGCGGCTCTTACCTGAGCATCTGAGATGTCAGGAGGGCAGCACTCTGCTGGGATAGATATTTGCCCTTTTGGTGGGGAGGGGGGGGAAAAGTTTGCGCTGAACCTGTTAGCTAGCATGTTGGCAATGTCTGTGGGTTCGGTGTATTTTTTGTCATTTTGGACTAATTCTGAGCATATCTGGGAATTCCCACCCAGGTTACTAACATAACTAAAGAAAGCCTTGTGATTATCCTTAGTGGCCTGTGCAATCTTTCTCTCGAAATCGGCCTTAGACGATTTTATGAGTGCCCGTAGTTTTTGCTAATAGTGATCAGAGATGCCTTCCCTTTTTGGGATTTTGCTCTATCATGTAGTAGCTTCCTCCTTCTATTGTATAGTTTGTTTATGGCTGGGGTCCACCAGACAGAACGTCTGCCTTTGGAGGATTGGGTCTTTGTTTTATTTGGGATTGCATGATCCATGCATTCCTGAAGGTGTTCATAGAATGCGTTTATAAAGGATTCTGCGGTCTGGGCCATATTTTCCACAGGCCCGGGGGCTTTGAAGGATTCCACCTCGGTTTTGAGGAGTGTGAAATTTGCTTTATAGAAGTTTTTCACTGTGGTTTTCTGGGCAGGGGGTGGGGTCGGGATGTGAATATCCAGTGAGATTAGTTTATGGTCTGATCTTACCGGTGAGGGATACACTTCTGATCTGGAGCATAACGTCCCATGGTGATGGTATATTCCATGCACACATCTAACACACGTACCCTGAATGAATGCTGTACATGTGCATGTATTGTTGCGGAGAAATGCACAGTCTCACAGGGGTGACCATGATGGGGTATTGAAAGGGTACGTCACACACCTGCATGACATCTAACATGCTGTCTTTGCGGAATGTGTCCAGAGGAAGTAACATACTGTTGGTAGACATGGCCTACATTAGTGACATGTTCTGAACAACACACATATATAGTGCAACACCAGTGTATATACCTGTAGGACAATACCAACTGCTGCAGAGATACACTATGGCATAAGGCATTACAGTAGTCCACATTATCAGCTGGGTCTAGGCTGCAACATGTGGTGTTCAGTGTGTGGGACACTGCAAGCTGACACAAATGTGTAGGGCTTACCTGTCATGCATCTGCATAAAAGCTGAGGGGACAGTTTCAGCATGACACACCAGTGCACTGCAGCAGTGATCCTAAGGATGGTATGAATGGCTCTTTCTGCATATAGTCATGCTCAGGACCTGTGGCAGCCATAACCCTACACACAATGCAATAGTGATGGCATTGTCTGAACACCATGGGATATGCACATGAGCAGACCTTGCAATCATGCAGAATAGGGGGACATGTGTGGGGTAGGCTGAACGTACACTGGCAATTGAGAAGGCCCATTCTGGAATACCCCTGCCATGAGCAGTGACTGCTGTAGCACATACAAGAGGTATGATAAACCGTCATGATAAGGGAGTACACACATATGCCCACATGGTGTGTATGCATTGCGGTCAGCAGCTGCACACCTAACACAATCTGTAGACACTGTATGTGAAAGTACAGGACATGTTACATACCGGGCTTGTGTACTGCTAAGATATGCAGTGCTGTAGTCCCATGGCAATTCACGGATGTGTGTGTAAAATCAGTAAAGGTGTGTACACCCCCCATAGCCATGGTATGCTCTGATGGTTGTCAGTGTAAGCATTTCTGCAGTGGTTATACATGGTCTGTTGATGTTGACAGCTGTAAATCAGCCATCAGGCATTCACCAATGACAACAGTCCACATATCATCTCAGATAGGTGTTGCTGAAACACATAGGGGCTGTGAGAGGTACAGCTGACATAACTGACACAGTGCTACACATTCCGCAATGGGTTGTACACCTGTGAGTTGTGGTGCACAGTACATGGCAGGGTGCAGAACAGGTGCACAGTAATACTTTGTACATGGGTGCAGTGGTATCCAAGGGAAGGGACATCACCTAGTCACAGCACATGCATCATACACATGTATACCGTTGCTAGCATGGATTGATTATAGCTGAACTGCATGCTGTTCTGTACCATATGTTCTGCATGTTGGCAGATGGGTAATAGGAGGACTGTGTGTACTACCATTGTGCAACCTCACCTGTATGTGTGTGTGTATGCATTCTGTTTGTTAGTTAGTTTGCCTTAAGGGTCACTCTGGTGAAGTGGTGGGAGGTAGATGCATGTATGGTGCATGTGTGTGTTTGTGTGTGTGGCCATGTAGGCACATGTGTGATTGTGGGGTGTTCATACAGCTGTACCTCTCTTTGGGACTGTGCAGTACAGGGACATGGAGTGCCACATTACACACCAGGAATGCCTGTCACATACTCACAGGACAGCAAATAGTATAATATGGTCTGTAGCATGAGGTATCCTGAGGGAAGGTAGACTCCAGGTACACACTTAATATTGCAGTAAGCAGAGAGCTCACCTACAATCCACACATGCTGCTCTACAGACGCATTGGGGAAGTAATAGTCAACACCAAGGAGTGTATCCAAATGTTACAGCTGAGACATGATGGGCCAATGGAGCAGCATATCTAGCATGTACTGAGCATTACATTCACGACACACCAGTGAGAGGTATTATGGGTACAACATAGTAGCCCACACATATAGGGGACATGCACATCATTCCGGCCATACAGAGGGTGCATACTGAATGACAGCATTGAGGCCATGTAAATCCACTACACACAGGTCAGGCAGGTAATGTAGCAACAGGCCTTGTGTTGTGGCTGCTTGTGTGGGCATTTAGATGACTTTGATGTTAATGAGTGGTATTAATGTGTGTATGTTAACAAGTGTGATGCAGGATGGGGTAACACATGGACATATACGTGGGACTGTCTGTAAAGCCATGGACAGGTAGGTATTATGGAGATTGTGTGTGGGTGCGTGCATGTGTGTGTGTGTGTGTGTGTGTACTGTTAAGCAATGCTGTACAGGTTTTAAAGTACACTTGTTGTTTTCCCCCACAGGTAGCAAGGTGGATCAGGGTCCCTCCAATTGCATCCAATCTGATGTAGGTGTCCATACAGACACCGATGATGATGATAATAATGTTGAGGCATAGGTGGGGTTGTCAGAGGCGGACACTGCACCAACATTTGACATCCACCTTTTAGCCACCCCAACCACACACACAGTTATAATGCCTATACACACCCCATTACCAGTGGCCATAGCAGAGGGACAGCTGGCGTCCAGTGGTGTTGCCGAGAAATGTGTGGTAACTATGCCTACTGTGCCCATTTGCAGTGGGCATAGCCAGATTTCTGGCAGGCTGCCACACAGGCGGATGTCCCAAGGTGCTCGTGGTAGGGCTGCTGGACATCATTCCCCTGGCATAGGCGACATAGCTGCAACCAGCAGAAGCTGTTTCATACTGCAATGGTGGCACAGGCACATATTGAGCATTACACCAGACAGGGCCTTAGGCTGCAGAGGGGTACTCTCGCATCTTTAAGTGAGAACCTCCATGAACTGTTGGGTGGCATCCATGCTTCTACCGAGCAAGCGGATGATGATCGGCCTCATCAGCCGTGGTGTGTCCATGCTTCAATGTGTGTTGGGGATTCGGCGACGCCTGCGTGGATGTGGGCCAGCAGCACCAACAGCTGGCAGTCAATGTGGGCATGCTAGGACACCAAGGGGCTCCCGTAATGGCAGTAGCAGCCCCGGCAGTGCAGGGAGTGTGCTGTCCACACCACACCACAGCAGGTGACGTGAATGTAGTCCTGGCCAGTCCCAGGACAGATGTGGTAACAGCGGACAAATGTCATCAGCAGGTGAGAGTAGCACTTCAACTCCTGTACCTGGATGTGCCAGCAGAACCCCTGGCAGGTACAGGTCACGTGTCCATGGCTGGAGGCAGCAAACTGCACACCCTGTCAGGTATGGTCTGCAGCTGTCCAGAAACGCCTGTGTAGGGCAGCCACAAGGCAGAACTGTGTGCATGCATACCCACACACTATGCAAGCACACCTAGGGCAACCTCATACCTACACACATCACATCACCTCAGCCAGCTCCCCAGACTACACCCCTCACCCACATTCATGGTGTCAAATGTATGGCCCACCCTCAGCGTCTGGCAGACCAACACCACACCCTGTGCATATGATGATACCTGTGCCCCATCCCTGTCATCCATACCATTGATACTGGGACAGGCTGATATGGTTCTGATGCACAAAGTGACTGTACACCAGTGTACCACAGTCCTGCAGTGTAACATGTTGTAGGGAGTAGAGTGTGAGGCATATTTGGCAGGTAGTGTAGCCATCCAGCAATGATGCCTTCTAGCTGTTAGTAACACTACTTGGTTGTGGTCTATAAAATGATATGCAGTTGTGTTGAAGGTGTACATGTGTCAGCACAAGGATGCCCTGTGCATATGATGATACCTGTGCCCCATCCCTGTCATCCATACCATCGATGCAGGAAAGGCTGATATGGTTCTGATGCACACGGTGACTGTACACCAGTGTACCTCAGTCCTGCAATGTAACATGTTGTAGGGAGTAGCATGTGCGGCATTTTTGGCAGGTAGTGTAGCCATCCAGCAATGATGCATTCTAGCTGTTAATAACACTGCTTGGTTGTGGTCTCTAAAATGATATGCAATTGTGTTGCAGGTGTACATGTGTCAGCACGTGGAGGGTCTGCAGTCATATTGCACAAGGAGGAATGTCACTGTGCTGACACCATGGCAGTGACATATATGGGGTACAGTCGAACACATTTCACAGGTTACTATACTGGGTATTGCCTGTGCCACATGGACAGGTGGCCCACTGAGGCGTGTATACCCTGCAACCTGATGTAGACCCATCCACATACACACACACAGTTACTTGCCAACACTGGGACTAGACCCCTACCTAGCAATGTCATGATACTGACGTGTGTGGCTTACATTGCACAAACACTGCCTTAACCACTCTGTATCCAACAGACCTTGTTCTGCCCAGCAACGAAATGAACATCCCTTGCAGGTCTTGAACTCAGGACCCTTTACACTGAAGTCACAACACTTAACCACCACGCCATGACCACTGTGGAGACAGCTGTTGTTTTACCAGTATAGCTGTCATTACACATATTGAATAGTATTGAACAATTGCCTTTACTTCCTAGATTGTGTAGTCCTTGTTATTAATATGACTGTTGCATCACATATGTTGTTTTTTCATAATGTACACATAGCATATGGTGGGATACATTTGGGAGGGTATACACAACCGTGGTGTTTACTCATGACAGGAATATGGTTGCATACATATCATAGGTGTATAGATGTCTACATGTACATACACAGGTATACACATACATATGTCTGTATACACATCTGTATAGTGCTACATATATATGGCAATGTGTGCATCTCTTCGTATGTACATATGTATACATATCTATACATATATGTATATATATATATATACATATGTGTATAGATAGGTATACATATATGTACATATAGATATATGTGTATATAGCTATATAGTTATGCATATCCTGTGTACATATCTATATATGTGTATATATATATATATATATATATATATATATATATATATATATATATATATATAAAACTATATGTGCATACATATCTATTCCAATATACTCACTACTGTCGATATATCTGTAGATATCCATACATATATATGCATATGTATCACTATCTCTATATGTGTAGACATATATTGCTCTGTATATGTATATATCTGGGTGTGTATATGTATGTCTATGTACATATACATACCCATCTATATATGTTGATATGTATATGTATAATCATATATATATATATAGATATCTGGATAATTATATGTACAGATATTTTCACCTTATGTCTTGATCATGGAGTACAGCCCTACCCCTGCCCTATAGTCCCAACTTTGTAGTGCAAGTGGATGTCAGGTATGTATAGCAGGTATACTAGTAGACTATTGCTACTGTAATTGGGATTGTCTTCACAGACATGGTGTGTGTGGGAGGTCACATCTGCTTTCCACATGTGTGCCATTGGCTACTGACAGACATCCTAAGGACATAATAGTAAAGTACCACTGCTAGTATGTAATGCCCCTGTAGACTGCAGCAGAGATACTGGCCAAGATATGTGGACATTCTGAAACACTCTGCACAGTCCAGAGGTATACACAAAACCCCTTAGTGCAAAACATGTGTACCATGCATGACAATATGGATGCTAACAGCCATGTAGATGGATATAACACATAATGACTGGCATACATATGCCACCATAGGTTATGCATTTACACAACCCCATCTGGCCTGACACATAACTGCTGGTACAAGGGTGCCATGGCTATATACTACCCACTAGATATTGACATACATATATACAGCATCCCACTGCTCTGTCTGACTTACATGACTGTTAAGGGAGTCCTGGCAGCAGTACATCCGGCAAGTATCTGCACATGACATCTCACTGGTTAAGTACACTGAGCTGTTAGGCATGTAACAATGCACTGTGCAGGCTACAGGCAGACTGGCTCAACACTGGCCTACATCTCCTATGGGGGACTGCACATGTACCTGCATATATAGCAGGCTCTGTAGGCATGTCACAGCACAGGGTAAGATACACCTGTGTGAAAGTGCATAACCACAACCAATGTGAACACAGCCACTGCCACATATGGTAAGCTAGCATAATATTACAGTATATGGACTATCTGTTCAACACCATCCTCATATGTGCCACTCACAGACTAACCCTACATATATTGTGCTACACGGTTTGGTCTGCTGGCTGTCAGGGGTATGGGACATGTGTGTGTATGGCCTACAAACATGTAAGCCAATACGGTAACATACAGTGGAGCAGCATGTAACATCAGATAGTATGGGACCTATAACAATGATATCGACTACAGTCTGTACACAGGCTAAAGAATATATTAACAATACACACACTGTCAACATTCACCATAGGTACACAGACCTCAGTACTGTGCAAACGACCGCAGAATGTCCAGGTTATGTCATCAAATATAACCCCTACTGTACATAACGTGTAGCATTCTGATATCTCACTGGCTTGTTATCAGATATGATGACACTAATGATGGTGTACAGCACATATGCACCTCTTAATGCATGACATATGTACAAAGGTTGACAGAGCTGTGGCTGAAAGCACATACACAGGGCCAATATTGACATGTTGCTGTGATAACCTCATACATTTACTGTTGTAACAGGGTTTGTTGCAACATATGTCCTATAATGGATATGAAGTCAGTAACTGTCATGGATTTCACCATCTACAGTCTGCAATCCTCACACTACCTTCTGCAGTTCACAGATACATGCTGGGTACTTGATGGGTAGCACATGAAACTAAGGGCACAACAGACTGCCCAGTCTGCAGATGACCCTACAGATGGGGATTCCTCATAAACATAGAACTGACATGTCAGGTATTAAAACATGTAGGACAGCCATATCCATACAGACACACACATTTAAAACACTATTACTCCACATGCAGTATAGCAGCATTTACAGTATGTAGTCAGGTCAGGCACATCCCCCTTCTGTGTGTTGCCCTGTTTCCACAGTGTATGTTGTTAAAGGTAAATCCCCAATCCATCTGAGATGCTGTTTGCCAAACAAGAGATCTATTTCCTGCTCACAGTGAATGAAAAGGGCCAACACCAACATGATGTTCCTAGATATTGAAGTGTGTTTCCATGCAATTGGCTATGGGAATGTTACCACAGCTGTTCCACATGCAGTCAGCTAGGAGAGGACTGCAATTCATGCAGAGGCCATCAGCTGATCATGTGCATCACTGAAAATACACATGCTGCTGCCTAAGCAAAGTAGGTGTAGGTCTCCATATTCACCAGAAAGGAAGTAAAAGAGGCAGACAGAGGCAAAGACACATCAGGGAGGGGAGGGAGTATAAAACCTAAGCAAGTTTGTGTCACACACCTACCAGCACAGGGTATCAAACCCCTAATGACTATGTTGTGCTATCACATTTCTATGCAGTTATTGGATGCGCCACATAGGTTACATGTTGTGGAGCCCTCAGAACATATATGTGATGGTGAGTGACAGCTGCAACAGGGATATGGTAGCTATACGGTAGGTATAGTACATGCGCCTGTCTGCATGTACAGTTACCAGTGACAACACAGACACATTCTCACAGGGACGCACACACATTGACACACTTGGCAGGGCCAGGAATACAACCCATCACTACTGAGATTGCCACAACACAATACTGTGCAGGTATCACATGCACCACAGGGGTCATACAGAGTTGATAAGGACAAAGGGTATGGGGAGGTGTCTGATATCAGACAACATGCTTCAGTATGCCAGCAGGGATTGTAGTGAGTGTGGATGTAATCATACGCATCATACAATGCACGCACAAACACACAGGTTGCCAGTACTGACATGCATGGGTGCATTTCTGCACGGGTGTGTGGTGACAACTGTGCCAGATGGCTATACAAGGCTAGGTGATGGTATACCTTGGCATCAGGCCACATGACGATGGTCAGCATTGTGGCTCAGTGCTGTGGTTTCTGCATTTGCCCACACAGACAGGTAATGTATCCCCCATCCAGTCACCTGGGTGACTATTATGTGTGGCCAATGCTGTGCATCACTTGCCATGTATGTGTTCCTTAGTCCATGATATGGATGGTGTCTGGGATGTGCACACCTCCCACATGCACGTACAGTGACATGTGGAACTGTACCTGGGGTGTCTGCATTATTTATTTATTTATTTGCATTTGTTAACTGGGTTGGTCCAGCTGAGTAAGAATTACCCTTTTTCAGTGGAGACCCGAGGGGAAAAGCCCCAAACAGACATACAAATACATACGAATAGAGACAAATTAACAATATTACAGAGGAAAACAATATTATGGGTACAATGGATAAGAAAAACAAACAATGAAAGTTTGAGAATATGAGTAAGGTAGGCCAGAGGCATGCATGCAAAAGATTTATGAAAAGGTGTTCTGAGCAAGATCTCTGAAATAAGTTAAAGTAGGCAAAGAAATGATGATTTAGGTGTGGAGTTAGTAGTGTGGGAGTTTTAGGTGGGAGCATGTGAAGGACATTCCCATTTGGAGGAGAGATGGGAGAGAAGCATGGATTTGAAATTGTTGTGGTTAGGTATATTACATAGTGGTGTGGGGAGATTGTTCCATAGTTTGGCTATAGTGTGGGATAGTAGTAGCTTATCAGTTGGGTGGATGGGTTTGTGTACATGCAGGAGGTTTTGGCCTGTGGATCTCAGGGTATGGGTAGGTGTGTAGGGTGTTAGAAATTTAGCAAGAGAGGGGCATTCTGCTGGTTTAAAGATGAGTTTGTGGGCTGTAGTAAGTTGTAGGTACTTTAGGTGGTTGTGGAGTTCTAGCCAGTTTAGGGTGTGTAGGGAGTGACAGTGATGGGAAGAGTTCTTAGAATTGGTTGCAAATTTGCAGATTTTGTTGTAACAGGCCTCAAGTTTAGCACGGAGTCCGAGTTGTAGGTTGGAGAATAGGGGAGCACCGTACAAGAGAGAGGGGTGAAGGAAGGTAGATGCAAGGGTATGACGGGAAGATGGAGTAAGGTAGTAGTTGTCTGGCCCATGTTGTGTACACAGATTATTAGCAGTTGTGCCAGTCTTGGCCACCTGTGGTGGGAACTGGTAATGGACCGCAGGTTTCCCCTGCACCTACATTGATAGCATGCTAACGGCATTCCCTGGGGTCAGTGGTATCTGTCCATACACGGCATGGTATGTCCTTTGTGGGTCACATATGATGGCACCACAGGTGTTGCAGGCTTCCAGTGAGGAACATGGGGAAGGTGCACTGTCTGCATGTACGTTCCTATTGGACAGATGGACAGGGTGCCATGCCCTTTGTAATCACTCCATAGTTACTGTCAGTGGCCAATATGCAGTGTACTACCCACATATTGGCTGTTGCCTAGGCATGTATGTGTGTATCTGGGACATGGGTTGAGAGTGTGCTCTGAATAATACTGGGGTTGCTAACCGTGATTGCCTGGCCTCAATGTCATGTATTGGTATGGATTTGCACCCCAGCCTCTCGGCTATTTCACATCTGTTATCCCTGTATGGTGGACATTGTGATATATGCTAGGGCCACCATATAAGAAATTTGCAAAACTTGCTCCACTATCACACACTCACACCTGTCACATCTGGGAGTAGAACCCCTACCTAACTAGTTTATTATACTACAGCACTATGCAGTTATAGTACACACTATGGAAATTACTGGAGTACTTCTTCCCAAAAGGTGTATATCACATTGGATGACATCAGCAGGATTGACAAAGTAGGACATTCAACTTGTAGTGAGTGTGGCTAGGCTAAAATGCATTGCTCCCTGCACAGACAGTGACACACACACACAAAACATCCACAACCAACATGTGTGGGTATAGAACCCCTAATAGAGGTCTATATCATACTACAGCATGGAGCTGTTGTAGGACACACCACATGGATTGCTGGAGAAGTCCTTCCGAAAGGTGCATTTCACAATGAATGACATCAGCGGGATTGCCAAAATAGGGCATTTGAAATGTATTGAGCGTGACTAGCCTGAAATGCATTGCTCCCTGCACAGACATTGGAACACACACAAAACATCCAGAATCACCATGGGTGGGTATAGAACCTTACCAGAGTTCTGTATCACACTACAGCAGTATGCAGTTACAGAGCATGCTACGAAATTACTGGGCTACATCCTTCCTATAGGTATATTTCTAGTTGAATGACATCAGCAGCCTTGCCAAAGATGATCATTTGAATTGTAGGGAGTGTGACTACCCTAAAAGCATTGCTGTCTGCACAGACAGACACACAAACACACACACTTGCCATGTCTGGGATTAGAACAGCTACCTAACTAATTTATCACACTACAACAGTATGCAGTTACAGGATGCGCTACAGAGATTACTGGGCTACAGCTTCCCAGAGGTGTACTTCTATGTGGATGACATCAGCAGCCTTGCCAATGATGAGCATTTGAATTGTAAGGAGTGTGACTACCCTAAAAACCATTGCTCTGTACACAGACAGACACACACACACACACACACACACACACACACACACACACACACACACACACACACACATTCCATGTCTGGGAATTGAACTCCTACCTAACTGTTTTATCACACTACAGCAGTACAAAGTTATGTTATGTGCCACAGAGATTACTGGGCTATAAATCTCCCAAGGGTGTATTTCACAGTGGATGACCTCAGCAGGCTTATCATAGTAGGGCTATGGAGAGGGCAGTGTGTGTTTATGGGCCATAACCAATTCATCTAGAGGTTGACATGCCACATGCGGGCACACACAGGGTCATATTTCACAGGTATGTGTATACAGCTGCTAGGTGACTACTTCCTTGTACAGTGATGTTTCACAGCTGGCAAGTGCACCAATAGTCTGTAATGCTGACAGATACTGGTGGCTAGTATCTGCAGTGAGTGGCATCTCAACCTCATGTGTTTGGGGCCCTTTGGCTGTGTGCTGGGTGGGACAGGCCTGGATGGCTCCTTGTCACAGTCACCCTCTTTCACACATCTATGTACGTCTACCTTTGGCTTATTATAGTGTGCTGTCCTTACATATATGTCTTTATTCCTATCCACTGTGTGTGCAAGTTATGCGTAGTGCATACTGATGAGTGAATGCACTAACAACTGCAACTGCCAGATATGTCTGGTCTGCTGGTGTTTGCAGACATGGCCTTCATGTGTATAAGTGTGTGAGTATGCCCAGAATGGCCTTCTGTATTTAATGTGTGGATTAAGTCCAGGTAGTTTGTACTGCAGTGTTGACCTTGGTGTTGTACACTGACAGGTGACATGCTGTTTCTGCAAGGTATGCATCAAGCATTTGGCATCGACTGTTACTACATTTCTGCATAGGATGGGGGGGATCCTCAGACGACTATTTCTACATTTCTACACAGGATGGGGGGGGGCACACCTGACTGTTATTACATTACTACATGGGGGGCACACCTGTCTATTTCTACATTTCTAGACAGGGTTGGGGGGCCATACCTGACTGTTATTACATTCGTACGTAGGGTGAGGGGGGGCTCACCTGACTATTTCTACATTTCTACACAGGGTTGAGTGCACACCTGACTGTTATTACATTACTACATAGAGTGGGAGGGCTCACCTGACTATTTCTACATTTCTACACAGGATGGGGGGGCACACTTGACTGTTATTACATGGGGGGCACACCAGTCTATTTCTACATTTCTACACAGGGTTGGGGGTGCACACCTGACTGTTATTACATTACTATGTAGGATGTGGGGGGCACACGTGATACTTGTACACATCTGCTATGACTGTACTGGTATGTCAGGTACTCCATTTCATTCTGTATTGTTAATTATTTTGCTGACTAGAGGCATACCAGTGTACTACAGACCGTGGCTTTGGTTGCCCTACATATTATTGTCTGACTTCCTGCCCTTCAGAACTAACATCCCACTGCCTGCTCTGCTGTAGTCTGTCTGTGTAGTCCTGGGGGGGAGGTTAACCATAGCCATCATTCATGGGGCATGGCACAGGCTATGTTTGGGTTTATCTACACCTGTCCTGCTGGCTGAAACTGTTGCTGGGTATGTGAACTACCCTGACTGGCATGTGTGGGTCATATGGACACACATGTCACTCAGCACATTTCCTGCAGTGGGTTTTGTCACCCTGTGTAGTACTGGCTACTGTGGTGATTTCAGTATGTGTTACAGATGTCATGGTGTTACTATGGCTATCTACTGTCTGCTGCCATAACATTCAGCCACCCAATCAATTCCCATGCATGCTCACATCCATACCATAGATACAGGTAACGGCACAGTCTACTCCATTTGGCAATTGGTAGGTTGACTGACTTACCTTGAGGGTGTGCCAGACTTGCGGATGGTGCTGGAGGGCTGCCTATGTCGGATGTACATAGTACACTCCCTATACATGGCTGAGGACAAATAGTGTCATGTTTGGCATCCCTTTTACTGTATGTGCGAGTCAGAGAGAGGTGTCATTCCCTGGGTACCTACTGTGTCAGTGTATGTGCTATGTGTTGTCTTTTTGCCGTAGCCTCGGCATACTGAGCACACCTCCATCTGCCTACTGGGGCAGGCTCAGGTTGTTCCTCCTCTGAGTCACTCTATGCCTATGCAGGCCTTGGCATTGGTGGGGGGCTGTTTGGCCCTGCCCCATGTTGTTCCTGCTGCAGCTGTTTCCACAGAATCATATTGTGTAGCATAGCACATACCATAACAATTTGGATACATGTAGCTGGTGAGTACTGCAAGGCTCCAGTTGGTGTGTCCAGACACCGGAACTGTGACTTGAGCATCCCAAACACATGCTCTATTATAAGTCTGGGCTGTGTATGTACCTCATTATGGCGTTCTTGTTCAGGTGTGTGTGCATTTCTGATGGGTGTCATCAGCCACGGCTCCAGTGTGTAACCAGCATCCCCCACTAGGTGACTGTAGGGGATGTCCCCATTGTCAAATCTCTGGTACAGCTGCGTCAGATGCCATATGTGGGAATTGTTATAGCTTCCAGGGCAGCCAGCACACACATTCATTATAATGCCTTGGGCATCACATATGACCTGGCAGTTGATGGAGGGGATGCCCCTGTGGTTGATGTAGGCCCTACCCTGGTCACTGGTTGGTGCTTTACGTATGTGCGTGCAGTCTATACCACCCACTACCTCCGTGTAATCTGCTATTTGGTGGAAGAGACACATATTGCTGATCAACACCTCACAGGTGTTGAGGAAATATACTGGTGGAATACTCTGGATGCTGATGCCTGTGAGATCCCCTTGATATCCCCAGTTGAGCTTTGGGAGGTACCTGTGGCTAGTATTCCTAGGCTTACACATACCTTGGTATCCACATGGATGGGTTCCCCTCGGTCAGTTTGGTGTGTCAGGTGTGGCCAGCACAGCTAAACAATTTGCTCTAGGAGGTTTCTGTCCACCCTATAGTGCTCCACTGTCTCTAGCTCATGTAGCCCCTGGTAGATTACCCTGAGTCTGTACACTCTTCTCCGTCTCCTCAATGTGGGTTGATTAGCAACATTCACATCCTCACCACCCTCAGCCTCTTGCATATTTTGTTCTATGTTGCCTGCTGCAGCCCTTTTCATTTTGTAGGTTTGTTTGTTAAAATTTCCCTGCTTGTATACAGCGGTGATGTAGAGTGTGGGAAAAACCAGAGGGAAAGGTGTTTGCTTAGTTTATAGTAGTGTTCTGGGCTGGGCTGCTGCCTGTGTAATTGGCTGATTCTGATACATTTCACCTGCCAGCTAAGCTAGTTCTCCTTGATTACCTTCCTACTGCTGTTTTCCCTTCCCATTACCTTCCTGTTTAAGCCTGTGTGCGCACTGCACAAACAGAGTGCTCAAATGTGCACACTGCTGCTATTTCCTGGTTTAACCTCTTTTTTTCTTCCTGTAAAACCTGATGCATGGCGCGCACACCTGCTTAGGCTTTGTAAAGAGTGCTAAGCAAGTTTAGACACACCCCCTAGCTTAGCTGTGCTAAGCTAGGAGCAAACCCGAGCCACGGGGCTCCAATCTCCTTACAGTATGCCTGACACACAACCCCATGATGTCACTTACCTCCTAGGCTTGCACCAAGCTATTCCTACTCTTACACTGTTGGGACCTGACTCACATGCTGGGAAAAACTGGGATTCACTATCCTTCCCCTCATTTGCATAGGATTGTCTGCTAATGCATAGTTACATGTCTCACACTGAGCCTCCCCCCTTAGCAACCACTACTCACTGGCCAGGTTGTCTTCTGCCTGCCATTGACTTGCATGGCAGAAAAGTGATTTTAGTTAGACTGCTTCTTTTGGGTTTATTTTATTATTCTCCCTCTGATCCCATTTGCACGCCACTGCCCTACTCTTAAACAGCCGAGATCAGCTAAAAAAAAATAAAGTTGATTTTTGTATTTTTTTTTTTTATGTTTGCAATGCCAATGGCCTTATGCTTACTACATGATATTCAGCCTTTATTTGGAGCTGTCATAGCTCTGTTTTGGATTTTGCAGAAATGTACTCAGTTACTTACAGAATACATTTCTGCAGATAGCACTAGTCCTGCATGGACTGTTGCAAGCTTTCTGGATTGCAAAATCACCTCATTTGCATAGATTTCTGCTGCATGTGGGTTGATTTGCATACCAGGGCTTAGTCCATGCAGGATTAGTGCAGGAGCACTCATGCATGCCTCTGCAGGCTGTTCCTGGGTCGCACGGCAGACATATTGCCTGCTTGAGCTCCTGCACCTATCTTGCACTCTGTGCAAGATTTTGAGAATCCGGGGGACTGTTTTCCACTTCTCAAATGAATAAATAAATATATAAATTCTATTTTTATTAGGTGTAGTCTGGGAATTATACCAGAGATTTTTTAATGTAATTTCTCAGCCTCAATTCTGCTTTCATTGTAATTTTCTACTGTATCTATACATATGCAAAATTAAAACTGGTTGTAAGTAGAGAAGAGCCAATAAAGCAAGATAACAGTATTAGAAGTAGTAAGTACGAAAAGAAATGTAGGTTGTAGTGAATGAGTGCTCTCATCTGAAATACTGAATTCTATGTAAATCATGTATTTTTTTCAAAAACTCAGTCTACAGTTGGAATTTACTTGTACTTTTCCCAGAAAATTGGAAAATGAGTATTCCTATCAATGGTACTTCTCTACTGGACCTGAGAAGTAAGGGATCTGATGAGGAACAGTGAGCACAGAGCTAGGTGCTGTCATTCTTGTCGCATCTCGTCATTTTCCATAGCTGTGGAAGTGATTAGCGCTCTAACATCAGGTCATCTTCATCATCACTTGTATTAATCCTGAGATATACTGCAAAACTTCTGGTCTCCATCAAAGTTCAGCCATTTATCATGTCCCCTCCCCCAACCCAACCTAGATAAGAAAGCTGACCATCACACACTTTATCCTATCCCTACCTTAGCCATGTCTACCACTAGCCTGGAATATACTTAGCTAAGTGTTGTAAAAATAAATTGCATAGCTGTTTATTAAAAGTGATATGTTTAGTAAAGGGAAGATCTGTTTTCAATGATAATATCAGGGACATGTTAACATTCAGAAAAAAAGCAAAAAAACCTCAGCAAAATACGGGAAGAATCAATTTACTCACCTAAATGAACTTCATTGGTGTATTACAGCTTCCATATAACTGTGGTTCATTTCCTAACTTCCTAGGTTTATAGGTGTATAATAGGTCAACAACCACGGGGGCCTTTATAAGCCTATTCAAGCATGCCAATTGTATACTATAGGTTCATGTGTCTTGGTGGTTGTTTTAAGGATTATGTGTAAGCTCAGGCAGAATTTACAGGCTGACTCTGTCCATTAGAGACAGAGATGCTAGAACTGAGTTGCATTTCAGAGAATACCTCCTAAATAGCTTAAAACATGACCTATCCATTGGTCCATGTTCCTCTTGAATAGGGTTAGGGAAGAGCTCTGCTTGCAAGGATGGGAAATCTTTGGAGACACATACCTATCCCTCCAGTGTGTCCTATTTATATTGCAAGCAAAGTTTACATTCCTAATACGAGTAATTCTGATGCTGTTTGTTTTTAAGATATGAAAAAATTCCATCAGAGTGGAAGGCAAGTAAGCATTGTATGCCAGACATAAGTAGCCTCTCAACAGTCTGTATCAAACAGCATATATTGATGGGGCTTTGAGGCAGTCCACATATAACATGCTGTTTATGCCCTGTATTCTTTTTGAAATTAACCTCTGTGGATGTTCCAGTTGTTGCATGTGCCTGGTTAGGATCATACTGAAGGGGGTGGTGTACTCAATGATGCATGTGATGAAGGCTGAATACAGTGGAGCAATGACTTCCTTGGACCTAGATGCCATGCCATTGCTTGTAAGTTGAGCAGCATAGAATGAGTTCCTTACTAACGTGGACACATGTTGGTCAAAAAATAAGTTACTATCGACATATGTACCCAAAACTCTTAAGGATATGTTATCAATGAGGTAATTTCCCAAGGTGGCTAATGCCCAGTGGGTACTGTTATGCATTTCTTGGCATTGCATTATAACCCATGGCTTTGACATGTGTCATTTGTCTGTCTTAGTCCTTCCCATCAGAATTTAGTGTCTCTGAGGGAATTCTATAATTTCTCCTTGTTTGCAGTCTTCTGAAAACTTGGTCAGCCAGAGGCCCTTGACATTGTACTTAACTTCTTAGAAGTAGATGCCTAACGGGATAAAACCTAACACAGAACCCTGTGGGACTCCACAAAAGACCAGCATCTTACTGTAAGTGGTTTCCCCTATCTTAATGTCTCAGTTTCTATGTGAGAGCCAGTTGGCTATCCAGCACATAACTATATCCACGCGTTTGTTTACAATGTCCAAGTGAGGTATTGTATCAAATCTCTTAGCCAGGTCAAGATAGGCAGTATGCACCATTTTGCCCTCATCCATTGCTTTGGTGTCTTTCTCAAAGGAGTCCACCCGGGTGAGTAGGCATGATTTGCCTTTGATGAAATCAGACTGAGTTGTTTCGGTATTTGAAGGTTTTCTATGTCCTTATTAATCATTTCCGTGATCCTTCTTTCCATAGCTTTGCATGTGAGACTAGTCAGACTTGTAGTTCCAAGGGTCTGTTGACCTGACCTTGTGCAAAGGGATGACAAATGTAGTTCTCCATTTGCAAGGCACAAAGCCTTTTTGGAGGCTGTGGTTACACAGTGACTCCAGTGGTCCAGATAGGTCATGTTTTAAGCTATTTAGGAAGTATTCTCTGATATTACCTGGGTCCATAGATGCAGTGTTTGTGGCCTTAGACAGTGCATATAGGTTCTGCTCCCTTGTGATAGTAGGGGAGATATGGTTGAAGATATTTCCTGGGAAAAGGCTGGGGGGAAGGTAAACCTGAAGCTGAAAATGTTGGCCAGCAGATGTGCTATATTTTCCATCTCTGTGTAGGTGGCACCATTTACAATCAGTTCCACACACTGTTGTATACCAACTTTGAGGTTTTGGATGTAGCTAAAGAAAGCCTTGTGTCTCTCCTTTGCCTTGGAGGCTATCTTTATCTTAAAATTGGCTTTAGTAGATTTAATTTGTCTACTTAGCTGTTTGTTTTGATTGATTAGAGTATTTTTATCATGCTGGGCATAGCACTTCCTAATCTTGGCTAGAACTTTTTTCTATTGTTGTACAACCGATTTTTGTTTGGATTGCACCAGAGTGGTTTGCTTTTTGAGGTAGTTCTGGACTTGTATCCAGTATGCACAACTGTGTCTATGCATTTATTGATGTGATTGTACAGGATTTCTGTGAACATTTATGCATAGGCATCTGTGTTTTTAGTGATTGAAGGGGCTTGAAATTTAAATCACTCAGTAGTAGAATGAAGTTTGTCTTAGAATAGTTCCTAAATGTTATTGGGTTATCCAGGATCACAAAACTGATTTTTGTCTTGAGGAGAGGGCATTACATTATAGTACAGTACACTATGCCTTGGGGGGAGGTACAGCATTGTCCCATATTTGTGAGTACCAGATTGAGTATGTTTGCACCTCTAATAGGTACACAGACTACTTGGTCCAAGTTGTGTGTGCTTACAAACTCCAGGAATCTCTGAGCTTATATGTTTGGGGCCATGCATGTGCTACAGTTTGTAGTTATGTTGTTGAAGTCTCCTGTGAATATGGTATTGGGTTGAATGGTAAGGGCCTCCAGTAAGTTGAAGCACAAGTTATGGGTTTACCTGTAGCTTTTAAGGATATGATATGATGCGGTATATATGATATGATATGATATGATATGATATGATATGATATGGGACATTGCCTGTGCAAATCTTGGCATGGAGAAGTTCGAGCACATCATCCTGTTTGACTACCCTCGAGGTGCATTTGTTGTATATAGACTGAGACACCTCAGTCCCTGCCTGTGAAGTACATGGCCTGAAGGTGTGAAAAGCATTGCAGCCCTCCACTGCCAGAGTGATCTCCATGGCTTTAAACCATATCTGTGACTGCACAGATATTCACATTCACCAGGGTCAGAAAAACCTGGAGTTTCATTTTTAGGACCTTGGCATTGAGCAGTAGCAGCTTAAGATTCCCATAGGTTAGTTTTGCTATGGGGAGAACAGTGTTTTAATCAATATTCAAAAACCTAGAGGGGTAGGGATAGACTATCTTTAGGAAAGCAATGCATTCTGTTGACCATATCCACTATGCTGACAGATATTGTACCCTCTTGGAATGACACCAGAAAGTAAGTCAAATTATTATAGTCAGTCATCTTTTTCTCAAATTGTGGCATCATCCTTGTTGAAGGTAGGATGCTGCTCAATACTAGGCACATACTAGCCTGGAGCATATAGTCATGTAGTCCAAGAGTTGTATAATGTCTCTCTTCATATAATCCAGGGAGGTACATCTTCGGTCATTTGCACCTACACTCACGCCTTGACTTAGTCATACAGGTACTTGTGGTCTCATGACTTGAGTGCATGAGTGATTTGGTGGATCCTGCCCCCTGATAGACAACTGACCATGATTTTCTCCCTGTTCAGTCTGTTGAGCAGGAAATGTCAAAAATGGAGTCTTCTATGATTAAGATACTGAGTAGTGTGTTGGGTTGTCATATGGACTTTGTACTTCAGGCTCCACAGAGTGCGGATTTATGTTGTGGATTTTTTGTTTTTACTAGTTTATAACCTCCGGGTGTATTTTTTTGTGGATTTATGTTGCGTTTGGTATTTTGATGGAGAACCTTTGAGGTTACTGAGGACTGTCTTTGTCAGAAGAATATCTTGGAGGACTATAGGGTATAGGTAAATTGCTTCTAAGTCAGTCAGCATATGTTAGTCTGTGTGTGGTGGGTGTAATGCTTGTGTTACTGACAACCTGGTTATTATTTTGAGTACTTTTATCTGAGAATCTTGCCTTCAATGACATTGTATAATTAAATCTTTCACACAATGTGTCCATTTTTATAAGGATTAGTTGGCTGTCAGTGAACATGAGAGAATGCCTACATTGTCTTGGAATGCCCATATCTAGCAAGCTGGTGATGGAGTAATTGGGAAAGTGCAATCCACTGAGTCCAGTCTTTTTTAGATGAATTACAAAGGGGTAGTACAGCAGGATAACTTGGGTGCTGGGAGGGTAGAAACTGCAATTAAGTTATGTATGACCGAATTCATATGGCAGCACTCCTCAATCCACAATCAAGTTGCTCTCTCTGCAATTGATTAGTGGATCAAGTTGCAGGGAAAATTTAGTTTTTAAGTGTCTGTGTCTATGAAAGGACTACCAATTGCCACTGCTGGACAATGAAATGATCTCACTTTAAGCCTCCCTCTGTGTTTTCTAACACCAACAGACCAGGCTAACGTTCCATTGCCATTACAATTGCAGGCACAGTCACTTTAGTTAGCCAAAACTGAAAACGTACCATAAACAAATCAACAAGTAACTACAACAAGTAATTACAAGGTGTTTCTAAGGCAGACAAGGTAGCAATCAGGAGCATACAGTTTAAGGCAATTTCAAAGCACATAGCAGCAGCTAGTGCAAGAAAAAGGAAATTCACTTTACAGTGAAGAAATGAAGAAAAATGCAATAAAATCATTTGAAAGCAGTCTTCAGAAACTTCTTAGAAAACTGCAATATTTAAACTTTAAAATAGCTATCTTAGGAAGGATGGTACTAGATGCAAGCCAAACACTCAGAGAACACAGGTAAGGATGCTTTGAGATCTGTGGAACTGAACCAAGAGCTAAGCAAACACCAAATTTATAGACTCAAAGCAAAGTGATTAAATCAACTAAAAAGCTCTCTGGCAATGGAACTATCTCACTTTAAGCCTTCCTATGTGTTTCCCAGCTCGGATAGACCAAGCTACCTTTCTACTGCCACTAGAATTTCAGTACCAGTCTCCTTAATGTAAAACACAGACATCAGTTGGATAAAAGTGAAAAAGGTAGAAGAAACAAATCAAACAACTAGTTACAAGTAATTGCAAGGTGATTGAAAGGCAGACATGACAGCAATGAGGAATATATACCTTGCTGCCATTCTAAGGGGAGGACCTTCCCAATTTCATCTCTCAGTGCCCAGCAAGATGAGGAGACAAGATAAGACTGGGAGGAGCTTCCAGGGCCATGTATGCAGGAGTTGAGACAGGGACAATCTTCTGATGCCATATATAGGACAGGTGCAGGCAGCTCAAAAGCCTGTAAGACTCAAAATTAAATGAACAATGCTGATCATCCACTTGATCTCAGAAAAATAACAGTGGATGCTGTAAACCTAAACCAGTTTATAGCTGCACCTTCAATTTCAGAAAAGAGCAAGTAAAAATGCAATAAAATGAGAGACAACTCAGAAATTATTTAAAGACATAGGCTTAACCCAGAAACCGCTTGAAAAACAATGTAGACTATAAAACACAGTAAGCATAAAATGCCTTCAGTTAATAATTTTAACTTCAGATTAAGAACAAACACAAACAGGAATCACACAAAACTGATTTAAGTAGTAAAATAAATACAGTAGTTTGTGTACCTCCCTAGACGCAAAATGGGAGTATAAATGCTTTATTTTCAAGCTACCAAGAGTTCAAAGACAGACATCAAAACATAAATCAGACAGATTTTTAACTGTCTTGATACACAAAAAACGGGACCATACAGTGGAAAGTTATTTATATTCCAAACAATATGATAGTAGTGAAAGACCTAGTACTTAGAAGGAACTGACAGCGAAGTAGATTATAGTAATTATACTACACTAGAAGGTTCATTAACAGAAATGGAGTTTTGTTTCCTAGTAGATGGACACATGTATAAGTTTCTGTGTAAAAATGTATTCACAGAATTTGAACAATAGAGAAACAGGCTCCTTGGTGATAATATATATAACTCTAGAGACAAAGCCTTAGATCACCAGGTAGTTTTATGTCTCATGTAGACTACATTTGGACTTCTAATCCTAAAATACCTGAAAACCTAAACATGTCAGCACTAACATTGTCTGGTTACTAATGCAGATTGCTTAGTAGCTTTAGAATGACAGTATGTGTTCTACAGCATGTTATTGTCTGGTTACTAATGCAGACTGCTTAGTAGCTTTAGAATGACAGCAGGTGTTCTACAGTATGTATTGTCTGGTTACTAATGCAGACTGCTTAGTAGCTTTAGAATGACAGCATGTGTTCTATAGTATGTTATTGTCTGGTTACTAATGCAGACTGCTTAGTACCTTTAGAATGACAGCATGTTTTCTACAGTATGTTATTGTCTGGTTACTAATGCACACTGCTTAGTAGCTTTACAATGACAGCATGTGTTCTTCAGTATGTTATTGTCTGTTTACGAATACAGACTGCTTAGTAGCTTTAAGAATGACAGCATGTGTTCTACAGTATGTTATTGTCTGGTTACTAATGCAGACTAAGTAGTTTTAGAATGACATCATGTGTTCTACAGTATGTTATTGTCTGGTTACTAATACAGACTGCTTAGTAGCTTTAGAATGACAGTATGTTATTGTCTGGTTACTAATGCAGACTGCTTAGTAGTTTTAGAATGACAGCATGTGTTCTACAGCATGTTATTGTCTGGTTACTAATGCAGACTGCTTAGTAGCTTTAGAATGACAACATGTGTTCTACAGTATGTTATCATCTGGTTACTAATGCAGACTGCTTAGTAGCTTTAGAATGACAGCATGTATTCTACAGTATGTTATTGTCTGGTTACTAATGCAGACTGCTTAATTGCTTTAGAATGTTAGCATGTTACTGCCTGGTTACTAATGCTGACTGCTTAGTAGCTTTAGAATGACAGCATGTGTTCTACAGTATGTTATTGTCTGGTTACTAATGCAGACTGCTTAGTAGCTTTAGAATGACAGCATGTGTTCTACAGTATGTTTTGTCTGGTTACTAATGCAGACTACTTAGTAGCTTTAGAATGACAGCATGTGTTCTAAAGTATGTTATCATCTGGTTACTAATGCAGACTGCTTAGTAGCTTTAGAATGACATCATGTATTGTACAGTATGTTATTGTCTGGTTACTAATGCAGACTTAGTAGCTTTAGAATGACAACATATGTTCTACAGTATGTTATCATCTGGTTACTAATGCAGACTGCTTAGTAGTTTAAGAATGACAGCATATGTTCTACAGTATGTTATTGTCTTTTTATTAATGCAGAATGCTTAGTAGCTTTAGAATGACAGCATGTGTTCTGCAGTATGTTATCATCTGGTTACTAATGCAGACTGCTTAGTAGCTTTAGAATGACAGCATGTGTTCTACAGTATGTTTTGTCTGGTTACTAATGCAGACTGCTTAGTAGCTTTAGAATGACAGCATGTGTTCTACAGTATGTTATTGTCTGGCTACTAATGCAGACTGCTTAGTAGCTTTAGAATGACTGCACGTGTTCTAAAGTATGCTACTGTCTGGTTAGTAATGCAGACTGCTTAGTAGCTTTAGAATGACAGCATGTGTTCTACAGTATGTTTTGTCTGGTTACTAATGCAGACTGCTTAGTAGCTTTAGAATGACAGCATGTGTTCTACAGTATGTTATTGTCTGGTTACTAATGCAGACTGCTTAGTAGCTTTAGAATGACTGCATGTGTTCTAAAGTATGTTACTGTCTGGTTAGTAATGCAGACTGCTTAGTAGTTTAAGAATGACAGCATATGTTCTACAGTATGTTATTGTCTTTTTATTAATGCAGAATGCTTAGTAGCTTTAGAATGACAGCATGTGTTCTGCAGTATGTTATCATCTGGTTACTAATGCAGACTGCTTAGTAGCTTTAGAATGACAGCATGTGTTCTATAGTATGTTATTGTCTGGTTACTAATGCAGGCTGCTTAGTAGCTTTAGAATGACAGCATGTGTTCTATAGTATGTTATTGTCTGGTTACTAATGCAGACTGCTTAGTAGATTTAGAATGACAGCATGTGTTCTACAGTATGTTATTGTCTGGTTACTAATGCAAGCTGCTTAGCTTTAGAATGACAGCATGTGTTCTACATTATGTTATTGTCTGGTTACTAATGCAGACTGCTTAGTAGCTTTAGAATGACAGCATATGTTCTACAGTATGTTATTGTCTCTTTACTAATGCAGACTGCTTAGTAGCTTTAGAATGACAGCATGTGTTCTACATTACGTTATTGTCTGGTTACTAATGCAGACTGCTTAGTAGCTTTAGAATGACAGCATGTTTTCTACAGTATGTTAAACAGCTGCAGATGCTCACAGAATTGGCCAGTCATTGTGCTGTCTGGAACATCTTTTGCTTTGAATAGAAGGTGGGCAAAAGCAAGTGCCATAGCCCCACCCCTTAAGTGGAATGATCTGAATTAGGTCAGAGTTGTATCGTCATCATCATAATGAGTAACTTATGGTTATTTACAAAGGAGAAAAGAAATGATATGCATTAAAACTGATTGACAGTGGAAAGATCACTTTGAGTTTTGTTATGCACACACTAATTGGAACATAGCAAAATTAAAGTTTTGATTTCTGTCCACTGTATAGGCAAGTTACACTACTGTGATGAGGAAAATGAATAACATCAAATTTTGGGATAAAAACTTGTAAGTAAGTCAAATTTGTGAATGCTTTGCACTGAATATTAGGCAAGTATTCTTGTTGTATTTCCAAAGTAGGTTCCATTTCACACGACCATTAGAAAAAGCAAGCAGTAGGCAGAGAAACTGAATGTACATTAAACATGTAACATTTTATGCTAATGAGCATTCTAAAATGCAGCTTATGATTCATAATTTCATCAGAGGATGGAGAAAAGAAATCTCTGACAGATGTCCTGCTAAGCAGAACATCTTTGTGCTTTGCCAACATGAAGTGGTTGAAGCATCTGGATGCCCCATGTGTATAAACGACATATGCATATCACCAAAAGAAAAAGACCCATGAGCAGTCTAACTAAGATATTAACTGCTTTCTTCCATTTATTTTAAGCTCTCTTGAAAGCTTCATTGATTTCTTCTGGATCTCACCTGGGAGTTCTCCCACCAGTCTATAATCCTCTGTGTGGTAAGTGTTCATTTTATTGTTTATTTATTTTAGTTTATTATATTGCATTTTCTAAATGGCTGCTGAACTGGTTTACATATCCCTTTCACCATAACCCCATTCAAAGGGCAACAATACAATAATGTTGTATTAGAAAAAATATTTGATAATATATTAGATAGATTTAGTACCTTAGAATCATTAGATACATTAGTTATATTGCACACAGCAGAGGAAATGCAATGTAAATACATTTGTTGGAAAATGAGCATTTAGGAAAAGAGGGATTTCAGTTATATATATGCATACACTCATTATACAGTGTTGGGTTTGTATATTATTATTTTTAACTGCAGGTATACACTTTGCAAGAAAAGATCTCCTACAAGAGTTGGGGAGGCCTTGACCTCAAAATAGTACTTAAATCTTTAGTATGAATGCCATTTTGCACTGTTTCTGTCCGAGACACCATTAGCACTAGAGTATGTACAGTAATGCAGCAGACCCAAAGAAGTATTTGAAGAGGACTGACAATCTTACTTGTTTATATTCTTCTATAAGACAGACCCTGAAATATTAATGACTCCAACTGAGCTAATGTTTTTTTAATTTTATTGAAAGCTGTTTTTACATCTACTTGGGTATAACTTGTTTAGTGTCCATAAGTTTTAACTCCATTCCCCTCCAGCACCTTTTTTGTTTCTGTGAATATTGTTACAATGTGCTCGATAGCAAATGAGTTATATCTTTATTATCTAAACCTGGACAAAGCCCCTTTTAAAAAGAGCCCCAGGAAAACAAGCTTCACATTGCATATGTTTGCAGAGGCAGTTACATGACCTTAACAGTAAAAGTATAATACTGAGATATATATATATATATATATATATATATATATATATATATATATATATATATAAATTTAACAGAATTTATTGAGTTAAATACACCATGTAGTATTTGCAGTATGTTAAGGTCACACACATCTACAGAACATTCAGCATTATTTCACAGTGTATTTAAAATGACAGGAATGCTTTGTTGACAGATATGATTCCACTGGGGTTTTAAATTACAGATGCAAAAAGATTAGAATAAAATGGAGCTTAGAAATATGGTTGCTGCAAGTGTATAATGATTTTGTTGATAGATAATGTTTTTAGGTCATATGAAATATTTTTGATAGTGGTCGGGAGAGAGTCCTATATTATATTAACGTATATGGAGTATAAGCGGTGGTCATTATGACTTTTAGGTTTTTGAGTAATTACTAAGGTTTGGTTAAGGGAGTGAAGTGTAAAACACTGATGTGATTGCTTAGTTTGGTTACTTGTAAATTATGCAATGTTTATAAGATTCAGTTTGACTAGTTGTGTGGACAGTAATTTAGTTAAAACTGATGAGGTATATAGAAGACTATGGAGTAGGTAGGTCTGAATTTTGATCGTATGTACTTGTTCTAATAGAGAATGTTTGACTTTATAAAGAAGCTCTAGTTTTTATATACTAGATGGCACATTGGATCAAATTTTAAGCTACGGTTAATTATTAGTCTCAATAGTGTTATGTTTTATACTAGTACAATCACAGTATTATTAACTGATTATATTTAAGTCACAGTAGATTTGATTGTGGGCTTGCAGGTGAAAATGTAATTAGATTAGTGTTATTTGGATTTAAAGGTAGTTTTGACTGCTTGAGCCATTTTTCACTTTTTATAAATGAATGCTTTAAGTTATCTTGGAACTGTTTGATTGAAGAGTCTGCCCATATTAGTTTTGAACCAAAGCAGTATTGCTTTATATTATTGTTTGGTTGTCTGCATATTTATTTATTTATTGAATTTGTTAACTATGGTAGTGCATTGATCAATTCCGACAAATTTCAGTCGCAGCCAGAGGGTCAATAATATGACCACTCTTGCAGAGTACATAAGATAACAAAAACATGAAGTGATAGTTAATAAAAGAGAAAGTGTGCAATGCTATGAATACAAATATACATAAACCAGTAAAGTGAAAAAACAAAATTATACTGCAATCAATATGTATTTTAATTCAAAGTTTGCTTCACATTTAGGAAGAAAGAGAAATACATATAAGCTTGGTATACAGAAGTTTGAGGTGATAGCATTGAAGTAATGACGATTAATAGGTCAGTTAGGGTAAAGGAGAGTTATTAGTTGATTTGTTTGACCATTTGGGTTGCAGGAACATTTAACTTGATTAAGTAGATGAGATTTTAGCAGTCCATAGGACTTTGCGTAAGATGATCTGACTTCATTAGATTAGATTTATTGGGTGGGAGGTTCTATGCATTTTATTTATAAATAGATTAAAACATCCATGTTTCCAAAATTTAACCTTGTTATATTCCTAATGTTGTTCACTGAAGAGTCGACAGCACATCAGCCCAGTGTACACACTGTGTTAGGTGGTTAAGATAACTTTTACATATATTGACTAATCACTTCAGTAGACACAGTTGTTTGAATCACAGTAATAATAAAGGATGTTAATTTATTTTAAAGGCTTTGGATAGGTCCAAAAATAAGGATGCAGCCATTTCACTTTATTTCAACTTTTAAGAATATGGATTATGAAAAGAGAATAATGCTTTTTTCTGGGTTGTAGCCTTGCCTAAATCAATGCCGTGTTGTGAAAAAGCCATTTGTTCTCAGTTAGGTGGTAGTTTAGTTGCAGATGAATGCATTTTTGAAGTGTTTTAGACAGAGGGGACAAAAGGACAATAGATATATTTTTTACTCTTTCAAGAGATTTGCCATCATTATGTAGAGAATAAATACATATTTTTATACCCCAAGCAGGCTCCAATTAATTTTTCTGCAAGTAAATTGCAAATGTTGGAGGTGTGATGGGAAAGAACGAGGTAATTGTAAACATCATTTTTGGGAGTATAATGAGTTGGCAGACTTTAAAAATTCCCATTAGACTACTCTGTCAGAAATACTGGGTGAGCAAACTGGTGTAACTAAGGAAATGATTTTTTGAGAAGTGATACGGGATCTGAATTGCCTGGACATAGTAAAGCCTTGCTGAGTTTAATTTTTGTGGCTGGCAAAAAAAAAAAAAAAATAGTTACTAAAAATGGAAATCAAAATTTAAACCAACCATATTAGAAGTAGAACTTAATATGGGATCTTTAGAAAAAGGTGAGAGCAAATTACATAAAAAAATGGTAATTGTGTATAAGTATGATGATAATAATGTTTTGAGGAAGGAATGAGGTTTAAGGGAAGACAGGAAATGAATGAGCTATGTAATGTCTAACAATGACTGTACAGAAGGTTATATGTGATGTAATGAATGAGCTATGTAATGTCTAACAATGACTGTACAGATGGTTATATGTGATGTAATGAATGAGCTATGTAATGTCTAACAATGACTGTACAGGTTATATGTGATGTAATGAATGAGCTATGTAATGTCTAACAATGACTGTACAGAAGGTTATATGTGATGTATAGTGTTTACAACTGAACATATGTCAACATGGATTGAGTTCATTAATATTAAAGATTGCACATGTCATACTATGTCAATATGGATTGAGTTCATTAATATTAAAGATTGCACATGTCATAATATGTCAATATGGATTGATTTAATTTATATTAAAGATTGCACATGTTATAATATGTCAATATGGATTGATTTCATTTATATTAAAGACTGCACATGTCATAATATGTCAATATGGATTGATTTCATTAATATTAAAGATTGCACATGTCATAATATGTCAATATGGATTGATTTCATTAATATTATTGCATGACTGCAAATGTCATAAGTGATAATGCAATAAAGATGTGTTTTCTTTAAAAAAAGAATAACTATGCAATGGCTTTTGCTGCTAGTTTGAAATATTTTGCTAGTATGTTGTCTGCTGAAAGACAGGTGTTGTTAATTTTTTAGATTGTTTATAATTATGATGGTAGTAGTTTTGGTAAATGAGAAGGTACCTAGTGACCTCATCCATGTCATGGCACTGGATTTATTAATGCAGTTTGCAGTATTTATATTGTATGAATTACATTTGCATGCTATGCTAGTTTGTTTTTATCTCTGAAAGTGCATGGGTGTGATTTTATTAATCAGGTTGTATATGTTTATTGATTGGTGACCAGAAGTGTTTTAAAGTTTTACTGAGGTTTTCTTGCAGGCAAATATAATAATATTGGTTAACATTTGGGATCTTATCCTTAGTTCAGATTTCACAAGTGCCCATATTGCTGCAGATTGCCACTATTTTTTCTGTGCGTTACCTACATTTTTGTATCTGGTATAATTGTTTGTCATTTTTAAAACTGGTATAAGCCTTGTATTTTTGTATTGAGGTGCAAATTAAGTGAGTTTAATATGCACAGAAATGTTTTGCTGAACTGAACTGCTGCTTCTTCTAAAGGTATCACATTTAACTGTTTCCATTTGCTCTGTTTAAAGATAGAACTGAAGGTTGCATTTCTGACTTTTTTGTGTCTTGTATTTTTCTACAAATGTTGATGTCTTTCCATGTGGCAAAGACTGGATTAACACCACTCACAGTTTTTAGCATATTTCTTGTGTAATTTTTCTGGGTTGTGCTGCTATCATCCCATTCCAAAACAGTTTCTCTTCTAATAAGTGTAAAGTGTATATGTCCCTATAGTTATATGCATTAGCTGTATCAACCTATATACACACACACACACACACACACACACACACACACACACACACACACACACACACACACACACACACACACACACACAAACACACACACACATATATATCTATATATATATATATATATATATAGAGAGAGAGAGAGAGAGACAGAGAGGGAGAGACAGACAGAGATTTTTATAATATATAATATTGTGAGTATACTTGGGCAAATCAATATTGAAATCACCTAAGGCTATTGTTTCATAAGGTATATTAGTAATTAACCAGAATAAAATGTCGCCAGAGGATGACATTTCTACACTAGGAGAAATATAGACAGCTAGTGTACCTATTGACTTTTGTGTTTTAATTTTAAGTGCAGTTGCTAGGATTTTGACATCACTGATATTTGTTATTTGTGTACAGTGATGGCAAGGTTAAATGCTTTTGAATATGCAAGGCTACATCAGCAGTACTTATACTAATATGATCATTATGGATAATTTTGTAACTTGGAGACAATACTTCTTAATTTTTTATGAGTGATTTAAGTTGAGTTTCTCTGACAACATTATGGGTATAGAGTGCAGACAGATATTCAGCAGTACAGATCTACTATTTTATACTGTAAGCGATGGGCATTTTATGACATATCGTTGAATTCATTAATAGCAGCACCACAAGGTGTATGACTTGTGCTATTTTGTGATTCAGAGACAAATTAGCCTTAATGAGGACATATCTCATTTGGGGTTCATTTGCATGTCTTTGAATTGCATTACCTACTGTAAAGCAAAGAATAGCATTTCCTGCAATAAGCAAAATGTTGGCAACAGCATCGAGGAAGCAGGGGCACCCCACTCAGTCATTTTTGCACACACAAGTATACAGTAAAGCACAAACACATACTCCATACCTTCCCTGTTGTCAGATTGTCCAAAATGTCTCCTTTTCCCCTGATCTGGTAATTTATGGATTATTACAGACCACTCATTAATGCCAGATATTCGGTTCTGTACTTCATATCCTTCAGTAAATGCCTGCTATGGAATCCCTGTTTTCATTTGCCGGCATTGCGTAATACCCAAGATCCTCAATATGTTAAAAAAAAAAATAAAAAAAACACATGCTGCACTAATGTATCAGTTAGTGCAATGGGCTAATGTATTAGGCCCTTGTATCAAGGGTACATGGTTCAAATACCTTCCCACCTTTTTTTTAACATTCTCTTATGTCTAGTGTTCTCACACCTTTTATTTAATGTGCCTTTATGGCACTTTGCAGTGACTACACTGGTATCTAGTGCCCCCCTCCCCAATCCCCTCACTGGTTTAAGTACCATTAAGGCATGAGTTTTCCACAGTAATCCCTGATGGCTAATGTTCCTCTCATCCACTGATCTTTAGATTGGTTTAAGTGATGCTATGGCATGAGTCTTCTAAAGCAGTCCCTGGTGGCTTGTGGTCCCACCATCTCTGTAGTACGGTTATCCCTGGTGCCTTGCAGATTGTTCTCATTAGTCTAGCATAGTGTGGAGATATAACAGCCACTCCAATCCACACTCACCCAAAGATATGCATCAAAGATTCACACTCACACACACACACATACACACACACACACACACACACACACACACACACACACACACACACACACACACACACACACACACACACACAGATACATACCCACACCCACACCCAGTCACCTGCTCACCTGAACACATACATACACACACACACACACACACACACACACACACACACACACACACACACACACACACACACACACACACACACACACACACACACACACAGTCACCTGAACACATACACATACACACACACACAGATACATACCCACACCCACACCCAGTCACCTGCTCACCTGAACACATACACACACACACACACACACACACACACACACACACACACACACACACACACACACACACACACACACCCACACCCAGTCACCTGCTCACCTGAACACATACACACACACACACACACACACACACACACACACACACACACACACACACACACACACACACACACACACACATCTACCTCATCCCATCACTATGCTATCTGACAGACAGATGTACACACACAAACTTAGTTACACATGCAACCCATCACATGTACTCACTCACACACCTCCTGACCCTACCTTTCCTACTGCTTATCTTTTCTGCAATTGCTGGACATGCTGGACATGGTCTTTTGGCTGTGCTCACTACTATGACATGGTAGGCATGGCTGTTCTAATCTATGAATCTCTTGACATGTAGATGCCTTCCTGGAAGTGGTTCTTGGGAAGGAAATGAATGGCTAACATATACACCTGCTCTGGACAGTCTCTATAGAATGTAACATGGCCTCAGTGATAGCTCAAAACAGTGTTGCACTTCTTTGTGCTTGAGCAGTTTTAGTGTTGTCTCTGAATTACAAAGGGATGCTTTATGAATTATCCCCATAGTTCTAATCTAGTAGAACTTCCCAGAAAGATGTATTATTTTGTATAGAAGGTCCTGGGTTTGGGTGAATGTCCCCACATTTTAGAAGTGAAGTGTATTTAAGGTTATGCTGATGCTTAGATTTCTACAATAAGGTTTGTATATACCTGGCCTATTTAATTCTAAAAATTTCTTTTGTTGGTAGGTATTTTAGAATTAATAGATCATTGGTTTTAGATCTGAATATCTGGAGGTTTATTGTTGTACTGATGGCTGTTTTAGCTGAAGGCTTGTAGTGTAATAGTAGTGTGATTTATTATCTGGAATATAGTAGTGAGTGGAGATGGAAGGAAAAACAAAAACATGTAAAACTAGATGTAATATTTCATCCAGATAATGTCTGCAGCTAAGTTGGGTTTGCTTTGCCATTTAGTGTAGTAGAATTTCAGCTTGTTTTCTATTAAGCATGTATGTAATGCATGTTATTCACTTTTCATTCTTCTGATATAGTGGAGGAAATCTTTATGATTTTTTCTGCTTCAGCAGAAGAATAGCTGTAACATTGCATTATGCAAATTAATAAAATACTTGTTTGATTTGCCAACAATTAAGGGTAGTATCAAAGTGTTGCATGATACAACAAAGACTCAAAACAGCAAAAACTCAGATTTACCCAGAATTGGAAGAAATATAGGCACAGAATCAAACTTAATATCCAATGAGTCAGTCGTCACACCAAAACTCATCTCGCAATACTTCCATTAAAACCTGTTTAAAAAACAGGCAAAAGTAAAGAATTCAGGGTTAAGTGCTTTTGTCTTTCGATAAAGACATCATCAAAACCATGAATGATGCTTTGAAAACCTCCATATAAAAATGTGAATGAACAAGACACACCTCCTATCATAAAAAAATCACAGCAATGCAATTCCTTTGGTCACAGAGAATTAAATTAAAGCCATAATTACAAGCACATCATGGTAAAATAATATAAGCTCTTCTTTATGAAAAATAATGTATCTGTTGTTGAGATCTAAATACGTAAAACAAATTGTAACATTACAAACAGATATAAAATAAAAAGTAGTTTGTTAAATTTCCAGTGTTCTCTTTTTCAGTTTGCTGGCAATAGAGATTGTTTCGTTTAAACCTGAGTAGTTCATGACATCTAACCTGAACATCCAGCACATTTTCCTATGCAGGAGCTTATTTCCCAATCACCACTGTGTGGAGAAGACATAATTTGTTCAAGCACTAGAAATGTAACTGTAATCAATCCTTTACAAGATATGAAATGTCAGGCTAATACAATCTTACTGCATGCTGTAAAGGTGTTGATAAATACATTTGTTTAAAGCATTTTTAGTTTTTCCCACATAAAATGTCAGGCACATTGAACAAATAGCTAAATAAACTACTCTCTGTGAAAAATAGTTATAAGGTGTATTGTTGTGAGAAGAGTTCAATTTACTAAGTAGAGCACTAATTTGTACTGATGTATGGACACTGATGAGAATGACCGCATTTTTTTGTTGATGGTAACTCGCTGTTAGATATCTTTGTCTTCTCCAATAAAAGTTTCATATTTAGCTTGTTTTTATATGTGAAAGTAGGAGATTCTGAAAATACATGTTTAATGTTGTCATTACATTGTAATAAGGACCAATTTTTCCCTAAGTTATTCTCAATTTCTTTCACATCAAGTGTCAAGTGACATCAATCATATCGGTCTCTAATTTCATTGAACTATCATTATCTGTTATATCCAGCAGTCGCAAATCATATTGTACTATGGAAGCAAACTTGTCTTTTCTTGTGGCCCAGATTTCCTGACTAATAGAGACCAAGAGGTGCGGGGGATAACTAAATATCTGCTTTATCACCTCAAACTGTTGTAAACATTTATCATCCTTTGAAGTCAACTGTGAAATACGTATAAATTGACTTTTAACAACACCTCTCTTTTGGTGGAACAGATGAGAGCTGGTAAAATATAAAAAGGTATTACAATATGTAGGTTTCCTGTGAATGCCAGTCATAAATTTGTCATCTTTACCTTTCCTAATTTCCACATTGCGATATGCAATAGATTGCTGGTTAGACTGGAAGGTGAATTTGAGAAATTTGGTACTTTTTTGAATCTGGGCCTAAAATTGGTCAAAATGTTCAGCTGTGTCATTCCAGATGATCAAAAAGTCATCCAAACACCTGAACTACCCAATACAGTGCTTAAAAAGGAGAAGTTTAAACAGAATGTCAATCTCCCATTTAACATAACTGCATTGGCAAATAAGGGGGCACAAGTAGCACCCATCGCAGCTCCTAAATTCTGCTTATAAAACTCCAGTTCAAATGACAAGAAATTGTTACTCAAAATAGTGTCTATAAAGTCACAGATCATATTATCAGTCACAGTCAATAATCCATGTCTCAAAGCTATCTTCTTAAACCAGCTTAATCCCACATCATGTGGAATTACTGTAAACAAACTCTGTACATCACAAGTAATTAAAAGAAAATTCTCTTTTGCAGGAATGTATTTTAATTTGTCCAAAAGGTCCCAATAATCTTATATGATATGAGGGAAAAAATTAAACCAGTGCTTCAATTTGCAATCAACAAATTTGGCTAAGGGTTCTAGGACTGATCCTCTAGCTGCCACAATTGGATGAAGGTGAGGGGTGGTTTAATGTCTGTGTAGATTTTAGGAATTCCAAAAATTTTTGGAATAACTGGAAAATCAACTCTGAGGAAATCATACAAGCCTTGTGATATGGTATTGAACAATAACAGCTCATCCAAGACTACCTCACTTCTTTGATAGGCGATATTATCTCATTTATTGATACAGTAGAATATACTACTTCATCATGAAGTAGATTTAACATCCACCCAGACTAATCAACACTGTCCATAATCTCAAGCCCCTATCCTTGTCTGGTTTCATTCATCTCATTTCTTTGTTGTGAAGGAAATCATTGAGGAGCTGCTTTTCATCTGACAATGAATTGTGAAATGTTTTGCTTTTATTTCCCAGATAATCACATACATCCCTCTCACATTGCTTTTTAAATAAACTTACCACAGGGTATAAGGGTGGATTCATAGTGTACTTTCTTCTGAGCCTATCCCCTTTATAATTAAAGTTATTGTCTCCAAATAAAATTTAAAATTTAATTTCCTGGTAAATTCCTTTAAATCCAGGAGAATGTCTTCCACCCTTGCCCTTGATGCAGGAATAAAATTAATACCTTCAAAGAACAAACTATGATGTTGTGGGCCAATGATTAAATCTAAAAAAAAATTGTAAATATAGTAATTAAAAAAAATAGTAATTGTCATAGCACCTGATAAATGTGAAAGAACCTCCTGTTGTTTTACTACTTCATTGTTTTCACTTGGGGGTGTTAGTTCACAGCCTGTCCATCATTGTCCTTCCTTGGTAATCTTCAACCTCCTCAATTTGGTCTGTTCAAAAGGGGCCTCATGTTCTGTTATTTCAGTTTGATTCACAGTAAGCATTGGAAATTTAACAAATAATGGGGAGATACTATTTTTTGTATCTGTTTGTAATATTAAAATTAGTTTACATATTTAGATCTTAAGAACAATTACATTCTTTTTCATAATGGAGGGTTTACATTATTTTTTACTGCAATGGCCTTGCTTTTATTGTGCTTGTAACTACGGCTTTAAGTTAATTCACTGTGATGCTAGGAATTGCATTCTTGCAATTGGTTATGATAAGAGGTGTGTCTTGTTCATTCACATTTTTATATGGAGGTAAAAGTATCATTCGTGGTTCTGATGATGTCTTTATTGAAAGATGAAAGCCCTTAACCCTGAATATTTACTTTGTCGGCTTTTTAAATGAGTTTTAATGGAAGTTCTTGATTAAGAACATCGAGTGACGAATTTTGGTGTGGCAGCTGACTCATTGGATCTTAAGTTTTGCATGATGAATATTAATGAACAAATGCAATGAGATGACATGCCTTGCCATGAAAAAGCAAAATTGCTGCCACAACCCCCCCCCCCCAAAAAAAAATGTTTTTGGTATAACACTATGTATGGTGGTCATTATACTATCTGGTACTAATGGATGAATCTCTCATGTTCTAAAACTTAAATTATTTATATATTTTTTTTATTTAATTTAATTTGTATTTGGTGACCAGGAAAGTCTGACTATGAAGATAGACCCATTTACATAGAGGCCCAGGGTAAAAAGGTCCTCATAGAATAGAATATCAAGAAGACTACATAAAACAAAATCCAATTAAATGAGTGGCGGGTTAAGTCAACTGCCTGTCATCAGGAATACCCCCCAAGTATTAAATGCTGAATAATCAACTAGTGTGAAGCTTCTCGTGATGTTTGCATTCCTTGTCACAAAAGAGCTAACTTCAAGGCTCGATTAATTGTAATTGGTTAATTAACTCTCACTTAGTTTTAGTTTGTGTCAAAAATAAAACATGTTCGGTGAGCCACTGACCTTTGCATTTATCTGTGAAACATCGATGAGAGAAGAGAGGAGGAGAACATAAGAACATAGAACCCCTTTTTGCTGTCTGTGTTTTGAGTTGTTGTAAACTCCGTCTTATGGCAGAATAAGCGGTCACCATGTTGTCCATTTTCATACTGCTGTGAGCTCTTCTTGTGCTCTTCTGGTAGTTGGTCAGAGACAGCAGCAAAGCTCAGTGCTCTGTTCCACTGAACTGCTGACCACTGTGTTTATTCATATGACATCTGTGACAGAAGGGAAAAGGAATGCCACTGCAGTCAAGCCTCCTTTTTGCCCTGGGATTTGGCAAACAGTGCTTCATGCAAAGTAATATCTGTAGAAGACTTCTAGCCTGACCATTCTGAATGCCTTCCATATATAAATTCGCATCTGTACAACCAGGACCCAGGTATAAGCCTTAGGGTTTGTCATAAAGGTCATGGTAAGGCCATATTTTTCCATATTATCCTGGACCAGAGTCACTGTTCCCTCAGGAGTTTCCTCTAAGTATCTACATCAAACCTTGCTGCTGTCAGTGTCTACAGTGGCATGCACTGAGTTATAAACTGTCTGCACTGTGATTAACTATTTACTGTTGTCATTGGCATCTTAACCATTATCGTAACTAAACAAGTTTATTTCAATAGCTTAGATTATCGGTCATTTTTATTCACACCACCAATTACTATCAATTTTATTTCATTAGTTTTCACACTAGTTAATCTTCAGTACTCAGTATTGTTCTTGCCTTTTTTGTTTTAATATTTGCCTTCATCTTTGCTAATTGCAAGTCAAGTGCTTTTGCTGTTCATCACAATCACAATTGCTATAATTTGATCCTCTTGTACTGCATATTTTACCTGAAATTTACACCCCCCAATCATTTTAGTCAAGGGTAACTGCTGACCATCACTGCCCCATTACTATTGCTTAAAGCTTTTAAACTGCCTCCATTTGGGTGTCCTTAAAGAAGTTCCCATCTTAGGACCATACGGCTTGCTCCTATTTAGTTGCTACCCTTATTAGTTTTTACCCATGGTTATTGTAAATCTAGAGTTTGTGCTTACCAGCAATACCACGGCAGATATCATTTGTATATTTTAAATTTTTCATGCTTGGTAGTGCTGTTACACTTACCCATCCAAGGCCTTATTACTGCCATTGTCTGTAATCCTTCTTTGAAATTAATCTTTAATTTGTTTAAATTAACATAATCCTATGTATTTCTTAACAATTTTCTCTGTTAGCACTATAAAACAAATCTTAGTAATAAAAATGTTCAGATGTTGCTACTAGTGTGTCATTGCAATATGAATTATTGCTCTCTTTAGGAGCTACCCTACCTTTGTAATTTGTCTGCTACTCTAGCAAGGACATGATGGTTGACATTTGAAACAGCTTGCTAGGGTTGGCCTGCATCACTTTTTCTTTCCTATCATGGCTCCCACATATTGTATAAAGTTTTTGTAGCTCCCATAATGCCTTTTTATATAAAGCTCATCTATTGTACATACCAGTATAGCAAATTCCATTTTGAACGTCTGCATGGCAGTACTTCGTAGTAATACAAAATTTAAAAATGGCCCATGTCTGAACCTTTCCTGCCCTTTCAGTGCATCCATATCTGCATAGTTTCCCAATGTATCAGTAGCACTGCCTGTACAGACCCACTGGGAACTATGGGGAGTATAGTCATAGTTATTCACAACCTCATCATTTTTCACCAGATCTATCATAATGCCAGTCTGGATTCTCTCATTTTCCTGGTCACCATGAACATAGCCAACTAATATATTCTAAAAAAATGATACATAGTACATGGGTCATAGTTTTTAGAGCTGAGGAATGTTACTATAAAAATGATCACCTTAAGTAGAACCAACTAATATATTCTAGAACATTATGTATTATTAATGGATCATAGCTTTAGAGCAGAGGAACAATGCTATAGAAATCAGAGGAAATATTACTTGTCAGAACATTTTATTGTATGAGGGAACCCCACATACATGTGAGGAACTAACAGATAAAATGCCATGCTTACCTTTCTCAGATCTATTTAATTCTAGCAGCACATGAGTATAAGAAGAGGGTTTGAAATTTTATGAAAAAGGTCCATTTTACACAAGATTTGTGGTTTGCACAGACAGCACATCAGAACCACCAACTTGCATGATTGTTATCAGATTACACAGCTTAGCAAGTTGAATTGAAAGCAGTACTGTATTCTATAACGCATTATGAAAATGATCAGTTAAATATTATCAGTGACAGGTCATAAAAGTGCTTACTGTTTATCTCTACGAGAGGATTTGTAGACAGCAATGGTAAATCCTTGCAGGAAGGAGAGATACAAAAAGAATTAAATGACTTAGGTTGAAAGAACGTAAATAAGTTGAGTATTTGGAGAGTCAATGCACATCAAGCAGTAGGCAGAAATTCACATTTTATGGTAATTCCATGGCTGCAAAAAAGCTGCAAAGGATGTAATTCCTTTGCACAAACAGCAGTATAAAGAAAACAAAGATGTCATAACAGATGTAGATCAACAGGGTTCAAACGTTTAAGTTGATTTAATGAAAATTCAAAAGATGCAGGGAGATGCTGAAGAATTACCACAATGTCAAGTTACTACTTTAATTCCTGGAGTAAAAATAATCTGTGTAAAATGCAGCATTGAGCACTTTTATCATACACATCAAAACTATTAGCAAAGCAGTCAGTCAAGTGCAATCATAATGGTTGAGTCATTCAAACTTTCAGGAACAGCTGGCCTATCATAATACACACATTTTGGAATCTTCATTTGAAAAAGTTGTGTAAGAAAATACAGGAAGAAGGCATAATATGTTTGTAGACAAACCTAGATTTAAAAAAATACTGAGTTATGAAGAGTATCCATTTCGGAACAGGCATGGTATAGTATAAAGGTAGATTTTGTATGACCATTACTTCCAGCAAAAATGTGCATATTGATATTTCTGGTAGTTGTACAGACATTCACTAAATGGGTATAAGCAATTCCTACAAAAACATAGCAGAAAAGGATACAGCATCCTCCTGTGGAATAATACGTTTTGATATTTGGGGATGTCCTTAGATTATTGAATCTGGTTATGGAAGAAGTTTTTAATCTGCTAGGGATACAGCAATGATCTCATGCTTCATATCATCATAATCAGCTGAACAGCGTGGTAGAGAAACGGAACAGAACTACAAAGGAGAAACTTATTAAATCTGCTATAGAAAAGGGATCCAATTAGGTTATTCATTTGCCAGCTGCTTTAAGGGACATAAGGTCATCGCCAAATGTGAAGTCAGGAATTTTACCACTTGAGTAAATGACAGGGAAAAAACTGTCAATTAACTTTCTAGTTGATCCAGTAATGGGGTTACAACTTTGCAACTTCACTATAGGACATCCACAGGCTTGGGTGCAGACTTCACATGAATCCATTAGTATCATGAGCTTATTTCATGCAGGGGAAATAAATAAACTGTTTGCAGATACAGCTGAGACAGTAATGATAAAGCCAGGTCAGCTGATCATGTTAAAACAATTTGTGATTCAATGTTATTTTGCCTGGCAATGGAAAAGACAATACACTTTAGTCAAATGGACAGGACCTGTAGTTCATCAAATCAAGAGAAGTGACAAGAAACATAGGGATAAAACAATGCATGCTGACCAGATCAAGTTTATTAAAACTGCAAATGTAACTGGGAAAACTGATAATGCTTTTCTTTATTTCTGCAGATATTATATTAGAACAAGTTTAGCACAACTGTTCATAAATGCTAAAAGAGATTTTCAGTTACAAGTTTGTTAGAGTTCAGGAATGAAAAAATGAGCAGCAGAAATTTTCAGGAAAAATTAGAATTTGTTACGCAGCCATGTAAGTAAAAGGAAGAGGAAGGCTGGAAAACCGGACATTTATTGCATTGATGCTTCAGTGTACAAATGGACTCTTAGAGTAGCTTTTCCAGTACCTCATCAGTGACTTGGGACAATGTAGAGCAAAGTTTAGTCTATTACATCTTTGATTATGCAAGTGCTGTATTTGACAAGTTACGTTTTGGCCTTACAGAATATTTATTGTAGAGGCTTAGGATGAAAATTGTCAGTATGTCTTTACTTCAAAGTATTATTGTTTATAGTTTTTTTTTAAATTTTTTAAATATTACAGCAGTTGGTACCAATGAAATAAGACATTTATGAGGTGGGATTTCAGGAGGATTTGTTAGGTTAGATCTTATACAAGTGTAGTTCTGTCACTGAACAAGCTGGAGAATGTATTCATTTTCACGGAGGCATTCCCACTGCATCTGTATTTTACATATTACAAGTACACCTAAGTCACAAGCAGTGACCTTCAGGTCAAACACAGGTAACATGCATACAAATTCTCATTTTTTTTCTTGAACTTATTTGTTCGTCAGATTTAGTTTACAGACAAAAACAAAACAAAAAAAAAAAACACAGTTTGGAATCATTTTCAGATAAGACCATCTAGACTAACAACGAGTCTTGTTATTAAGTCCGAAATCTCAAGCTTAAGGCTGAGACAGTATATGCAAGCTGCAGGAAAAAAAAGTACGTTTCAGATTTCAACAGAAAAAGTAGTACAGAAACATTGTCAGTTGAGAGGAGATGTCTGACAGTTTTAATTTGCAGATGAATTTCTATGCAAATATCTACATTACAGCCATTATAATTTAAAATATCTTCTGACATTCTTGATTTAATGTTCATTGTGTAAATAAATACTACTAACCAACTGTGAGACACTTGTGACCGAAAGTAATGCTGAAAGCGTATTGTACACGTAAATCAGATACCTCACTATCTGACAGTTTTAGAGTAAAATAGATTGATCTTTCATACATCCCTTTCCATGACTCCTGCTAATTGTGGTATACACCTAGATTATTTCGAGAAGATGTGTATTAAACCCACTATATTGATTTTAGATGACTTGAACTATCCTTTAAGATGCAAACTTTCACATGGGATAACAAATATGCAGTGTTTTTCAGGTTTTGTAAATACCAGTTCCCATTACCACCTTGTCCAGCTACACACTAGAGGCAAAAATCTTCTTGGCCTAATCCTTACTAATTTTGCTCATGGCTGCAACCTTCCAAGTATCTCCTGCTCTTCGCTAAATCCTGATCACCAGGCTATAACCTTGTTACATAGAACTAATACAACTCCATCTTGAGTTCTATTATATAGAGACTACTCCAAAGACAAAAATATTGACAATTTAAGAATGCTTACCCTTTGACAAAGCTGTTGCATAGAGCTCTGATTTTTACTGTCATCTGAACAGTTTTATAAATCACATCTGTTCTAACATGACTCAGCTATAATGAAAAATTCAGGAATAAATCATTTTAGCTGAATCATCACATAAATTACAAAATAATAGGAAAAGATTACTTTCCAAATTTAAGACATTAGAGAAAAAAAAAGATCCAAAGTTAGCAAAAAAAACTCAGCTACTCCATTAAAAGTGAAAGGCTGCCTTCAGAATCAAAATCACCAGCTCTGCCAAAGGGAATTACAAACCCTTTGGCATTTAATGTTGCCACTTCTGATCCCAGTGCCATCATCAGCACCTAGCTGACAAAGTCATCTCATCTTTCATTCCACTTACTCATCCATCATTCACACCACTGCATACGTAACACATCCCCCAAAAATACCTTTTGTTGAATTTTTATCTGCAGTATTGAGTTCTAAGTATACCAATACCACAGGTTCAGTCAATGTATTGTCTGCCTCTTAATAAGTGCCAAATGTAGTCTTGCTCAGCACCTTGCAAACTTACTCACCTTTAGGCCCTCTGTTGGTTATATACCGTGCATTTGGGGAGCTGCCATGGTGGTACAACTGCAAAGGGGGTGGGGGAGCAATGCCACGCTAGATCCAGGTAATTATAAACATGTAAGTCTCACTAGTTTCATCTGTAATGCCATGGAGGATATCATAGTTAAACCTATACACAAAATATACCTTCAGTTCCTTGAAACAGTTAATTTGAGTTCATAAAAGGCAGATCCTGTCTTCTTAGTTTGATTGATAGGACCACTGAAGTCATGGGCATGGTCCATTCTGTCCCCTTTGCTTATATTGACCTGGCTAAAGCCTTTCTTATAAACACTCATGCAGGTATTATTGATAAAATCACTCGACTCAGGATTAATCCTATGTTATTCACGGGACCAACAGGATTGCTAACAGAACTCAGAATGATTTGATGTGCCTCCTGCCCACAGAATGTTACTAGTACTGTTTCTCATAGCTGTGTACTGGGCCATCCTCTTTAGCAACTAATTTTCTAATGTCAAGGTGGACATCAAAGGGCTTTGGCTGATTAAGCTTGCTGATGTTTGTAAACTAGATGCTATTGTATGCTCGACTGTGGATATTTGCATAGCTCAACAAAGGCTAGCATGTGGAGTACTGACCATAGACTCAAACTTAATGCCAAAGCAGCTGTAGTGTGACATGCAAGCAAGACTTGTTCATTCCATATTAATGAGTCATCCTTAAAGCTGACATCATCAAGGATGCAGGTATATTTGTAAAAAACAAACTAGCCTTCAATCACTGTCTTTTAATTATAGTCAGGAAATCATTCTAACTGGCACAGTAAATGGTTTACTATTAAAATGTCGAACGGCACTACGTCGACTTTACTATAGTCGAACACGGAAGTTCGAAAATAGTAATGTCGACTTCAGAAAAACAATCTACGAATGGTTTTAACATGGGTCGAGGTAGGTGTTCAGTATTATTCTGAACTACCCTACCTCGATCCATGTTAAAACATAGTTTTTCTGAAGTCGACATTACTATTTTCGAACTTTCGTGTTCGACTATAGTAAAGTCAACGTAGTGCCGTTCGACTTTTTAATAGTAAACCCAGTAAATTTCCAAAGGTAGTTCTAATTAAAATGAAATTGTAATTCCTATCTATACATCCTTCATTGAACTGAATATATCGCTACATTCATCATGTACGTCTACAAGCATCTTGCCAAACTTGAAAGCCCACAAAGATCTCTAACCAAGAAAATTACTGGAGTGAACTTCCTAAGCTACAAGGATAGATTAAGATACTCTCACTATATTCCATCTCTTACAGGTTCCATACTCCCAGTCTGTGTCCACTCATCCATGCCATGAAAAGACCCTACCCTACTTCATCTTCTTCACCAATTAAAGGCTAGCAGCATTATCATCACTTGCAACAGTGACCTCAACTTTCATTGGCACATCAATAAAACCTGCTACCATTATAGATTTCTATCCCCACATATCCTCCAGTTATGGAATAGGCATCCCTAACATGTCTTGCAAAGCAAAATGTTAACTTCATTTAAGACCAGTCTTATATGCCATCCCCTGTCCTTCATCCACCAGAGCTCAACTTGAGAGATAGTTACACGCTCCCTCAGTTGGCTACTGACCACTCCAGGTGTTTCTGCAGTTACATCTTACTGACACCTCTAGGCATCAAATATTGCTTGTTCATATTTGCATTAAAAATTCTAAAACCATGTTACATACAAAGTGTTAAAAGATAATAGGCCAGAAAAATAAAAGTCACCACAAAGTATGTACTTTCTGAGTTCAAGAACATCCCTACCACAATGCTTGTGCTGTCGATTCACTCAGAAAGGTTACACTTTGTGGTAACCTGTATGAATCCAGACTTTCATCCTAAAGCTTATACAATGACAAACATGATCAAATTGATATCTGATCTCGGTCTACTGCAGGCAAAGAGAGATTAATTGTTGTTCATATAACATTTATTTATATTGTCATAAATGTTATGTTTTTCTAAATTTCTGAACAACCAAGTTGCGCAGGCAGAACTATCTTGCCTCATATGAAAGCTTACAGCTATGAATTAAATATTGCTGACAGTATGTATGTACCTGGAGTGGCTGCTGAGATATCTTAAGTTGTTACAAAATATTATAAATGTAATAGTTATTGTTTACTGTGATTTTTAAAAACAGTTTAAGACCCAAAACCTAAAGAATTATACCATCTTAGAAATAGTTTATGATGAATAGTTTGCCGTTTATATTTCTTTTGTAACCCCTATGGTTTCAGAGATGCAAACATTTTTTGAAATGTGAGGACATCACTTGATTCTATCAAATGCTTAGGCTCCACCTATTGAAAGTTACATTGCAAGCTGCCAGAGCTCCTTTGGAGGGAGTGAGTGAATGCATTTGCAGCAAGATTACACCTAGAGTCAGAAAAAAATATGCTTGTATATACCGCTTATGAAGTGTAGAATTTTTCCTATCACACACGGACTAACCTCAACATTTCTTTAAATATTAACTGAAAAAGTTAAGACATTTTAGTGTATCTATCACAGTACACTTGGTAGAGTCTGACCTCCACTGATATACTACACACACACACACACACACACATATATATATATATATATATATATAGAGAGAGAGAGAGAGAGAGAGAGTTGAATATCTCTGATGGTTTACATCATTACACAGAGATGAAATTTTGAAGGATTCTAGTTAATCCAAGACATTGGCTGAAAGAGGAAACATTAGCAATGTTGTGGGTAAAGTTGTAATATTCCCATGTTATCACAGCACTGGTTTTGTCCCTTGGGCTATATATAGTATAATAACAAAACAAAATCTCTTCCATTGGTAAATTTTAACTTACACAATCCCTGCCATTGTTTATCATCACAGTGACAAAATTCCTACAGCAGTTCAGATTGCAAGGTGAAAGTAACTGTTTTTATCTATGAACATTATTTTACATATTATACCATAGTTTACATAATCTGACAAACATGATTTTACACATGTCATGGATTGTATGATCTTTTAAATGTCACTGGCTGAAACCACTTCACTACATTGAGTGAGTTTTCATAAGTACTTTAATCACTCACAGTAATAGGAACATCAGCCACAGACTCAAAAATACATACATGCAAATGTGCATATATACACATGTACATGCATAAAATATCTGTGAGCAAGGACATATAAACAGGTATCTGCTATTTGCATTCCCCTCCCTTACCTGCATATTCCACATACTACAGCCAGAGGTCCGAATGGAGAAATAAGTGAACAAGCAAAGGAGAGTAGTATTGCTGAAACTGAATTCATCCTCAAATCTTGGTGAGTACCTTCATAAGGTGGACCCTGTTTTTCACAAAATCTCACCAAGACGACACTGATATATAGACTGTATTTATATATCATGTATCAGAAGTAGGTCAAAAATTTAAAAAGATAGCTCGGTGCACAAGACCCAGGATAAAAAAGTGCCCAATCTCTGATGCCAGGACTGGAAAAAATGACAGTGTAGAATCCTCAAAATATGGAAACATTCCTACAATGGGGCCAGGCCAGGCCCAGGGGGAGCACCCCCCCCCCCATTTTAGAAGGAAGTAGCCCTCCACAAAAGTCACAAACACTGATAATGCCAAAGAAGAGCCATAAAGATGATACAGTGGCCTATTGAGGATAAGAAAGAAATTATGTATTGTTACTATTATGCAAAAAACAGAATTTCAAGACACAAGATATACAAAAAAACTGAGAGAGAAATTAGAGGAAAGAAAAATACTTCCACAAGAAAAACTGTCAGAATCTTCAAATAAAAATGTGTGTTCATTAACACAACAGATTTGTGAGAAACATTATATAGACCAAGAAACTTTGATCTGTTTGGGAAAAGAAGCATCTGAGAAAGTGTGAAAACATAAACAACAAAACCTACAGATTTTTGAAATGTTTAAAAAAGAAATATGGACATGGGAAAGAGAGATTTGATATGGTGCAATATTTATGCAAAGTCGAAAGCCAAATTAATCAATGCAAAAAAGCAGCCTCAAAGATATTCGAAGAGAAATACAGGCAAAGGCATCCAGATATGGAAATTTTCACAATAAAAAAATAATATCATAAAGAGGGAATGTAGAAACGAAGATTAGTAAAGTAGAAGTTAAAAAAATAGAAGTTGAAGTTATGGAATACCTCCGAAGATTTGGTGTAGAAGGTCTAACACGGGTCACAGCACAGCATGATGGAATGAGTCCCCAAAGTAAAAAGAAACAGGAAGATCAGGAGACATCTGAAGAAGAAGTATGGACATGGGAAAGGAAAAGAGATTTAATATGGTGCAATATTAACGTAATGGAGAAAACAAAGCAAATCAATACAAAAAGAGCAGCACCAAAGATATTTGAAGAGAAATACAGGTGAAGGAATCTGGACATGGAAAACTTTACTATACAAAAAAATAAGACAAAGAAGAAAAGGAGAAAAAAAGATTTCTAATGGAGAAGTTAAAGAAATAGAAACTGAGGTTATGGAGTACCTGTGAAGTGAAGGATTCAGTGTAGAAAATTTAACTAAGAAAGCACTACAGCAGGATATAGCAATGGTCATTTAAGTTAAGGAGAAACCAGTGGAATAGAAAGTAACTGGTCAGTTGCCATATGAAGATATTTTGGAGCCTTCCACAGGAAACCAGTATAGATGTTCACTTGAAGCTAGATAGCAAGAGAAGGAACAGGAAACTGTGACAACTCTGACACAGTCAAGGTTGAGGAGTGATAGGTCAGTGAGTTCCCATATGACAGAGCAATGGATGACAAAGGATGAAATTGAAAAGAATGTACCACAGGAAGATGGTATATAACTTTATAGAGAGTGCCTGCAGAAAATGGAGAACAAAAAATGTGTCCTCAGTTTAGTAGAAAATAAGCTAAGAGAAGAGTTGTTTGATTTAATAGAGACAGACATATTAAGATGAATGAAAGAAACAGACTGCAGAAGGTCAATAAAGCCCAAAAAGTCAGAAGTTTGATGAAACAAATGAACACAGTAAATAGGACCGTCCATAGAGATCCATGTGATATAACAAAAGTAAACAGGATATGTTACTGTGCAGCTAAATTAATAACAGATAAAATTCTACCACAAGAACACAGGGTAGTAAGGGAAAGGAAGTGGAGAAATCAAATACCATCATGGAAGTATCGAATAGAGAAAACTATAAAGCAATTAAGATAATAAGTGTCACTGTTAGAAGAGTATAGAAGAGGGAACAGATCAACAAAAATACTCAGAAAGATAGACATGATAAAAGCAATGTGCAGTATTATAACGGATCAGGATTTATCATGCACCATCAGAAATAATAAGCTAAAAATATCAACACAGGCAGAAAAAACTTAGAAGATACACAGATAACTATAAAGGAAAAGTACAAAATAAGCAATTTATTGATGACCAAAAAAAGTTTTATAGACAATTGGGAAACAAGGTAAAAGGAATTGAAAGATGACCAAAAAAAGAAGAAACAGATACACTTTGAAGAAGTATTTATGAAGATCCAGTGGAACATAACAAAGATGCTAAATGGATAGAAGAAGTAAAAGAAAGAATAAGAAGTTTAAAGGTACATGATATGAAATGGGATGAAGTAACAGCCAGAGAGATTGAAAAAAGTTAAGAAAAGCCTCTAACTGGAAAACCCCAGGCATAGATGCAGCATCTAACTTCTGGTTAAAAGTATTAACATCTTTGCATGAGGATTTAGCCACGTGTAAGAACTATTTATATGCACACCCTGAACAGGCACCAACCTGGCTAACAGCAGGAAAAACAATGCTCCTACTTAAGAGCGAACCTTCAAGCTACCCAAAAAATTATAGACCAATAACTTGCCTTCCGACAACATATAAACTAGACACTGGAACTGATGCCGACAGAGCTGGTTCCCTGTTATATCTTTGAAGACGCAAACTTTCGAATGTGTCTTTATCAAACTTAAAAGAGCAAAAATGTAAAACAGCAAAAGGGTATATAACCGATTTCTTTCCCTGGGAAAGAAATTGCTTGGCTACCTCTATTACTTTGCCATTTTCCCCACCGTTGTGCGATCTCAGAGTTGGCATATTTAGTTAGGGTGCGTGTGGGGGTACAGCCCCCCCCCACATTGGGGGCTGTGGAAGGCAAAGCCCCCCACTTTGCTTTGTTTATAGTAATCTTTTTTTTTAATTGGGCCAAGTGATTTCTTTCACAGGGAAAGAAATCGCTTATATGCCATTTCGCTGTTTTAAATTTTTGTTCTTTTAAGTTCAATAACGACACATTTGAAGGTTTGCATCTTCAAAATATAATAGGGACCCAAAAGAGCTTATAGTCATTTAGAAGGAAAACTCAATTATGGTAATAGAACAAAAGGGCAAGTACCTCAGAAGACATCTACAACAACTGGAAAGGCCGCAGAAATACCTCACAAAGAGGATTACTGGCCTCAAACAGATGCCCTACGCAGTACTTCTCAGAAAACTCCAGCTTTACTCCATCACATATCGCCTACTCAGAGACAATCTCTGCCTAACATACAAAGCTCTGTCAAACCCAGAGCTGGTGGACATGCTCCACTTAAAGAAATCCCAATCCCTTCGAGCTACACACTCTAGGGACCTAAACCTTGTCACCACAATAAACAGAACATGCTGGAGGGATAGATTCCTGTCTCAGAGACTTCCCATACTCTGGAACAAACTACTTATCTATATAAAACAAAGCTCCTCATTAGCACTCTTCAAGAAAAATCTTGATGATTGGATGGGAAATAGGAAATTCATCCCGGGAATCACCTCTGTGGCTCTGCTCGACAGTGGCACAGGAAAATAATTTTCTTGGGTGGGGAAAGCCAGGGTACATTTTTGGCTAGGCTTGTATAGGCCCTAGGGCCGATAGCCTAGTACCTACCTATGAACCTATGAAACAAAGGATCATTTGTTGTTGCATTTGACAGTATCCCTGATTCATGGATAAAAGAGTGCTTAAAAATGTATTAGATACACCCTACACTGATAAACTATATCACAGTGATCATGAAACAGTGGCAAACCACTTTGCAGTTAAACCATGATAAAGGACAAATTATTTTTTCCTGGGATCAAAATCCAAAGGGGTATATGCTAGCATGACTGCCTATCACTGTTGCTCTTTTGCCTTGCCCTTAACCAATTAAGCTGTCTGCTTAACAGATTAGGTTATGGCTCTAATTTGGTTCCCAGAAAGCAACAAAGTATAAAGACTTCTCATCTTCTCTTTGTTGATGATTTAAAACTTTATACCTCATCAAATGAAGAATTGAAAGCACAATTCCAAGAAGTCAAAACTTTTTCAGATTATATAAGAATGTCATTTGGTCTTGATAAATGTGCAAAAGCAAATTTTAAAGCAGGAAAGCTGCAACACCAAGAAAACATCAGTTTGTGACAAGAATGTGATATAAGAGAACTTGAGTAAGGGATGTATAAATATTTGTGAAGTGATGAAGGATCAACAATAAAACATGAACAAATGTGAATAAGACTTAGAAAGGAATATTTTAGAAGACTTAATTTAATCCTGAAAACAGCGTTGACCTCTAGAAACAAAATTGAAGCTATAAACCAATTTGTCTTCCTGTCCTAACTTACAGTTTTGGAGAGATTGATTTGCCCCAAAAGGTGTTTGGTAGATTAGTAGGAAAGCAAGATGCTTCATGCTCATCAAATGATTTATAAAAATCAGTGCATACTAAAATTATATATTCCCCATTCTGAAGGCTGTGTGGGCCTCCTTGAAATTGATGACATGTATAGATCTGCAATCGTGGGACTGCATACATATCTGCTGACCTCACAAGACCCAAACAGTGAAAGTTTTGAAATACAAGGAGAATAAATCTAAGATGACTTCTCTTCTTAGTCTAGCAGAAGCATATCACCGTCAAGCGGGAGGTGAAATCAAATCAGAAGTAGAAAAAAATCAGGCAGCTATTGAATGTGCCAAAAAACAAAAGAAAGAATATAAAGTGAAGTATCAGAAGAGAAGGCAAGAAATGTGGAAAATGAATATAATTTCAAGTATAGAAAACTCCTGGAATAACCTCATGTTGATCAGGATTGAATGCAGGAATGGTTAAGGAGAGGCGAATTCAAACCGAAAGATATTGGCTGCCCAAGATACTGGGCTACATACCTGTTAGTTTAAAAAGTCCATTGAACATGTGGGAGAAAGAAGCAAATGTAGGTTTTGTAAAACAGAATTGGAAACAGTCGTACACCTTGTTGCTGGTTGTGATATACTAATGGGAGAAGGACTGTATACTGAAAGGCATAATAATGTGGCAAGACTGTTGAACTGGAGATTGTGCAAACATTATAATATTGTAGTACGTGAAAACACTGCAAACAATGAGCCACAAAACATCATAGAAAATGATGAAGTCTACATCACATGGGATCACCCATGCCAACAGTTCAAAAGATAGATGCAAGAAAACCATATATAGTGGTCCATGAAAAGAAGACAAAAGTAACCTTGGTTACTGAAATCACTACACCCATTGACTACAGTGTCTTGCTTACAGAGAGTCAAAGTCATAAAATATAAGGATTTGCAGGCAGAAATGACAACAATGTGGAAGAAAGATACCCAGACAGTTCCAAAAATATTTAGAGCAACTGGTCTTATAAAAAGAATCTACAATTATATTTAGATATGTTACCAGTAGATGTAACTCCATATGAATTGCAAGAGGAGTCACTGTGGGTGCTGTGAAGAACACTTCTGGCTGACATCAAATATTGAAACAATACTAATTTCATGAACTTTAATCATACTTTGGCTTAGGAATGGGGTCCATTCCTGTCATGGTATTAGAAACCCACAGGATTTGGAGAAATTAAAAGACAACCATTACATTACACAGTGTTTAAGCAACACTTTAAAGCTGAGCATGTAATGTAAAACTAACAAGCAACAAGAAAAATCCCTACATTATATGTTATCTAAATGAGCATACCTGAGCTGTTCTGTGTTCTTGACAAAGATAATGTCTGCATGAATGTAATGCTGACTGCTTCAACAAATCATTACATTGCATTGCAAATTAAGACATTCGAAGCAGTTCTGCCCCCAATACCACTATGTTCAAATAATAAAACACTAACCAGCAATAATCATTCCATCATCCAGACATCTTCTCGCATTTCGCTCAATACCTGTGTGTTTATCAGGACTGACACTTGAGGCCAGTCTTTTGTGAGATCATCAGATTTCTGTTTCATGTTTCCATAGGGTCTATATTATATCATCGAACTCTTAAAAAAGCGAAAGATGAATAATTGACCCCAATTAAGTGAAGGCTTACAATCTCAGAACAGCGATCTTTTTCCAAGGGAAAAAAAATCTCTGTTCCAAAAAAAGAAAAACAAAATTGAAAGAATATATAAAGTGGGAGGGGGGTGCCCCCACACCCCCGTACTTAAATATACCAACTCCGAGATTGCACTACACTGCCAGAAACGTCCAAGCAAATTCTTTCCCTGGAAAAGAATTTGCTTAAAAGTCGCTTTGCTATTTTGCCTTTTCATTGTGTTAAGTTCAGCCAAGATGCATTCGATAGAATGCGTCTTCAGTCATCTAATAGGAATCCTTTCCATACACTGTGGGTAAGATGAACAAGAAATTGTCAGTGAAGCTCAAAAGCAAACATTGCACAATTTAAAAGTTTTATAGTATTACCTTTATTTCTGGTCTGATTTTAGTGGAAATGCAAATATGACACTGACCTTTTCAAATTCTGTTCATTTAAAAAAAGATTTCTTTCTACCTAACAACTTGGATTCAAAGGACTTCAGTTTAAAAGATACAGCTTAGAAAAACACTATGGGACAGATAATTTACTCTTTTTATTTTGATACTTAAATGCATGGTAAACAAACTATGGCTACCAACATTTACCCTTTAAGTTTACTTATAAAATAAATGTACTTTCCTCAACCAGAGTGTCATGTGTATTATATGACAGAAGAATGTCAAAAAAGTTGAAAAACAAGTTGTGTAAAACAGTGGTATGACCCGTACTACTGTATTATGGTAAGGGACCTGGGCAGTAAAGGCAGAGCAGTTGAGCAAACTAGAGGTAATGGAGTTGAAGTGCCTGAGATGGGTGGTAGGATGTACACTGTGGGACAGACCAAGAAATGAGGACATAACAGCAGAAGCCAACATTACAAAAGCCATGGTATAATAATCTACCATGTTTAGGTATGGATTGTTCTGAGATTTATTCATGTCTCCTTTGTTCTGTAGTAAACCCTCATGACCACACTGGTCCAAACATAAGTCCCACTATAACCTGCACCAGAACATGGCATACTACCTTTATAAGATATATGACCTTATGTAGGACTTTCAGTCTGTTCTTTCTATGGCATGCTAAGGCAAAGTGATAAGTATGCAAAGACTTGTTGGCATTTAACTTTTAATCAGTCCTGAAGGTCCAGTGACATGTGCAGTGATATCACTTCATCAGTTACTGAATAGCTGGTAAGACCTCTTTAATTAACATAGCTGTTGTATAATCTTTGGAAGGAGAGGATGATGTACTAGAATCTGTTCGTGCCTGGCTAGTTCTGTTCCTGAGACTGAAGCCTGAATGACCAAACATTCCAGTTAGGTATGAGTAAATTACTGTAATCTGCATCTCTTGGCCAAGCCCCATTCACATTATACAAATTTTTGTTTAGTGTCAGACGGTAAACCTAAAAACTGCAATGATGTCCTGTATCATCCAACAACTATTCTAGCTTTATTTCTTCTATTATAGAAAGGTGCACTATCAGTTAATGTCCTTTATTTTGCATACATATATTTTCTGCAGTGGTTCTTTTTCAATCAATACCTCCTGACCATAAACACTTCTATGCATTCCTTCCACTTTTTGCAATAGCAGGTGTAAGAGGATATCACTTTCTGGTCCTACCATTTAATCTCTCCATGGCAGCTTTGATACTTGCATTCCTCAGTGCTGGCTTTCAGATATGGGAACACTTATGTAAGCAAGCTAATTTCTGGCTGTTGTTCATTACATCACAGTCTAGAGAATGTTTACATTCAGCTTCTCATGTTATCCTTATTATGACACTATCTCTACTGCATCAAAAATAGATGAACTAGTATCCCCCCACATCCATTTCACCAGCTGCTCTATTGTCCAGGTCATCTGGCTTATCTGGGTCACAACTAGGACTTTGCCTCTCAGTAACATGGATCTGGCATGTTTAGGAAAACTCTTGCATAATGTAATGGCCATCTTGGAGCACATGATGCCAGCAGTTTATAACTTCAAGCAATGGATCTGTTTTGATATGGCAGTATCCATTTATTACTTCTTACTTCGAACTCAGACTTCTGTTGTGAACTTTTCAGATGCAATTATCTTGAAATCTACACACACCAGTACTGTACAGTAAGGCCATCTTACTGATGATACAATCTAATGATTACAACTTTTACAATCCATGGTTGAGCTCAGAAATGGTTGATTGTGCATTGCTAGAAAACGATTTCCATAGTTATTAAACTTCATAATACTTGCAACACATTGAAAAGCTATATTGGTCAACATTTAATATTGTGTATATCAGCTTCCATTTAATATATGAGTAAGACATTTTTTCAAATTCTATAAGGGAATAATAAATTGTTAAATTATCCAAGTATTACTTAGCATGAAAGCAATCTGATTTTGTGCTCTTGCAGGTTTCTGTCTACATTGTGAAAGCCTTAAAAGAATAACTGTTTACTACCATTATTCAGAAGCAGACAGAACATGCATATATGTTGACTGATAAGACTTTGTAGTAAATAAAGTAATTTACTAGAATTAACTTGTTATGGTCCTTCAGACATTAAACGTTTTACAGATGAAAGTTCTTTTTAATAGACTTATTTGCAAGTTAATTCTCTCAGGAGAGCTATGAATCAGAAACTCTGCTAATTTATACATTTAATTGTCTCACTTCAAGTGAGGACATCTGTTGTATTTGGCTGTCTTCCACATTTTGTTTATATTTTGAATATTTGCCTTTAATTGTAAGAGATCTTAATATTTTGAGACAATCTCTACTAATATTTGCCACATGGTTTAATCAAGTTTGTTTAATTCAGTGCTGTGATCTATCTTTTTTAGTTATATTGACTATACCTGCAAATAAAAATGGATTTGTTTTGGCCTATAATTATTAAAACAAACTTTTTGTACCTTTATTAAGGATCTGCTGATATGGCTTATAATTTACACTTCAGACAGAATTAAAAAAAACACTGGAATTTTATTGTTGTGTTGGCAGTACCTCCTTTTGTCGGTTCCCTATTATATGATCAAAGACACATTCTTTTGAATGCGTCTTGATCGAACTTGAAAGCACGAAACGACAAAATACCAAAACAGCATATAAGCAAACTCTTTCCTTGGGAAATAAATCGCTTGGCTGCCTTTGTTATTTTGCCATTTTCGCCACTGTGGTGTGATCTCAGAGTTGGTATATTTAAGTAGGAGGTGTGGGGGGGCACAGCCCCCCCCCTTTATGTAATGTTTTAAAGTTTTTTTTTCTTTTTTGGAACAACGATTTTTTTCCCCTGGAGAAAAAAATCGCTGTTCTAAGTTTTCGGGATTGTAAGCATTTGCTTACATGGAGTTGATAAATCAGCATTCACTTTTTTAAGTGTTCGCTGATTTAATATAGACCCCTTTTGTCACAGACACTAAAATGATAGTCTTACTTAAGAGTTGTATTTGTTACAGCTCCGTTGAGTATTGGTATACATTTTACTTCTTAACCTAATGATTAAGTATTGTTGGATTATACATGATTTAAATATAGTGAATCGTGTTTGTGGATGTGAATGCTGAGCTTCATACACTGTACTTGTATGACTTACTTGCAAAGTGTGTACTCTGTCTAGGGGAATGAGAAATCGATTTCACTGGATGTTCCATATGAGTACATAAAGCATTTTATTATATCATTCTGTCCTACAATCACCTCAACACTGTTCCACTGTCCACAGTGATTGTCTGTACATGCAGTGTCTGAGATAAGACATACAGACTGGCCCTTGCTCACCCGACAGTATTTCAACTGAGGAAATGTATCCTATAGTCATTGCTTTTAACCCAAAAACTTACGTAAAATATAAGGCAAGAAAGGTAGTATATTGTGCAGCTATTACTGCTGTTCCAGGAGAAATGTGAAGCATGAGTCCAAATTAAGAGTGCATTACAAGTTCCTTGGGATGTGACAAGATTTCTACAATGCACATCCCAGAGAGCAACACTGTGCTTAGAAATAGTAATTTGTAATTGTTAAATACATTAAAGTTTAACTAGTTTATGGAACAGAATTGTTTATTCATATTGCACTTGATATAAAATAACCAGTGCACCATTGGACACAAACACTTTTTTGGTATTATCAAAGACATTTCTGTCTGGATTTTAAATTAGAGTTTTGTTGCATTTTTAATGTTGTCTTAAGAAATAGTTTGAAGAGTTTTGATAGAACTACCGGAAACTGCTAAAGTAAGGACCTTGTATTCTTGACATTAAGGGTGTTTCTTTGCAAGTTTTACAATTATAAATATGAAAAGTTTTTGCTAATCATGTTGCAATGTGTCACATGATGGTTTTGTGACACTAACTGATAAGCTATGGTATTGTAATCAGATAAAGTGATTTTGCAACTGCTGAGTATAATTTTTTTTTTGCTGCTGGTGTGTGAAATCATCTTTCATGATAAAATAGTGCAACTGCAATGTTCCTAAAGGTGCGGTCTCATACATGACGTTAAAATGCATTACTAAAACATGTCATATTAATAAATTTATGAAGAAATGTTAGCTATAATTTCATAAAGACTGTGCCATACCCTCTCTGGGCCAGTAATCAAGGTGCCTTAATTCTCATCTGTGACACTGGAGAAGGATGTTCACTTGGAGCAAAAATGCACACAGTATTTCCAGATGCAGTTCTCTACATCAAGCACTATTTCCATTAACAGCCTGCAGGGAACACACTCAGAACAGGGACTGGGTTTCTGTCTCTCTCTCCGGGTCCCCAGTAAGACTACCCACTGGCACAGCTGTAGAGTTGAGTCCTCAGCCAAGTGCCCAGGCCAAGTCCTCCACCACTCTCACTGTGAAGCCAGTGCTTTGTGTCCCTGTTCCAGCTAGCTGCTACACACACACACACACACACACACTCTTGAGATTTGATTTGCACACACACACACACACACACACACACACACACACACACACACACACACACACACACACACACACACACACACACACTCACACAAACACACCTGAGAAAGGCTGGTACAGATTTACTAGCTATGTCCCCTTCTGCCCAGACCGTAAGTTAGTTAGACTGCCACCAGACACTCCAAAGCCAGCTACTATAAGGATCTTACAATGGTACCTGATTATTATGAGTGAAATTAATATTAATACAATGATAGTGTTTGACCAATGCAGTAAGGCTTTCAGGATTGGTCACAGAGTCACCAAATAGATATAAGTACCCTCAAAGGTTAAAATATTCTCTATAGGACCAGCCACAATGAAAAGTTTTCATACATTTGATAATAAATAATAATAGAGCATGAAAATATGGACTACCTATTTACAATAAACACCAGAGCTTCAGTCACAGGAAATGTTAAAATAACACAGATGAAAACATTCACACAGTTACAGAAAGACAGTACTTAACTAATCTCACTATATTTTCTGACTGATCTAAAGAATTACTATTCCCTGGTCACTTATCAGGGCAAGGCAAGATAAAGTAGGTGAGGGAGCCTTCTTTGTCATGTTCCAAAAACAGACTGCCCTGAGATTTCTCATCTAGTATTAGATGTCATTAAATTGTGTTTAACAATTTTCTCTTACTTTTTGACTATCATTGTGAGGTGAGCACAGCTGTATTGAGCTCCATTCAACTTCCAACTTGGAGAACTTTATTTAAGTCAGCCACTAGGTAGCACCATACTCTACTAACTGTATAAGATCCTTATTCCCTCTGTATGCAAACAGGTGAGCTCCAGAGTCTCAGATTAAAACTATTCCAAAACAAAACATTAGTTCAGTTCCAATTCCCTTAGCTCTGCTCATCCTCAAAGAGCTTGCTAGCAACATTTGTTTTCTGTAAGCGGAAAAGCTCTAACATAGTGCATTGTGGTACTTACATTTCCTGACTCCTGATTGTTTTTTTGTTTTTTTTCTTTTTGAACTCCCTCCTGCTGGGGCTTGCTCTGCCCACTCAGTTCACCCTTCTGGCTCACTTTTCTCTCCAACCCTGCCCCCATATCCCACCTGCTCCAGTGCTTCTACTCTTGTGCACTAGGCTGACACTCCCTCACTCTATCCATCCAATTAGACACACTTCCTGTTATCCTGTTTCCTCCTCCTACATGCTCATATTTCACCTGTCACTTCTTATTACACTCATATTACTATCTCACCTCATTACCTATCACTACAACACATTCCAGATACCCAGATTTCATCACACCACAAGTCCACCTTACCATACTACTCCATGTACATATCTCACCATCTGTCCTACACTTGTCAATATTACTACCCTCCAATATTTTCCACTTAAAATAATACCTACTAAAGATAGTAACTATAACTCTGCTATTCAACGATGAGCTTATCAAATGATTGAAACTACTTACCAACATTGCCTCTAGGCTACTGCTTAGTGGTGGCATCCATGCAAACCCTGGACCACTCTCAGATAACACCAACCCTCTTAGTCACTCTAGTCTTACACTTCCAATCGTAAATAGCAAAATCAGACTTATTACTAATGAACATTAATATTAGAAGTATAGCCAACAAATTAGACATCCTCCATGCCACTCTAGCCAAATACTCCCCAGACATAGTAATAATCACTGAAACATGGCTAAAACCAAGTACAAAAAATAATGAAATACTACCCCCAGGTTACTCCATACTGTAGGTTGATAGACTCAACAAAAGAGGAGGTGGAGTTGCTATCCTCTTTAAAGACCATCTCACTTTAACTTTCCTTGACTGCAAAACCCCACAACTTGACAGTGCAGAACTCATCTGTACCACACTAACTATAAATTCAGGTAAAACACTTAATATAATTGGCTGCTATATCCCACCTGGAAATAATGCCCCAGTTATAGAATATTTATTGTACTGGGCAAGTAGTACCCTTAGTCAGGAGGCATTCATACTGGGTGATTTTAATTTAGACTGGTTTGCATGTGATACAGATCACCCCATCCATCACATAAACTTGCATGGTTTTACACAAACTATTCAAGAATCTTCCTGAATAGATAAAGCTAGTAAAAAACAATCAACCTTGGATTGGATATTGCTAAATAACTCCTGTCACTCATTCCAATTGGGTTGACTTCCTGATGGTCTGAGCGACCACCTACCCACATGTCTTATACAATAACACATATTCCAACCAAAACCTACTATGTTTAAACAACTTAGAAAAAATCATAAGTTTAATCTTGACAACTTCCTAGCTGACCTATGGTGCAGTTGGACTCCACTCAAATACCTTGACCTAGATGACGCAGTGAATCACTTTAATAAATCCTTTTTAGATATATTAAATGCACATGCCCCTCTTAGAACCATCAGAATAAAATCAAACTATTCCCCCATACAAAGAAGCGACATTAGGGCCTTTCTGAAAACTAGAGGTAAAGCCTGGGAAGTATGGCATAAGACTAACACTGTAGTTTCTAGACAATACTATCAGGAACTTAGAAATATGGCAAAAAAAATAAAACAGGATAAAATAAAATTCTATCGTAACATTCAAAACTCATATAAAAAAAAAAACAAAAACTCTTGCCAGCTATAAACTCAGACCCTCACCCAGGAAAATCTACTACACCAACCTCAAACATCCACAACAATTCTGGTAGCATAGCTACCATTTTTAACAAACATTTTACTGAATCTATAATTGCCCTTTCCAAATACAAACCCCTACTCCTGATACCAAACCAGTCAAGTCTACAACCAGAAATGCCTTGTTGTCTTACTCCCCAGTTGCTATAGCCACTATAAAAAAACTACTCCAGAAACTAAAACTTACTACACTTACCATAGATAACTTACCCAGTGAATACCTTAGAATTGCAGCTGAATCTATATCCTTTCCAGTATCAATCCTTATAAATAGATCCATTCTCGAAAACAAGGTCCCTCAAGAGTGGAAAATTTCCCATGCAATCCCACTTCATAAAGGGGGACCTTCCACAGAACATGACAAACTATCAAGCAATTGGTATTGTTTCACCTCTTTCAAAGCTACGTGAAAGGCGTATTCATCTCCAAGTCATGAAATTCTTACTAACAAATAACCTTTTTACAATCACTCAGCATGGGTTTCACCCACAACATAATACCACTACAACTCTCTTATCCTTCATTAATACTAAACCATCACAGGAATAACAACAACTTTGTATCTGCCATCTTTCTAGACCTATCAGAAGCTTTTGCTATGGTCTCCATTCCAAACTAATAGATGTACTAAATGAATTATCCTTCTCACCATCTGCCATAGCATGGTTTCATAGCTATTTATCTGTCCGTTTATGGCAGGGCGACCTATCGCCATGCCTTCCTTTATCCATTGGTGGCCCCCAAGGATCTATATTGGGCCCTCTCCTTTTCTCCCCCTTTACTAATAATCTACACATAGCTACTCCACATGGTTCTATAATACAGTATGCAGATGATTCAACACTTGTCTGTGCTGCCACTTCTCTATCAGCTCTTCATTCTCAAACACAAGAATCTTTCACTTATGTTGAAACATGGTTAACCAATGCCCATCTAATCTTGAACCTAAACAAAACTACATTATTACTCTTCTAACCTAACAAGACATCTATCTCATGCCCACCATTTAACATAATAGCCCAAGACAATACTGTCATCTCCCCAACAACCCATACAAAGCTTCTTGGAGTGTAAATAGACAATAACCTAAAATTTGACTTGCGTGTCTCTCTAACTATAAAAAAAGTCCATAAGGAACTTGGAAGTCTATATAGGCACAAAAGGTTCCTGACCAGAATGGCCAAAATTGCATTAGCACAAACCCAACTGCTCTCCACTCTACTATATGCCTTTCCAATTTTAGCTAATCTAAGGAAAACTAATCTAAGCATGTTATAATAAAATTGCTAAGTTTGCATCTGACTGCCCATATGGAACACATCATTGTACAGCTTTAAGGATACTAGACTGGCTTGAGCTTCCCAACATTATTCTTTACAACCAACTCTCTCTAACTCACAAAATTGTAACACAATTAACCAGAACCCCGGCACTACAAAATCTCATCCTTTCTTACAGTTTCAGCAGACCACTTTGCTCTAACAATAAGAACTTACTCACCATCTCCAAGGCCAACAACATTGCAGGAGAATATTTATTTCCCAACTATATATCTTGTATATGGAACTCCCTTCCTAAATCCATTCTCTCAATCTCATCCGCTAACCAATTTAAGCCATCACTTAAAGCTTATCTAAAAAATAAGTGTCTATATTCCTGTAATAACCCCACATGGATGTTGTGATACATCACAGTATACCCCAACCATATCCAACTTCTTCCCTGGTGTTTAATCCTTTATTCCTACTAACCTGTCTTAACCTTATATCTTGACATAAGTCATACACTACAAATAGTACTAGCTATGTTCAAAGCCTAGGTTTTGTTGTCCAGATGTAACAAATTTGTATTTTCTTATGTATACTACATTTTGTTTACTTTATATGTTATTGATTATTGTAATGGGTTTATTAAAATTTACTGTTAGTGATGAGCTTTTCTCCCCAGGCCTCTGCTGAAAAAGGACCTGTGTCCAGTTGGACTTTTCCGGTAAACAAATGTTAAATAAATAGTATTAAAATATAATTACAGAGCTGGGTTACAGAATGACATCTCACACATCTGTTCATATGACTTCTGGTTCCCATACTACCCCTTTGGCTAGAAGCTGAACCCGAATCTTGGGACATATGTGTTAACACACACAGATAGAGCTTTGCTAAGATGTGTGTTATAGCATCTGGAAGTCATAAAACCATTTCAACACTTTGACCTTTCCAGGGAATCAATTAGTTCACTGCTACAGATAATATAGAAGACTTCCTTTTTTGTCTCTGCCAGCATTGAGATATGTGAGATACAATCCTTATGTCCTAAATTAAGTAATTTAATTTCAGAATATTTTCCAAAGTTAGCTGGACTGAGATTAACCCCTTCTCTTCCAGTATCCCCTGTTACAATATTAATTTCAACAGTTATAATACAGTCTGACATACAGGTGTGTTTCTTTTCCTGTCTAGCAGGACCCACTGTTGGTACATTTTTTAACATAAGCAACTTTACAAATTTGTTTTCAACACAAGCACCTGTACAAATCAGTTTGATATACAGATTACATATACTTCTTTACAAAACTCCAGCTAGCTATGCTACACATCTACTGCAGTACTTCTCCTGGCATAGTTGGCAATACCTCACATCGTCACATAGACTACAAGTACAAATGAACTGGTAATAAGCTTTATCTCATATATGCCTTATTTGGTTTCCACAGTTGCCACTGATACACAGTGTGACTCTGGGTAAGCCACTTAATCAAACAGTACTTATGGGTTGCACCCAAAAGCAAGACATTTTTGGATGATATATGGTTAGAAATGTACAAAGATTTAATGCAGCCTTAAAGCTTTTGCAATTATAAATAATACTGCACTAAAGTTTCAGAAAATGACTCTCACGAATTCATTCATTCAATATCACATTACCAGCTTGACCCAATTCAGAGTCACAGGGCACCTACATCTTATTCTGCCACATTTTGGGCAGAACAAAAGGCAACTATTTCCGAATGGGGTGTTAGGAATCACACACACACACACACACACACACACACACACACACACACACACACACACACACATGCATTCTGCATGCATGCACACATTAGCACTCACAAAACGTGTGGACAATTTACAGGAATGCCAGTTCCACTGTAACACATACTTAGGATAAGAGAGTAAAACAATTTTCCTCTGAAAGCCCACCTAGACATATGGAGGGCTAAAAGACTTTGCACAAATGCCACATCAGCCAATTAATAATGTGTAGAACTAAGAGCTTTGTGGCAGCAGCAGCACCAGTCAAAACTGAATTATTGAAAAAAGGGAAGAATATTAATTTAAGGTGGTAAAAATAATTTGTTAACAACTATATCCTCATTAAGATTAGTTTGCATTTCTGTGAGGCAAGATGGCCAGCAACTTCATTTTTATAGATCCACATCACAGTTATGCATAGCCAGTTTTCCACAATTTAAAGTGGATTATTTCTTATGCATCTCTCTGTTGGATCTATGTTAAATAAACAAATGCTTAAAATCTCGAGTACAACATACTCGAACACTGTTAGGCGAACGTTTATTTACTCAACAGCTCTAAATATCGAAAATAGGAGTTCTGAAATATTTTGTTTGGCCAGCACTGAAGTATGTGACGTATCACGTCATATAAGCTATTCCAGCCAAGCATAACGTGAATAGAGCTAACCAACAAAGTCTAACCATGAAACTATCGCACTACACTAACTTATATACTAACTGCAAGATGAGAAACACAACTAAATATAAGACAACGATCAGTAAAATGTAGATACACATTACTAACATTGCTGCTTGTAAACGACGTGCAGTAACTCAAAAGGATATAAATAGTGAACTACATCTTAACTGTACAGGGCATTACCATGGTTTAAAAGGGGTACCAACGTATACTGCTTGTTGTAAATTGAAGGACAGTGCCAGTATATGTTATGTGCATCGCGAACTTATTCACTTCTTATTGCTTTCTGTTGGTGTAGTGTCCGACAGCACTTTGGAGGAGGAGGTGGCCAAACAAAACTTTTCTGCATTCTGGATTGCGACATATCCAGCTGTCGATTAAATAACCATTCACTTAAAAGTGTTTCAGTATGTTATACTCAACATTTTAAGGGTTTGTTTATTTAACATAGACCCTGTCTGTTCTGATAACTTTCAGTTCATCAGTTTTTTTGTGGCCAAAAAAATCACATCCTTTATATTTATATAATGTTATTATTAATTGTTTTCTTCTGAGGCCACTCATTTTGCCTACTAAGCTTACTTTTTTCCACTTCATTTATCTGGTTGATCTTTTGGGCATCTTTCTTCTGTGTTAAGATCTAGGTATATCAAAAGTAATAAAATCAAATTCTCTGATATTACTACTACTCAAGAAAGGATTGTACCAATAAATATTCTATCTCAACTGGTAAAGATGAGAAAAGAACGAGACTGACTGTTGATTAATCTTTCCAAATTTTGTTGTATAGGAGTTGAAATTGTCTGTTTCCACTGCAACAACCTTTTGAGCAGATATCTGGGAAACTTTAATCGATGAATATATTCTACTACAAGTGGTTCTGTGCTTAAGCATGTCATAACCCAAAATTTCAGATGCATTAAACATAACATGTAACTTAGAAAAAGTATGAATAAAGCTGCCATGGTGCAACTGGTATTAATGAAAACCTATTTGCTGACATGTTAATTTCAAGTCTGTGTGTTTATTGTATATAATTATGCATTATGAATGTCATCTCTTTCATGAGATAATTGAAAGCAGGATCAAATTTAGTACTTGTAAAGTTTTGTGCCCAGTGTCATATTTCATACCATGCTTTTTGATTAATGTGCTTTCAGTGGTACAAAATAGCATCATTATTTAGTTTTCGCGTGGGAAATTTTGATACCCCAAACCTCTTCAAACTGTTTATTTTTAAGCTCTTTCACACTTTAAACTCTTCTAAGAATTTAATAATTCATCAGTCACAGCAGCCTTGCAGGTTTATGCCCCTGGCTAGTTTTATGTTTGAATAGGATTTATAAGTTTCGTATGATTTTGCTGGGAATTTATATGATTATTTCTCCATCCAGGTATCAAGTATATCTCCTATCATCTCCCATCCTGGGTATATGGTCCAAGTATCACATTTTCATCTCTCTGACAAAGCAAGCATGGTGCGATTTTGTCACATGGCTAGGCGTATTCTCACATGCAAGGAAGTCCCCTTGTTGATACTGCATAGGGTACAGCAGTTTATTATCTCCTTTCCTCATCAAAGGATGTCTCTTTTTTGGTTTCTTATGGATCTAGATTTAGTTTTGAGGGATGTCACCTTTTCATTTCAAGTTGACATGACTGTTCCACACTGGCGTTCCTTCAGTCCGGGCAGCATAGGACATATTTTGAGATTGATTTATCCTTTTGGTGGGGGCTTTTTTGCCTTCCTTTTTTTTTTGAGACTTTTTTGGAGGTCTGGTATTGATTTCAGTGTGCTTTTCTGATGATGGCGTGATAGGGCACAGTATAACAGTGAGTGTGATGTAGAGTGATCGATGGCTTCTGATGATCTGATTGATGATGATGTATTGTCCTTCATGATCAGGTGGGCAATGTGTGTGGTGGTTTCCAACAGCTGTTCAAAAGGGTGGCATACTGTCAACCTGGGTACCACTCTGTCCATAACCCTTCTGAGCTTAGTGGGTTAGCACCTATATATGGATGATAGGGTGGTTACCTTGTTTTGTTTTAATTTTTTGGTATGATGTTTTTGTTTTGTAACTTGGGCCCAGTTTCTGGCACTTTAACTTGCACCCTATTTCTGTTCTGAACACCCTTCTCTGGGAGCTTGTGTGTTGCACTAATCTGCACAACTTCCTGCAAATCATCTCAATGCAAATTTATAAAATCTTCCTCCCTTTGTTTGTCCTGATCTCCAGATGCCTGTCAGGAGAGGAGCTCAGGAGGACCAGCCCTGTGGGACACCACACTCTGACAGGCTTTGAGTCTGACTGACCGCCAGCAACTCTGACCCTGTAGGTTCTGTCACTTAGTTAACAGCCAAACCCATCTTGTGACATCTTTGGTTACATTTTTGCTGATTTGTTTTTTTTGATACATTATTGAGGGGGGTATTGTGTCAAAAGCCTTGCACCTGGTGGGTAGGCTGTGTGTGTGGCCTGCCTTTCCCTGTCAAATGCCCTTGTTTGAAAAAGAAAAAAGTCCACCAGGTTTAAAAATGGCATGATCTTAATCCAAAAAACAACTGATCAAATCTCCAAAAGTCCAGTCTTAGTCTTTATTATTTATGAGTTCCATTATGATCCTCTCCATAGCAGATCAAGCTTGTCAAAAAGCTGATGGCTGGGGATTTCTCCGGGACGGACTGGGACTACCTCCTGTGAAGTGTGACCACTGTGATTGGGGAGTGCCCTTTTACATGTATCCTGAAGTGAGAGGCATGTAAAACAGCTAATGCTAAAGATTAAACAGCTTCCTCATGGGGTGTTGGAACACACATCCACAGGGGGGACACCATCCATGGATCATGTGGATGCTGTTTTTGTGTTGGAGAGCAGTTCTCACCACTAGCCTGGTGTTAGTAGATAATTCTCTCTGGTATAGATATCTCACCTTTTGGGGGGGAGGGGGGGGGGGAGTTTGCACTGAACCTGTCAGCCAGTATGTTGGCAATGTCTGTATCTCAGTTTTTTGATATTACCCACCAAATACATGTTAAATTAATTAAGTATAAGGATATTCTTACAGTCTTCAAATCTAAAAAAAGGCAAAAATAAAATGTTTTGTTGACAAGGTTATAGATTACAAATTAAGAGTTATACAGGACACTACAGTCATTTATAAAGTCTAGCCACTTGTACTAGATTGACTTTATTTAATAGAAAACAATGTTAAACTTCTTACAGCAGTTCCAAACAAGACTTAATTTGATGTATAATGGTAGTAAATGCAAGAGTGCATCTGTGCAAGAAAAAAAAAATAGTTCTTAACTTTTGAAAATATGTTTTGCTTAAGTTTCCGGTGGTGTTAATGTTGATTTCTCCTTGGATATACAGTACTCACTTGGTAACTTACCTACTAAATTTAGCACTGGCTGCTTATTAACTCTTTTCAAAATTATATCATTTGCCTGTTTTGTAAATTGTTTGGTAAGATGTACCGAGTGCAGTGAGATAGCAGTTAGCATTTTACATAGGTTCATAGGTAGGTACTAGGCTATCGGCCTTAGGGCCTATACAAGCCTAGCCAAAAAGGAACCCTGGCTTTCACCACCCAAGAAAATTATTTTCCTGTGCCCCTGTCTAGCAGAGCCACAGAGGTAATCAGTGGGGTGAATTTCCTATTTCCCATCCAATCATCAAGATTTTTCTTGAAGAGTGCTAATGAGGAGCTTTGTTTGATATAGATAGGTAGTTTGTTCCAGAGTATGGGAAGTCTCTGAGACAGGAATCTATCCGTCCAGCATGTTCTGTTTATTGTGGTGACAAGATTTAGGTCCCTAGAACATGTAGCTTGGAGGGATTGGTATTTCTTTAAGTGGAACATGTCCAACAGCTCTGGGTTTGACATAGCTTTGTATGTTAGGCAGAGATTGCCTCTGAGTAGGCGATATGTGACAAAGTAAAGCTGGAGTTTTTTGAGACGGTCTGCGTAGGGCATCTGTTTATGGCCGGTAATCCTCTTTGTGAGGTATTTCTGTGGCCATTCCAGTTGTTGTAGATGTCTAGTGAGATACATACCAAAAGGGGCATTGTACTCTATAATGGGTCTAATGAGTGATTAGTAGAGAGGAACAATGACCTCTTTTTTTCTGGATGAGAAACCTTTTGTGATGAGGTGTGCCAAGTAGAAGGATTTCCTGACTACTGTGGTGATGTGATTATCAAAGGAGAGACTACTGTCCACCTGTGTCCCATGGTCTCTTATCACTCTTTTAGTGTTAAGTAGACTACCACCTATGTGGTAGCTCATGGGTACAGAGTTTTTACCAAAGGGGATGACAATGCACTTTTTGGCATTGAGCTTGTAGCCATGGCTTTGACACCAGGCATATGTCTCAGTGAGGCCCTTTTGTAGGATGTCCACATCATTAGGAGTTTCAATTATGGCTCTTAGTTTGCAGTCATCTGCAAACTTCGTTAGCCAAAGACCTTCTGTGTTAGCCTGTACTTCAGAAAAGTAGATACCAAACAGGAGAGGACCCAGGACTGAACCCTGTGGTACTCCACTTGTCACTGGTCTGAAGTCAGATTTGGAGTCTGCTACTTTCATAGTGTGGGTTCTGTCATTGAGCCAGTTGGCAACCCATCTTGTGACATAGGGATTTATACCTAGTTTAGTGAGTTTATCTATAATTCCAGAGTGGTGGGAGGTATCCAAAGCCTTGGCGAGATCTAGATAGGCTGTGTGAACCACCTTACCGTTGTCTACGGCTTTGGTGACTGCTTCAAAAAAGTCAATCTTACAGATCTTCAGTCAGTCTTACAGATCGAAAAAAATATTTTTAGTAAGCATTGATCTGCCTGCTATTAGTTATAACCGTGCTAACTTTGAAATATGTTTATTTTAACTAATTATTTTCCTAGGTTGGGGACAACTATTTACAGACATTGTCTCATAAAATAGTTTCTTCTGCCTTACTACAACCTTGGCTTTCTGCATGATTCCTCTTTATTCCTTTTTCATTTTGGCTTTTTCTTTCAATCTACACATTTGTCTACAATAGTTTTCAGGTGAAATTTGTGATTATCCTCAACTGTTAGATGTGAGAGCTGTCCCTTCTTATCTCCTTAATTTTATATGTATAGAATGATGAACAGCCTTCCGTGCTATGCTCCCCACATGTGGTTACATTATAATATCCATGGGAGTTTATTTTCTCTCAAGAGCCTGTACCTCACCTTTACCATTGTTTCAACTTACTTGCCTTGTTAAGGACGGCCAAGAATTTTTTCTTCAATTGCCTTTAGAAATATCTAGTTTAGATGTCTACACTATGTTGAACTGGTCCTTGGCATGTCATTGTGATACGGAATTATACAATCTTTCAAAACCTTTCCAACTTACTTGTTCTTAATTGCCACACATATCATTTTATGTTGCTGGTTATTCTTGTTTACAAATTGCAATGTTGACTGAGATGATTAAGATTTTAAATTTGCTTTTTAATGTGACTTATTCCATGCAGTGTTTTACTATTAAGTATTGTTGAAAATGCTATTGGGTTGTAATAATGACCACTATAATCAACAAAGGAATTGGCAACCTGCAGACACTGAACCCATTCCAGATTGGCTCTGTTAAGGGAAGGTCTTCCCTACTCAGCCTGATAGACTTTGAGAGGGTCAGCAAGTCTATGAAAGAGGGGAAGAGGTATATGCCACCTACCTTGATCTGGTCAAGACATTTAATACCCACTTGGATATTGCTGGAAAACTCTCAGAACTATGCATAAATCCATGCATAGCCCACTGGATTCTGGGCTGTCTCACAGATAGTACCCAAGAAGTCAGGATCTGTGAGACCACCTCCATCAGGAGACCAATCACCAGCAGAGTACCCCAGGGATCTGTGTTAGGCCCTCTCCTGTTTGGCATCTACTTCTTGGAAGTCAAGGCTAATGTCAAAGGCCTCTGGCTCATCAAGTTTGCAGATGACTGTAAATTGGGAGGTATCCTGGATTCACCACATGATACCAACATCCTACAAGAGGGTTTAACTTGAACAAATGACTGATGTCAAAGCCATGGATTTAAACTCTACATGAAGAAACGCATTATAGTGTCCTTTGGGAAATTGTCCATCCAAGCTAATTATTGCATCACTAAAACACCCCTAGGAGTTGACCTGATAGTTATTGATCTGGGGACATACGTAGACAGTAATCTGGTCATCAGTCAACATGTAGACAAGATAATAAGAAAATAATTCTAAGTCGCCCAGTTTGTAAGCAACAACATGACATTCAGGTCCGAGGAAGGTATAATACCACTCTACTTAGCCCTTAACAGACCCATCATTGAATACAATGCCCTCTTTGGCATGTACCTAACCAGGTATTTGCAACAGTTGTAGTCAAAGGTTCCTTACAAGGAAAATCCAGGGCATGAATACCCTGTCCTACACAGGTCACATTAAGGCCATATATCTGTACTCAGTCTCCTATAGGTTAGTGAGAGGTGGTCTATACCCAGCATATAACACATCCTCAGGTGCAGCTCTAATGGATCTCCTGCACATCCACAAAACAAAGAGCACCAGAAACACTAGATCCAGGGATCTGATCTTTGCCTGTGACATAAACAGAGCCTGATGGAGAGACCGATATTTGTCTCAAAGGATCCTCATGCAATGGAATAATCTCCCCACCTATTTGAAGTAGAGTTCATCCCTGACCATATTCAAAAATACTTTGATCATTGGATGGGAAATAGCAAACTCACCCCTAGTTAGGACCCCCTATTTCTCTGATGGACAGAGGTTGACATTAAGTAAATTAATCCCCAACTAAAAACCTCCCACCATATAACCCTCGGCTACCTCTCTATTAACATAACCCACCATATAGGCATCCAAGGAAATTAGGGACAAAACAGGATTGGGTTGCATGGCTAGGCTTTTAAAGACCATGACAGTCATTATCCTAGTGTAACACTATGAACCTATCACCAGTGGTCATCTCATTTGCTGCTTATGTACAGGACAGCTTATGTTATGGCATTTTACTTATAATATTATTATTTTCTTAATCTCACCAGCAGAGTGGATATGGGCCCATCTGTTTCCACTTTTTATTTTAATTACTTATATTTGTTTAGCCGGGTAGAACACTAATCCAGCCTAACCAATTGCAGTCTCAGCCAGGGTGATTTAGACTAGTGAAAAACGTCATGAAACATTATATAAAGATTACAAGTATACAGTCAGTAGTATAGAAAATCAGACACAGCTATTATACATGACAGGGGTCAGTATCTTGAATTTTATATAAGTCTGCTGTTGACTAACAAGCAGTAACTACATTGAACCACAATTTTGTGGAAAGCTACATACATATATTCAAGATTTGCTACCCATTTGAAGGTTTTATATCCATAGAAAAGTATTTATTTACAATTAGGTGTTTAAAAAGTGTTAATAAAGTTTGTTGTTCTTTTTGTCTAATCCATGTAGCACCTTTCTGTTAGTGAGTACAGATGACACCATGCAATGCATATTTCTCTGCACATTTTATCTTTTTGCCTGTAGCTGGCTAAATCAACTTATCTTGTATTCTAATTAATAGTTTTCCATTATTACTTTCCTAATTACTTTTCAATTCTTTGCACCTAGTCTTTATATTGTGTCATATTATCATGATCAATAACTTAGTCATTTTGTCTTATTTTTTTTTTCTTTTAAAATCCTAAGGTTTTTTTGTCACACTTTTAGAGTCTGTTTTGGAGCAAAATGGTGCATTATTTTTGCTTTTGCTCATAGGACACAATTAATTATTAATGTTTACACTTTCCCAATTTTGATATCTGAGTCCTAGTTTTGATAGTTACTATCATGGTGTCTGGGTTTTATGAAGTTAACTCTTAGGGGTGCAGGGGTTAGTCATGGGAAGGGTATGGAGAGTTCTTTCTTTGACTTAAACTGCTCTACGGGATGCCCTGCCAATAGTCAGTTATTAAAGTGGCATATACTTCACAGAAAGGTGCAGGTATCCAAAATAGTTGATATTACTAATTCCATTAATAAGAAATACAAAAATAGAGCATAAATTAAATATGTTCAAATCCACTCATCTGCTTATTTTGAAAACTGATGTAGCAACATATTGCAAATAAGCCCATGTATTCTCTAATATTATAGCCTATAATATTATAATTTAAATATCCCGTGCTAAAGTCCTAAATTGTAGAGATGAAGATAACATAATAAAGGCTTGCATCAGGATATTTTCAAAGTCTTCTTTAGATCATAGGATTATAGGTAAGTACTAGGCTTATTGCCATTGTGGGACATTTTATGCCTTGCCAGTTTCCCTTTTTGTGCTCAAAATAACCTATCCCATTTGGTTAGAGACTGGCCTTACCCATCCTATGGTCAATAATTATATATTACCCTTAATGAGAATAACTGGAATCATACCACAGATAATTCAAGGGCACCCATGCATGGGATAAAACATGTATCTGTATTTGTCTAGGAGTCCATTTTCTGTTTTCAATCCACAGATCTAAGTTACTCTTGAAAATGGAAAGGGATAAACTTTGTTTTGTGTGGATGAGAGTTTGTTCCATGACAGCAGTATCATCAGTGAAATATACTTGTCCCTCCAAACTGTTCTGTTGAAGTTGCAGAAGAGGTTTAGATCTGTAGACCTTAGATCTTTGGATCTTATAGAGGCTTGTATGGTAGTCCTAACTCTTTTAAATTTCAACCAGATATAAGTTTATAACTTGGGACATGCATATTTCCACAGTTAAAGCCATAACGTACTGAATGGTTAGCAAACTTATTTTCTTTGTAAGATATTTACCAGGCTATCTCTTAACAAAACCATCTTCAATGTATCTTCATAAATACACGAGAGAGAGAGAGAGAGAGAGAGAGAGAGAGATGAGTTAGGAGGATTCCAAGTAAAGTGTTTTCAGACTGCTCACAGAAAGAATGATTTATCAAATACAGGTCTTACCTGTTGATTTTGAAAGGACTTTTACATCGTTCTGTAAGAATGATATATTGCTCAGGATTGTTAATCACTAGTTTTTGCGATACAACACTTTGCCATAATTTGTTTTTGGTTTACAGTGACTGCGGGTGATGATGCAGGCTACCCAATTTGCATAAATGTTAATTGTCTTTTACTTTTGCCATTCATTGTACTGACTTAATCACATAATATGAGCACAGATTGACTTCACGTTTCTGTGTTTGCTGTGTATAATTATGCATTGAGAATGTCATCTTTCATATAAAAAAATAGAAAGCAGTGCCATATTTAATACTTGTGATGTTTTGTACCCAGCATCATATTCAGGACCTGTGATGTTTTCTACTCAGTGTAATGAGTAACTTCACTAGTACATTTTCGCAAACAATACATTTTAACACACTGTAGGCTTATAATCAGCAAAACTAGATAAAACAGAAGTTATGGTTACATGAAGATTCTCTCCAGAAATTATTTTATTTCCTGGTGATTTTTCAGATATCGGTAGTATAGCTGAAACAAGTAATCCATGGGGAAATACTCCAAAAAATTATCAGACTCCAAATTTCACAATACAGTTAAACAGCACCATCTTTTCTTCAAAAAGCAACATTTTTTTGGACAGGCAAGAGTACCATGATGGTAGACCTTGACTGATGAGTTCCTCCTAAATATGGACAAAGGTAATCTTACAGGCACCCATCTTATGATTTCACTAAAGCTTTTAATCTTGATGACAACATCTTTTTGGACATTCAGCAATGTTGTTTTCTCCTTCACAAAACATTTTTGGGACAAGTAAGAATACCATGATGTCAGACTCTCTCAGTGATCATCTCCCAGTCTATACAACCAGACATCTCACACATCCAGTCAATATATCATTTATAAAATAACACACAACCTTCCCATGTTTAGCCTAGAAATGCTCATTACTACCCCATCAGATATTAACTGGAACTTCCTATAAATCCTCCCTTTATATGATGCTGTTAATGAATTCAGTACAACTTTCCTGAATATCCCAAATAACCCTGCACCTCCTAGAAGGAAGAGGTTAAAAACAAATAATGCAATTTGTCTATCCAAAAAGAGTAGAATGCTAATGCAGGATAGAGACAAAACATAGAAAGAATGACAAACATACAAAAACACCACAATAGCTTGAAAACTTGAGTACTTTGCAATCATACTAAAAAGCAAATAAATGAAGAAAAAAAACTATATTACAAGAACTTTAAGATTAATAGTAAACACAGATCTAAAAAATTCTAGACAGTCAGTAAAGAAATCTTGCACCCTGACCAAATATGCAACCCTAAGCCTTTTCCAGTAACTCACCACTTGAAACCACAATACAGTTTAACTTTTATTTAATAGATAGTATAGCATATCTAACTAAGAATTCCTCAAGCATCTAATCCTAACATTGCCCAACTGCCATATATCACCACATTCAAGTTCACCTTCATGCATGTGCCCAAATCTCTACTCCTAACTACTCTTAAACTCAAACCATGCTCTACTTCAGATGATGACCTTCCAAGTGAGTACCTTAAAATACCAGCTGATAACATTGCCCATCTTGTCTAAATCCTTATTAATAGGTCAGTCCAAGAATATCACATTCCCTCTCTCTGGAAAAAGTCACACATTATCACTCTGCACAAAGGAAGAAATTCAACAGACATTGCTTACTTTAGATGTACAACAATCTTATCTTCCCTCTCTAAAATATTTGAAAAATGTATTTAAAAACAATTGGTAAACTCTCTCCTTTAGGACGAACTCCTGTCCCCCACACAGCATGCTTCTGTTCTTCCCATAGTACTAACACTGTGCTTCTGACCTATATAGATAACTCCAATAAAACTAGAGGTAAGGGCAAACTAGTTCATTGGTTCATAGGTGTGTATTAGGCTAATGACCCTGGAGCCTTTACAAGCCTAGCCCATAGGATTACCCTGACATTGTGTCACCCGACCTTAGTTCCCAGTGCCTCTGTCGAGTAGAGCCACTGGAGTGATCCCCGGGGTGAATTTTCTATTTCTCATGCAGTCATCAAGAGTTCTCTTGAAGAGGGCCAGTGAGGTGCTCTGTTTGACATGTATGGGAAGTCTGTTCCATAGCATTGGCAGTTTCTGGGTTATGAACCTCTCCCTCCAGCATGTTCTGTTGATTGTGGTAATGAGGTAGAGGTCTGTGGAGCATGTGGTGCAGATGGGTCAGAATTTCTTTAGATGTAGCATTTCTAACAGAGCTGGGCCAGACATGGCTTGGGAAGTCAAGCAGAGATCACCTCTAAGTAGGCGATATGAGACACAGAATAGTTGGAGTTTTTTGAGTCTGTCCATATAAGACAAGTGTTTAAGGATAAGGGTCCTCTTTGTGAGGTACTTTTGCGGCCTCTCCAGTTGTTGCAGGTGTATAGTGAAGTACGTGCAAAATGGGGCATTGTACTCAATGACTGGCCTAATGAGGGAAGAGTAGAGGGAGATAATGACCTCTTTCTTCCTGGATGCAAAACCCTTAGTAATGAGATGTGCCACATAGAAGGACTTTCTGACCACAGTGGCAATGTGATGGTCAAAAGAGAGGTTGCTGTCAACCTGCATACCTCTCAACCTGTAAACATCAAAAATCTGGACAAGACCCATGAAAAATAGGTAAAAATCTGTACGCTGATTAACATCTAATTTGCATACATACTTATGTAACCCCACCCCTCCAATGGAATTGTGGGATACCAACTTTCGAATGCAAACTGAAGAACAGACAACCAAAACATGGCACCAGAGTTCCCCTGCAGCCATTCCAATGTCCTGTTACCTGGCTATTTCGCCCCATTTACCATAAACACTAATGTATGCATACTGCTTTACTTCTACAATGATTTGGATTTTATTTTTACATTTTACAGCACAACAATGCAGAAACTCTAAAAGACATCATCTGGTAAACAAAGCAATACTGTCTCACAATGAAAATAGGCTTGACATTAAAACTTCTTTGCCCTTGAAACTCACATTTATTGAAACAGCATTGAAACCCAAACCACATTCAAAGAAAATGCATCTGGCCAGTGGTGGATAAAGATTACTTTTGGGCTGTTTTCAAATCATTGGCCCCTTGCACACAAAACAAGAAACATACATGTGTTCTTTTCTTTATACACCTTCCTAACTTTATTAAATTATATTCCTTGTATAATACAACACACATGTTAGAGCGCATTTTAAATTTATTGTTTGAACATTTTACCAGTAATCTGTACTTTAGGCAATGAAACAAAACACATGGACCAATAATGACAAAACTGCCCAATTCAGAACTTTTCCATCATAAAAGTCTGCTTCCACACCCACACTATAAATAGAATGACAGTAGTGTAAGCCATAGCCATCTTGCACAGCGTCTCGTACTTATTTTCAATTTCATTTTTTTTGGGGGGGGGGGGTCAAAAACCAGGGACACATTTTAAACATTGCTTGTATAATTTTGTAAAGTTGCTAGAATAAAATGTTATGTTACCATCATGCATTTCACTGGCAGGTTTTGAACCCAGGACTCTATGTACTACAGTCAGAACAACATACCACTATGCCAAATCAGCAGCTGCCTGAAAAATAGGAAGACTGAAACTTAATAGTTATCATTTAGTGAATTCATTTCTCACTTCTCAACATAGCTCTTAACCTCAACACAAAAAACATGGACAAACAACAAAGCCAATAATGGGGGAATACAAATTCAGTTGTCACTTCTCACTCACCATATCTCTGAACTGTTAGCACAAAAACAATAATGGGGGAATACAAATTGTGTTCTCACTTCTTATCATAGCTCTAAACTCTTAGCACAAAAAAAAATGTTCTTACTTCTCATCATAGCTCTCACAACTCTTAGTACAAAAAAAAATCTGGACAAAGCTCAGAGCATAACTTTCAACTGTTAGCAGAAAAAAAATGTTCTCACTTCTCATCATAGCTCTCAACTCACTCAGAAATGGTGGTGGCTAGGGATAGTAGGCTCTTTTTACCCTGTATGAGCCTGAATACCTCTAGCCACCAAGTGTATTATATGGGGGCATTTATGCACACACACACACACACACACACACACACACACACACACACACACACACACACACACACACACACACACACACACACCTGAATAATGAGTGGTTCCTTACCCTGAGTAGTTCACATTCCTCTGTCGTTGCTGCCATTAATCCCTGCTCTGCTCGCAAACTCTGCCTTGAGTAGTTTCCGGCTCGGCAAACTCTGCCATTTCAGCTTCCTGGCCTGCACACAAGTTCATCTGCTCTTCTGTTCCCCATTCCTGCCGTTTCAGCTTCCTGGCCGCACACAAGTTCCTTCATTGTTCCCCATTCCTGCCAGCTTGCAATTCAATAGAGACACCCGAAAAATGATGATGTGAGCTCAATTTTGACTGGCTGGTAGCCTGATGGAGCTGACGTCATTGCGCATGTGATGACATCAGCTCCGACAGTGTGAAAATTAAAAAAAAGCAAAAAAAAAATCGAAAATGAAGGGGTGCCACTCGGGAATCGTGGCACCCCTTCATTTGGACCCCAAAGCTCGGTAAAAACTGAGTAATTCAGAACGGTTGGGAGGTCTGTCAACCTGTGTTCCCAGATCTCTTATAATGCCTTCTGTGTTCAGTGTATAATGTTTGCAATGCATAAGTAGGTCTGTGTTCCCATATGTGGTTATTAGGGTCATAGATTAGGTTATTTGTGAGGTAATTTGGTTAGTAGTTTATAATAAAATGAGCAATTCTGCAGCACAAGAAGGTCTTAAATTAAGTTAATGTTCTGTGTTGATGAGGGAGTACCAGGGTTTGGGCACTTTGTGAGGGTGCACCCTGGACTACTCCAGCAGGACTTGTACCAGACATGACCCTATTGGAGGACATAAAAGGGCAGACCCATAACATTTAGGAGGAATTATCTCTCTCTCAGCTCACTTATGAATGAATTTATGTGGAACCCACAAAGTTAATTGGAGACTGTTCCTATGGTTTGAAAGTCTAGTCTACCCTGCTCAGCTTCAAAACACTGTAAACTTAAAACAGTGAGTAAAAAGGTCAAATAGAAATATCGGTCAGTAGAAACCAAAAGAAAAATCTAGCAAGGCTAGACTTTCCACTGTGTGATTCCTTAAACCTCTTGTATTAGAGCCTACATGGATATATTCAAATGAACATTTAAGGACATCAGGTGTTTCAGCTATATGGGAATTCTGAATGTCCATGAGTTTTTATTTCTTTTTAAGTCTGTTAATGGACACATTCAGGCCAATAAAGCCAAACACTAAACTTGGCAAAGTCATGTAGTTTAAATCATGGATGGCTAGATGGCTATATATTTTTATTTAAAATGCAGGGTGAAAAAGATAAAAAGTGCATATACTGACATGTACAGAAGATAAACACACAAACACACAAAAGTGGCATTTTGACTCCTTTTTGCAGTTAAAGTTGCCTAACTAATTAAATCAGTTTTATATGGTTCTTGTCATCTTTTTCTGTATTTACTGTTTTCTCTTAATCTGAAGTCACAGCTGTTAATTGAAGGCATTTTACCATTTACACTGATTTTTACAGGCTCACTTGTGTATACCAGACTAATGACCCTATGGGTCTTTTTAAGCCTGTATGAGTATTGATAAAGGGTTTGTACCTGAAAGCTTTGCTATTAAATGGGTGTGTTTCAGCGTATTCTGGTGTTTGTTTATCTTTTTAAGCCTGGCCATATTTCTGAAATATCTGACAGTTTTTGTTACCCTAAGGTAATTTTATGGGGTATATGTAGACTTGGGTTTGGGTGGTCATGCATTTACAGGTGATCTCTGTTAGAGACATGGGTGCCAGACCACAAGTATATTTCTGATTTCTCATCCACTGGTCGACTGGGTTAGGGAGGAACTCTGCTTCACATGGATAGTGACCGTGTTCCAGAAAGGTCTCTGAAACACATACCTCTTTCTCCAACATTTCCTATTTCTGTCTCAGAGAAGGTTTCTATCCTTAGATTAGATATATCTGAAGTTACTTGTTTTGTAAAAGGGATAGTGCTCTGAGGTGATCAACAGAGGACATGTTGTTTACACACTGCATTCTTTTTGGGAGGAACCACTGTGGATGTTCCAGGTGTTGCATATGCCTGGTCAGGCATATACAGAAGAGAGGGTATTGTACTCAATGACTGGTCTGATGTGGGCCAAGTACAGTGGAACAATGACATCTTTGGACCTACATGCCATACCCTTGGTTACAAGTTGCGCAACATGGAATGTTCTCCTTACTACCATAGACACAGGGTAGTCAAAGACCAGATTGCTGTCTACTTGCACTTCTAATTCCCTGACTACTGAGTCTGTTTTTAGGGATGTATTATCAATGTGGTAGTTTCCAGGGGCAGCTGTCTTCCCATATCATACTGTTATGAATTTCTTGGCATTGAGCTTTAGACCATGGCTCTGGCACCAGTTATTAGTCTGTGTCAGGCCTTCTTGGAGAGTATTTGTGTCTTTGTGGCATTCTGTGACCGCATCCGGGTTATAGTCATTGGCAGACTTGGTCGCCCAGAGGCCTTTGCTATTGGCCTTGACTTCAGAGAAGTAGATGCCAAAAAGGAGCAAACTCAGCATAGAGTCATGAGAGACTGCAATAGTTACTGGTCTCTATGTGGAGGCAGACTCCCCTAACTTAATGTCTTAGTTCCTATCAGTGGGCCAGCTGGCTATCTAGTGAGTTAAATAGGGGGTTTATACTTAGTTTTATGAGTTTGTCTACAATGTTTGAGTGGGGTATTGTGTTGATTGCTTTGGCCAGGTCAAGGTAGACAGTATAAACTGTTTTGCCTATGTCCATTGCTTTGCTAATCTTGAATAAGTCCATCAGGTTGCGTAGACATGATCTGCCCTTGATGAAATCAAACTGGCTGGTTCACATGTCTGAAGGTTTCCGATTTCATTGTTCACAAATTCCAGAATTATTTCCATATCATTGCATATGAGACTAGTCAGATTTATGCTTCTGTAGATACTAGGGTCCATAGATGGATCACCCTTGTGTAAAGGGATGACATTTGCTTGGCACAAAATCTATCTGGAGACTATAATAGAAATAATGATTCTAGTTGTCCTGATAGGTCACATTTCATGTTGTTAACTGTTTTGGTGCAGTGGTATGGCGGTAGCATTGTTACCTCACAGCAAGAGGTTCTCCCATTTGATTCTCAGCTTGGCTTGGCGTGCCTTCTGTGTGGAGTCTGTATGTCCTCCCCACGGTTGGGTAGCGTTCAAAAGACATGTGTGCATAAATGGGTGTGCCTTCATTGAAGGTTGGGCATTGAGCTGGCACCTCGGCGTTTCATAAAAAACTACTAATGTCAATCATTAGCAGACCGAAGTTCCGCTGTGGCCACCCCTTACTGGGAAAAAGCCAAAAGACAAACAACAACAACTATTTTGGCACATAGATTGGTACATCTGTTGCAGACAGAGCTGAAGAAAGCCTTTTGGTAGTTCCTGACCTGGAAAACTATTTTTACCTTAAATCTGGTTTTGATAGACTTGATATTAGCCCAATGAATTGTCTGTTAGATCGATGAGGAAAGCTGGATCGTACTGTGCATTGTATGTCCTAACTTTTAACATGATTTTCTATCTTTGCTATATAACCTATTGATATTGCGATTTCACCAAGGTGGCTTGTTTTTGAGTTTGTCCTGTGCTTATTCATAAATTACAGCTGTCTCTATGTAGCTATTAAAATGGTTTTACAGAGTTCCCATGAACAATTCTGCATAGATTACAGTGTTCTCAGGGTTTGGGGAGGGGCTTAAAATGTTTCTAGGGTATCCTGTAATGGTACTAAGTTTTCTGTAAAATAGTTCCTAAAGGTCCCACGGTTAGCTAGGGTCCTGAGTTTTATTTTTATTTCAAATAAGACAGCCTTATGACCACATCTGACCACACAGGGCATTACACAGGGTGGGGATGCAGCATTTTCATTCATTTTTTAAGGATCAGGTCCAGAATGTCTGTTCCTCTAGTGGGCATAAGGACTAGCTGGTCCAGGTTCTCTGTGTTCACAAAGCTCAGGTATCTCTGGGCTTGCATATGAGGGGTCATGTATGATTTCCAGTTCATAGAGGGGTAGTTAACATTGTCCATAAATATGGTTTGGGGTTGAAACAGGGAGTGCCTCCGGTTCATTTAAGTATGTATTATATATTTTCCGAGTCACCGAGGGGGACCTATAGCTTGCATGGGTATGGTATAAAACCTTGCCTATGGTAATTTGGAGATGGGGAAGCTGAAATGAGTAATACTGTTTGGCCAGCTTTGAGGTGCGTTTGTTTATTTTCAAATCAAGACACGTTTACCTTTTGTCCCTTCCAGTGCAGAAGCTGGTCTAAAAGTGTAGACTACAGTATAGCCCTGCAATGCTGGTGTGCTCTCCACAGTTTTAAACCATGTCTCAGTAACTACACAAATGTCTACATCCTCCTTAGAGAGGAGACCTTGCAGGAAGTTCCATTTAGTATATAGACACCTAGCACGGAGTAGTGATACCTTTTAATGTTCTTGGTTTGGTTTTGTTAAGTTTGAAGGTTTGTCAGGTTAGCGTTACCTATAAACCACTCTATAAGTGAGGGCAATGTTTTAGCAAATATACCTGGAGGGAACAAGTGCGGAGCAGTACTGCTAAAGCAGCATGAGCTTTTGACTCAACCCTCCATGCTAACAAATATTCAAGCTATTTAAATCAGTTTTGAGTGGATTCTGTCATTTTTTTCTACATTTGTATTGTTTTTTTACTCTGAATTTGAAGCTACAGATATTAACTGAATTGGTTTTACAGTCTGCACTGCTTTTCAAGTGGTTTTCATATGTTCACAGCGGGGCCTTTTTAAGCCTAGCCATGCTTCTAAAGGTGAGAAGCAAGCCCTTTACTTGTATCTGTAAGGTAAATGTCATAACCTTTATGCCAACCCCCAACCCATTTCTGTTAAGTGGATTAATCAGTGTTGGGTCATTTATTTGTTGTGTGTTTAGTCACATTGCAGACTTGTAGCAAATAGCCAGATGTGAGTCATCTCGAGTATGTGGTGATTAAACCTGGTGAGAGTAGAAAAGATTGCTGTAGTTTTAGGAAGATGAACATTATCGGTTATAACTGTAGCTTTTTTTCCATTGGTCTTTCATTTTCCCTGTTAACAATGGCTAAATGTGCATGCAATATAAATTGTGTTCTTCTCCTCTGACTTTTGGAAGCTTAAGTTCCTGTGCACAAACTTTGCAAATTAGTTACTGTTTGTGCAGTGGGCCTAACTAAATTATTATATGTTGTAGTATTTCCTGTGTCCCATCTACTGTTCTCAGTTTTAACTACTTGCAATTTAGTTTAGTTACTTCTATAGTAAAGTTTTGGTCAGGAGTGTAGGCATACTGTTACAGCAAAATGTTGGTCAAGTATATGGGTAATCTGAAACGCAGTAGCTATTATCTGTGTGAAAGGATAAGCTGCTGCTATATCTCGGATACTATCATTACTGGCTAAAGCCAGAAGCTGATTTTTGCTTTGTTTTTTTTTATTTCTTAGCTAAGCTATAGTGTGCTGAGCTGTGCTTTTTTGCACTAACACATAAACCTCTACTTACTAGCTAGAGGTGCTTCAACTGAAGTTTTACTCTAACAAGGCTAGATAGAGCCAAACCTAGCAACAGGATACATTAAGGCACTACAACTCCCTTAAAGACCAAGTTAAACTCTTTTAACTGTTTCTACCGTAGTTAGAACCTCCTAGTATTTATTTATTAAACTAGATATGTTTTATTGCACTAATGTTTTCTTTTTCACTGTACATCTGCAGAAATAGGTTTTATATCCCATATTTCTATACTCTTGGATGAAATGAAAGGTCAGCCATATTGTCTTCCCTCATTTGCCGACCTCATAACATCTGGTCTATTAGGGCAATATAGCACTTGCCTTATGCTCACAGAAAATGAACTGTTAATTACCTTATCCAAACTATCTGTGAGAGATGCAAGTGTTTATCTAAGATGAAATCATCACTCTTACATATGAACACAATCTGTGAGTACCATATTCTGTCCCAGCACTCCACAAAACGACCTGGAAAATTATCATACCCTGAAGCTGTAAAAGTTTTTTTGTCTAAGCCTCCAAGGTCAAACAAGACTAGGGCTTTGTGTAAATCAAACACCACAACACATACTACTGCACCTGTAGCTAAAAATCACCAGAAAGAAACACCCCCAACCTGGTACACATTTACTAACAAACTATACTGGTGATGGGTGACTCCATAGTCAAGCACATAGACATTATTGTCACAAGGCTTGATGAAAATAAGGTGATTCAAGCCTCAAGATCTCTGATGTTGCAATGGCCCACAAGCTGAACTTCTATGACTATGACATTGTTGTCCATATGGGTGTAAACAACCTGCAAATCCATGAGAGAGATACCGACACATTTCTGAGCTCTTCATGCATGTCATAAATACAGGGGAGACACTGGTATTCACTTAAATCCTTCCTTCTCCAAGAATGATGCAGAAATATAAAAAAAGATGATTAGTTTTATCTGTTAGTTGAATAAATTGAGCCAACTGAGAGGGATCCAGTATGTGTCAACCTGCGATGAGTTGCTACACAGCCCTAATATATTTGCACCTGTCATTCTATGCTTTCCACATACTGTCTAATGTTGTTGCAGCATTGATAGCTATAGTCAGTCTCACTAGTGGATCTCCTGACCTAGGGTGAAAAATAAAATCAAAAACCAGACAGTATCATTGGAGTGCTGCACAATGCCAGAATTCTAAATAACACATAGCCTAACCTTGAGGTCCTCCTGCATTTGGAACACATGTATGTGTGTATTACTGCTGATACTTGTTTTAAAAATACAGTAAGAAAACCCTCTACAGTAGGGTGTCGCACCTACCATGAATTTAGACTCAATGAGAATGCCTTTAGTGTATCCAGATCTATTAAAGACCGCATTACCTTGAAGTAGATTCCTAGAAACCCAGTCACACTAAATAAAACTGAACATCAGAACATAGCATGTTGCAGAACTCCCTCAGTGCTTGCTGCAAACAACGTTTGAGTCTTAAGGATACCAGCTGAACTTCAAATACAAAGAAACTTCATCATCCTGTAAGACTTTAACTACTCCTGGATAAATAAGGATACATATACTACAAATGTAAGTTACGCCCCTCATTTCCTAAATTTCTTAAATAAAAACCCTGGAGAAAATAGTCAAGAGAACCCACTAGAGGACAAAATATTGTTTATCTTGTTCCTAGCAACTGTATGCCCTATCCCACTGGTATAGCATTCCACAGTTAAGCCTTACTACAAACTGGTAACCTTCACCTTCAATTAAAAATAAGGCTTTTAAAAGGTTGCCTCTGTACAGCTGGATTCCTGTTAAAGTGTGAATCAGATTTTTTTGCCCTTTCTTGTCCAGGTTTTGGTTTAGACACAGTACAGAAACAACTCTAGTTAGGGTATTAAACCGTCTCCATACATCTAGAAAGAAGTGTTGTTATCCCATACTTATTATTTTTAGCCTCGTTTCAGCATATTAGACATTAGACTGTGATATCTTCCTTTTTCATTTTGACCTATTATTGTGCCACCTTAGATGTTGTACAACCATGGTTTGCCTCTAATTTGTTCTGGCCTTACTTAGTGGGTTGTGTGTGAAGTTGATACCTCTTCATCCTTTTGCGTGACATGCATGGTGTGCCACAGGTTTAATTTGTAGGACCGCTGTTGTTCACTGTGTATATGTTGCCACCAGGAGATGTTAATCATAGAAAATGTTCAAAATATCATTGTTATAGCCACTCCAGTTGTGGAGAGGGATAAAGCCCTGTCTGCATGCCAGTCAACCTGTGTTTGACTTGCACCACAGGTGACTGTTGAAGCAGTACGGAGGGATGTGCATGCCCATCCTGGGTGGGTGGGCGTGCATTGTTGGCACTCCCTAAGTGGAGGCATGGTCCAATGAGGGGAGCTGCCCCTAGATGTAATCAGTAAGCATGGGGGAATGGGGAAAGTTGACAGAGCATATAAAATTAAGAAGAAAAAAAAACAGATGGAAGCACAGATGGACGAGCTCCCAGGATACCCTTATAATCTGGGACAGGCCTCAGGAAAACCAGAGTAACTTTGGGGGGTAAGAGGATGGCTGATAGACCCATCATGAATGTGTGGCACTGAGGGATAGGACAGTAAAACTGACAAAAAAAAAAAATCAATGTATGTGTGTGTGTGTGTGTGTGTGTGTGTGTGTGTGTGTGTGTGTGTGTGTGTGTGTGTGTGTGTGTATATATATATATATATATATATATATATTTTGTGTGTGTGTGTGTGTGTGTGTGTGTATATATATATATATATATATGTGTGTGTGTATATATATATATATATATATATATATATATATATATCTATGTATATTCTGTATATGTATGTATATATATAACCAGAAAAATAGGTGTGGACCTCTTGCATTTTCGATCCTGAGTGATGCCTGCCCAGAGGGAAGGAATAAACAATTTTACAAAGCCTTTCACTCTTGATCCTAAACGGTGAACAGATTTCCACGTATAGCTGGTGCTGGAGCTAGCTCTAAAAAGAGCTGTTTTAGCCCTGTGGGCAGCTGGAGCTGTATATAGAGATGTTACAGATCTCTATGAGCTCTGAGAAGAGCTGTTTTGTGTTTTGAATGCCCTTTCGAGCAGATGCGGTAGTTCTAAAAATAACTGTTTTGTTTGGTTCACCAAAGCTGTGTCTGTGCCTCCGGCTGGTCTTACCGAAGCTGATACAGATTTCTGTGAGCTCTGAGAATGGCCGATTTGTGTTTCGAATGCCCGTTCGGGTGTTGGTGGTAGCTCTAATAAGAACGTTTTTTGTTTTATTTTTCAATTTGTCTCCGGTTGCTCACAGTGCTAAAACAGCTCTTTTTAGAGCTAGCTCCACCACCGACTATATGTATGTAGATATATATATATATATATATATATATATATATATATATATATATATATATTCTGTATATGTATTTATGTGTATGTATATATATATATATATATATATATATATATAAATTATACATATATTTATGTATGTATGGGTCCACTTCAAAACATGGAAGTACCAGAATATTGAATCCCAATTCATTGAGACGACTTCGCCAAATCTTCAGTACATCAAACTCCCGGAACAGTTAAAATCAACCCTAGGAAAAGATTAGTATACACTCTTTATAGGCACTTTATTAATTACATACACTTCATATGTCTGATTACAATCATTAAGGCCACCCTTAAGTAAAATGGAGCCCAAGACAGATGACTTCATGAGGTCCCTGTTGCACAATAATCCCACCTGCATATCTCTTGTTTCTCTTCATTCTCTTCTCAGAGCATCCAGAGAGATTACTTATTTCTCATTTATTTCACACTATCTTGGTTAATTGCTTCACCCCTATCATTTTAATACAGCATAATTGGTCAAAAATCCACTGTAATTAGCTTGGTGAAGTAAATGAGTTTATTTGGAGGTCCAAGGGCCAGTAGGCCCCCAGAAGACAAAGGGTTCTAGATTCTCTGAAGTGCATCTTAAGAGTTTTTTATTACTTTTTGATCTTCTGATTGACTGAAGTAAAAATCATGAGAAGGGAAAAAAGTTCAGTCTTATTCTTTCTTTCTTTCAAAAAATAAATAATGGTTACAGTTAACGACAAACAATATTTCCCCAGTGAAGTATGAGAAGACAAATGTTCGCAAAGATATGTAAATCATGTCTGTGAAAAGTGCCTGCCTCTTACTCCTCAAAAACAATATTACCTTGTGTATCCCTTTCACAGTAGATTAGGATGAAAGTTAAAACAGACATTGACAGAGATATATATTAGAATCTGGGAGAGGATGTGTAAAAACACACACACAGATAGGATGTGCATTCATGCTACACACAGAAGGAATCAAACGGAAAGAAAAAAATCAACCTGGGAGCCAAGCATACTATTGACACTGCACCATTGTGTCAATAACTTGCTGTTATACACACTCTGCACAGAACACCACAGAAAGCCCGTTATTCAGTGCAATGTATGCTGTGATAAAAAGTGACAAAAAATATGGCCACCTTGTTACTTTTAGGCATATAGATTCAACTCCCTCCCCCTACAGAGATACAGTCATTGTCATACCAGACAATCTCCATACTCGATAATTATAACTATTGACTATACATTCCTCATATATCTGATTGCATTAAAATAGCCATAGTAAAGAATTCTATACAAATGCTCCCTCCTCCTGCAAAAACCAGAACAATGATTGCTATTTAAACTAATCACAATAGTTTCAATCACTTCCATTCACAGTCAGCTCCTGTACCTATCAAGTATAACCAGCATGAACCTCATCAGATTATAATAAAATATATATAATAAAAATGGGCCACAGTAATTTATGTCAACCCCTCTCTACCACACATGTGCACACAATTGTGACTGTCAATTACAACCACTTGTATGACTATGACTGTACACCTCAGATGTTTGACTGTGACCAAATGAATGAATAAATATATAACTGTCACACATGGCCTTATCTTCCTAGCTCAGTACTGTCAGAATAGATTATGCAACCCAATACCTCTGAACCACTTACCATAAGGTAGTGGAAGAAAAGGACCAAAATGATGGACATACACTGTATTTATATACTTAGAAACATAGTTGAATAACAGTCTTTGCAATAGCATACTTTTTGATGGCTATTACCCCTGAAATTCAAATGCCTGTCATCTGTATTTAGTGACTGCAGTCCTCACTGAGTTACCAGTAAAAACACAAACTTTAAGAGGAACAGGCCAAAATATGGGGAAAAATTCAGACATATTCCGCACCTCCTCACACATATGTGCATACATGCACATATACATACACCGCCATCAGTTACAGCTACTTGTGTTATCATGACTGTAACCAAGAAAACCAAGATTTAAACAAACCAGGAAAAATAATAAAATGCCAGTCCGCAGAGACTCTGATCAAAGTAGCTCATAGACAAACCACAAAAAGGTATAAATTGAATGAACAATATTCAAAAACATGTAGAGTTTTAAGCAAGTTTGTTTTAATCAACTAAAACTTCATCAAAACCATGGATGAAATACTTAATTGCATATACCACATGACAGCCAAGCCCCCAAACCCAGAAGGAACAAGAAGTGATTTTATATAAATAAATAAATATATATATATATATATATATATATATATATATATATATATATATAAATAATGTTTCAGCCACGGTGGTGCAGCAGTTTGTGTTGTCGCCTCACAACAAGAGGTTCTCCCGTTCAATTCTCAGCTGGAGCTCCTTTTGTGTGTAGTCTGCATGTCCTCCCTGTGGTCAAGTGACATTAAAAAGACATGCAGATAGATGTGAGCGTGAATGGGCGTGCCTTCATTGAAGGTTGGGCTGGCAACTCGGCACTGTAAAAATCCACTGCCAATCATGAGCAGACCGGAGTTCTGCTATGGCGACCCCTAACCAGGAAAAGCAAGTCTCATTATATATATATATATATATATATATATATATATATATATATATATAAAATACACACACACACACACACACACACACACACACACACACAGACACACATAAATAAATTCTAAGCAATGCAAGCATTAAAAAACATAAAAAAAACTTGTATCTTGCAAGTGCCTTTAACTTTAATAGGTAACTTATTGAAATGTGATAATTTAATCTGGGCCACACTGGCATTAAGCAGAAGTTGCCAGTAAAGTTTGCGTTTCTCCAAAGGTAACGGCCATAGAACACCACGTTCACTAATATTTGCCTTTTCAATGATCGTGAATTTAAAATTATTCCCTGGAAATTTCCATAGATGCTTGGCCAATGCATTGTTCTCTTTCTTCTTATTAATATCATTTACATGTTTGCAAACTCTTTCCTTGAATTTGCTCTCTGCTTTTCCTATATAATGACCAGAAGTGTATGTGTATGTATGAGTGTCTGTAAGTATGTGTGCGTGCATGTGTGTGGTTAACTTAATTTGAAGGTGCAAAATACTTCTTCCAACAGCAGTTACATATTTTACAGCAAGTATGAAACATTAGGCAGAGGAAACATATTACAAGAAAAATATAAAAAAGTACACAGTAATAAAAAAATTCAAAACAATTTAATAGATAACCCATTTTTTAAACACAATAATGCCTTCATCTGTGAATTCTAACAGGGAAATAATGCCTTTACAGGGTTGATAAGACATTCCTTATGTGAACTTGTACCTAACTGCATCCCTGGCTGTGAATTAATTTCCTGATAATGCCACCTTGTTGAGCATTATTGTTTATGTAAGTGAGTCTCCTTGCATGTGGAATAAAATACTCTGTTGTACACGTCAGGTTGTGATAATGGCAGATTCTAATGCCATAAACTGTAGAGCACAATGTGTACTTAATTACCAATTTGTCTGTAAAGTATAGCTGTTTAATCTTCCAAAATATGACCTACATTTGCAGGCTCTCCATATCTATTTTACCATCATACTTGCTGAGAATAAATTGTGTGACAAATTTAGTCATAAAAAAATCTGCATTTATTTATATGTCAGCCCTTGTTAAAACACTAAACAGGCATTATCTAAATGGAGAAAGGATAAAAATGTTTTATATTTAATATTATAACGGAAGTTTCTGTCATGCTGTAAGTTACTAATACAGTTTCTCTAACGTTTCAGATGTGAACATTCAAAACAATTCTATTTGCACCTGTACTGATCAGTTTCGAGTTTGGCATCAAAATGTGTAGCAATGTATGCAAATAGATGAGAGACAAGGAGGTGTGTGGGGGCACAAATGAAGCAGCTTAACTGTGCAGAGGATGGATGCCAAGTCATAAATCTCTTTACAGAAATTTATATATGAATCATTGCAATTTTTTGCATAGCATAAAGTTTGTTTCTGATAATGGCAGCAGATATTTTTTTGAGATTTTTTCTGGATGTCAAAAAGGTGACAAGAAACTAGTTAATACAAATATTTTCTGCAGCTAACAATATACAGCTGCTTATACAGTACCTTGTCTGTTGACATTATCAGAAGAAAATGATAAGCCATCTGCTCCAATGAGTCTATGGAACATCACAGTCTCTGTTTTGTAGCATTTTTCATTTATCTCTACTCTTAATTCTTTGCCTTGCAGCTGCCATTTCTAAACACACAGTTTTACATCTGGCATAGCTTCTGGGGAGCTTGAATGCTAAAAAAGTCACTAGTCTCACTAAAGCAAATAGTTATATCAGAAGAATAAAGGAAAGAATGCTTTCATCTGCAATATGTCTGATTACTCTATTTACACTGGCAGTGTCCACACTCATTTTAATCCTTCCAGTTCAAAGCCAGTTACTTGTGAGTAACTCCAGTAGAAAGTTTACTGAAGAACCAGATAGCCTGTTAAACAGGCTATGCAAATGAAGATGAATTAATGAAAAATAGGTAAAGGGTGTAAAAGCTGGCTTCCTTAATAATGTTGTTCATAGCAACCAAGAGATAAACAAGTGAATGCATGGACACATTATAAAAAGAGTACAATTCAAACAGTATGCAGTGCAGAGAAACATAAGTAATGCATGAACCATGCATAATACTGAAAAATGAGACTTGCAGCACACAGCACTGGGGGACTGATGTAAAACCAGTACAACGAAACACACAGTTTCTAGGGAAAGTGTTAAGGAATCATCAAAAAGACCATCAGAAAAATGTTCAGTAGATGGTGCAAAATATTTCAAGATAGTCATATTGACTGGAGGACATGAAAGACGCATGCCAAGTAACAACCATACCATATACTATTTCCAAAAGATAGTAATTTTGTGAGCAAAATAGTATTGGACAGTGTCATCATGTGAGAGAAAGGTAACCAAAACTAGGATGGGTGTAAGGAGCAACCCTATCCAAAGACATAAAGAAAATGCAATCACCACATGCCTACTTATGATACTTAAAACAATGAATGTATAAAAAATGTTTATAATAGAAATAAAACAAAATAGAAGCATGTGTGCAGTTATATTCTGATATTTGCTTCACTGTATCCATTTCCCCATTGTGGCCAACATGCATAATGTAGTCATTTTTACAGCTGTGGGTCTGGTCATTGAATTCTTCCTCCTGAGTCTGCTTTATACCCACTTTTCCATTATTTTTGAATTATGTCTGACATACTCTGTGTCCCAGTGTCTCCTCCATACAGTTCATATGGCAGAGATCATAGAGGTGGAGTACTTCCAATAGTCAACAGTAAAAGTAACAAGACAGGAAGGCTGGACATCCTTCTAGGCGGTAGCAAAGTCAAAATGGATGAGTATGTAACTCCACGTTTACTTTTTCAGGCATGTGAGTAACTCACATTATCTGAGGCTGAGGACTGCTTTCACCCTGGATTTCTTGGCAAGTCATAAAAGAGGATGAGTTTACCATGTGGGCACACATGTTGTTATTCCTTAGAGGAAGAAATGGGCTATTCTGACGTGCTGCCTTAGGCAACTCCAAAATGCTAAGTGGCTTCGTACTGGATTCATTGTGGGCAATGATAATCAATGATTGTTGCAAAATCTGACTTGGAGCACCATGTAAGAAATGAACGTCACCCACAATGCTATTGTTATCTGCACCTATATGCATAAACTGCCACAAAGAGATGCCAGTGTGTTCTTGGATACATTAACCAATCAGTACATCTGTAGCACCCCTAAATGAATGGATTGTTCATTATGTTCTGTAGCCACTTCCCATCACCTTCTGTTGTACATCCTGCTGCTTTGATATATGTAATAGCTGGTGAATTGAATGACATTGTTTGGAATTATAAGTATTACTTAGAATTAAAGCCATACATTAAAATAAATTAAAACACACTTCCCTTAGATATAACAATTTTTGTACATTAGAAGGTATAAGCAGTGTTCAATTGTTGCAGTTGTAACCAGTTTTCATTATGAATGGTGCACTTTTCTCAGCTGTCAGGTAATTGATAAAGCCATATTCTTCATACAGACAAAAAAATAAAGTTGACCTATAAGTTGTCTAAGAACAACAGGCCATTATTTTGAATGGCTGAGGTGTCTTTGGCAAAAACGCTAAAGTTGCTCAGTGAGAAATTTTTGAACTGAAGTGCACAAATGGGAGGTGCACTACCATAGTAAATTAAGAGAGGAAGGATTGAGAAGGAGGAGGAAGGGTTAATGCAGGGGAGGAGTTTGAAAAAGTAAAAAAAAAATCTATTACGACACTTAGCAAGTGGAATAATTCAGGGGCCTATATTAAATTATCGAAAGTTGAATTCACTGAATGGTATTTCCATCAACAATACCATTTGGAGAATTCACTCTTGTAGCCCACACCCCCTGCTAATTATATATACCAACTCCGAGATTGCACTACAGTGAGAAAAGGGAAAATTTTCTGATCTTCACTGTACTGCGATCACAATATTCAGAATTTGCTGAACGGTATTTTCAATGGAAATACCATTCAATGAATTCAACTTTCAATAATTTAATATAGACCAGAGTTCAGGGAGGTGTACATGCTTAGGACTGCACTGCAGTTTGCAGTATGCATGGACTCACTAAATCCCATGCCTCATTTTTCTGACTTGTGGATGTAATACATTCCACAATGTGTTGCATTCTCCATCCTGCCTTTACTTTACCACAGAAGATTAAGGCTCAGAGGTGTGAATGAGCAACTTACTGCAAGCTAAAGTTTAATTGCCCTATCACCCATTTTCCTTTGCATCACTCGCAACTTCTAATACAAAAGTAACACATGGATAATGCATAAAATCATGAAAACTATTTACATATTACTCCAAATTCTTTCAAAAACTGATTGAATAAGAAGATTGGATAAGCATGCACTTTTGCAGTTCTAAGAAATATGAAACTCCAAAGTCTGATTGCCTGAAATAAACAGATGTAAACTAAAACAATTCAAATTTGCTGAGGGATAGTGCAAAATATGAGGCAAACAGAATTCAATAGGAATCCAGACAAATGGGGCTTATGCTTCTGGATGAGTTTCTGTGAGCACACTTACCCAGACATTGCTCCCGCCTGTATGTGTGGACTGCTGCATTGATGGATTTTCATTATATAGTAAGAATAATAAAGAATGATATATATATATATATATATATATATATATATATATAGATATATAAAACATATGCATGCCTGTGAATGTAGCTTCGTGTCACAATCACACAATTGCATGTTTTACTTGTGCTTGTATTTCTTCAGCTGAGACATTGGGAGAATGTATAAGACAGACATAACACTTTCCTGTTGGCTGACAGTACAGTTAATTATTTCGGAGGTATGCTTCAATGTGTGGTCATCCTACATTTGCCATACATGAAGACCTTCTGGTTCACCCCTGCACCTTTTGCTTTTTTGATTTTATACAGATTCCAGATGAGGTATAATACTAACTCCATAAATTTAAGAAATGAGGTTTGGTAACAAACCAATTTGTCCAGGAATATCTTCAGGTGGGAGTCAGATAGAAATAGTAATGGGAATTAAGAGAGTAGGGAAAGGAAACTAATTATTGGGGGGGGGTGCAACGGTTAAAATGGGAATGTAGGAATATTGGGAGGAAATGAGGTAAGGGTAGGGAGGAGCTTAATGGGTTTCAGGCAAGTGTAACTAGGTAAGAAATCCCATTTTGGTGTGAATTTTTTAGTGTGAGCTCTACATCTAGATCTAAGATGACCGATAAGGACTTCTGGTACCAGGTAAGCCTTCGGTTAGCAATGGTTGGTTTAGGGAGTAATTTAGTTGATTAAACAATTTTGTGTGTGTGTGCGTGTGTATGCATGTGTGTGATTTCAGCTGCTGGTTAGTGCATTAAAAGGTAAGGGGAGATTTCAGTTTAGTTGTTCTGGCAGCTTGTAGGTATAGTTAGTGTATTATTTTCATACTGGTAAGGGGTAAGTTGCAGGATAATATTAAGGGGAATTCAATACATGTACAGGGACTGTCATATTAGGCTGTCTGTTAGATATAGTTTCAAGAGGTAAGGAAAGAGTTCAAGTTAGTTGTTCTGGCAGCTTGTAGGTATAATTTGAGGTCATTCTGGATAGTTGTGATTGTTGATGGATAATGGTGATTCAGGGATTGTGTGTTGGCACTATGGCCTTCTCATATACTTTGTAGGAGATAAGCATGCTGCTTATTTGGTTGGAGGTTTAATTCAACAAGTGGGAAATGAAAGCGAGTGATGGGACACTGCTTGGTAAGTAAAATAAGCCAGAGGAGGTAAGGAGGCTGCTTATTTGGTCAGGGTGAGTAAGGTCATACTGTCTAGTTAACAGTCATATGGTTTATGCTTTAATTAATAATGGTTATATGGATGTTTATGCTGTGATTAATAGTATTGGTCAACAAAGTTATGTTTATGGAAGTTTAATAAAGGTCTTCAAATGTCATTTGGTATGATGTTTTTTGAAAGGGACTGGGACAAAGAGCTTGCAGTTCGACTGTTGACATTTCATTGAAGGGTTTATGCAGCAAGCTTTAAACAGTATATTTTCACTCTCCAGAGAAACAACAACCACAAGCAATGGCACATAACCTAAGAGTAATGTCAAATTGATAATGAAAAAAAAAAATATTGAAACAGGCTGAAAAACAAGATGACCTTTCTAAATAAGAGAGATCATCCGCAAATCATCTTTGTACAAATTTGCCAGAAAGTGAAGTACGTCTATACAAATTCTCCTAAATTTTGTTAACAAAGAGGGCTATAATGAAATATCTAGTTTTAACGTATCATGTTATTATCCTTATTGTTCAGTCTCCATCTAAGAATATTATAGGTTAGATTCAGTATTCACATTTACAAGAAATGCTATTTTTTAAATCCATAGGTGTGTGCATATTGCACAGAATTTAATAAAATAAAATAATTATCTTATCATTCCACAGTTTTAATTGTGAAGCATTAGTTTTATGCTCATTTGTCTTTCTAAAAGAAACATGTAGATCTGCCCAAGATGATTTATAAGGTACTGAAACAAGTACCACCACTCTTCCAACATTTAATATGAGATTTTCAGTACCACTCTGTGTTTATTTGGTGCCAATTATAAATTTAACAATAATGCATTTAATTGATTAATATAATTCATGTTTGGGGATAAGAATTGTTTTGAATTTCAGATAATAACTCTGGCATCAAAATCATGTCTATGACATATAATTCAACCTTATTAATGAGATATAATTTTGTCCACTTGGATATTAAATATTTTAAGTTATTAAGAATTTTATCATAATTCATCTTAATTGATTCTAAGGAAGTTGTAATAATAATATCATAGTATTTTAATTAATTGCTATTAATATATTTGAATTCATTCATAATGATATATATATATATATATATATATATATATATATATATATATATATATATATATATATAATATGTATTATTTTAATTAACAGTAATTTGAGTTTGAAATTATTTAATTTTAAATTAGAATCCTAGCTCTGCATTCCCTTGAAGTTTTTATCCCTTATGTAAGTACAAATAAACCAGAACCAGGCAGAACGTTTACATTTAGACGATAGTACTGAAGAGGTATGTACTGAATTTAATCTTGTACTTAATTTGTCTAATTGTAATTTAACAGAAGAACAAGTTGCAGTTTTAAACTATGGACTTAAATTTGTGCCCATGGTTATACTGAGGGCTCATGTAGTAAAGCAGAAAAATGTTCAAATTTATTCGTAAATTGCATTTAAGATGTTATTTTGCCAAGCAAATGAATACTGTTAATGAGGAAGTCAATGATGTGTTTCAAGTGAATTAGAGGATAGTTTTTATTCATGTTATGAAGAAATGGAAGGAGCAAATGTTGCTATGCGGGAGACTGATTTAAATGCATATTGTAAAGTGGATGTATCTGATATCCCTGTGTTATATAAGTTCCCCCCCCCCCTTTTGATAATGTACATATAAGACAGTTTGGTACTATGATAGGTTTTGGGGGTGAAAACATTTGTGAAGAAGTTCTAAAAAATAAAAGAAATATAAAATACAATTTAACTTTTAAGGAATAGCAAGCAAGGAACTACAGAACAGGAGGGATTTAATAATAAAACCAGCTGGTAAAGGCAATAAGATAATGGTTTATATACTATAAAATGTGCATGGACCATTTGGAAAATAAGGAGGTGTATGAACAATGTGAAAAAGAAGTATATGAGCAAGCTTTAATTAAATATGAGATGTCGGATAAAAATATGAGGTTGGGATATTTCTCTGTAAAGCATGTTAAAGACAACTTGTTTAATGGAAATAGTGAAAAAACTGTATTTTTTTGTCTACCAAAGGTACACAAAAGTTTAGAGAACCCCCCCCGGTAGACTGATAATTTTGGCTTGCAAATATTTTCTCCATAACATAGGTATAGTACTACATAAAATATTACTTCCATATGTTCAAAAATCACCTGTATATATACAAGATAGTTTTGATTTCCAAGGGAAAATCTCCCCACTTGTATGGAATCAGTGCAAGTTCTGGTTAGTACTTGATGTAAAAAGTTTATATATATCAATCAGATGTGAGGATGGGTTAAAGGCTATCAAATATTTTTTGGGTGACACTCCCTTTTCTAATTTTGTTGTGGAAATGGTAGATTTTTGTTTGAAGAAAAATTATTTTTATTTTGACAACCAAATGTATAGACAAAGACAAGGCATGGCAATGGGGACAGCTTTCACCCCTACGTATGCCAACCTATTTATGACATTTTTTGAAGTTAAGTTTTTATGGAAGTTAAATTTTATGAAAAATATGTTGAGTTTTACTTTCGTTATATAGATTATTTAATTTTTGTATGTGAAGGTAGATAGAGAGAGGTAGAGAATTTTATAATTGATTTACATAAAAATCCATTTGGCCTATCTTTTGATGGCTTACAAAAAGGAACGAAAGTGATTTATTTGGATTTAAGTTTAGAAGGTAAGGAGAATGGGAGAGTCACAGCAAATATACATAGGAAATTTGGAGATGGTAGCCAATACCTTCATGCTACCAGTTGTCATCCCGCCATGTAATGGGTGCCCTACCTTATGGAGAATTGTTTCAGTTATCTGAGTTATGCAGTGACGAGAACAACCTCTCACAAGAAATGGGGCAAACAATAAAAGTGTTTCTGGGGAAGGGGTATGATTTGAATTCCATACATGAAGCCCAGAAAAAGATATTTGAAGGAAGGGACAGTGAGAAAGGAAAAAGAACAAGAAATGGGGGCTATCAGAGAAGTGAGTTAAGCAGTCAGAATATGAAAGACCCAATATATTATGTTTCAGTCTATAATATTAAAAGTGGAGTAATGGTTGACATGATTAAATATTATTGGGAATATCTAATACAAGATAAATTCCTGTCAACTATTTTATCTAGGAAACCATTTCTTTTTCATAAAACAGAGGTAAAAACATAAAAGATATGGTAGTTCATGGCACTTTTATTATGCCAAAGATGGATATTGGAAGATCTTTATCACAACAGGGAAACTTTAGATGTAACAAATGTAGTATATGTATGCACATTAATACATTTGATAGCATAAATTATGTTAAATTTGTACCCAAAGGAATGTTCTCATGTGAAAGTAAAGGAGTAATATGTGCATTAAGTTGCCACTGTCAGTTATATTACATAAGGAGACTAAAAGAAAGTTCCTTACTAGATTCATGGAACATTAAGAGATGTAAAAAAATCAAAAGGAAGATAAAATAATATCCTCACATTTTAAAACTTGCCATAATAGTGAAGGTAATTTATTGCATGGCACTATTTTGGAAAAGATTGAATGTATAGAAAACAATGAGAATGTATTAAAACAGAAGTTGATGTATAAAGAAAGTGTATATATATTTTAAAATATAAAACCTTAGTTCCTAAGGGCTTGAATAATGAGTTAAATTGGATGTTTGCTTTAAATGTATTATTGTTTTAATTGATTGTTTAATTAATTAATTGAATGTAATTTAAAATTTGATATAAAAAGTGTGCTTTTTGTAACTGCATTATTCCTTGAAGGTGGTTACACCGAGGAGCTAGAATAAAGTGATTGTGTTTTATTACATGGTTATTGAGTGTTAAATAAAGAACAGAATTGCAGTCACATTTGGATCATAGTTGTAGTATATTGTGGAAGAAGAGAAAGAGTTTGGTCGTGGTGATGTTTACATTTTACTCCTTCCATTCATCCAGAGTATGTTTGAATAGAGTAAGGGAAGCAATTTGCTTTATGTGGAGAGGAAGACGATTACAAAGAAGCGGTATTCACTGTGATACATATATGTACCTCCAACATATTCTATTTATGTTGCAGAATAGATTAAGGTCCCTTGCAGGTGTGCAGTATATCTGACAGGCTCTGTCTTCAGTAGTCTATATAATTCTGAGAAGATGGACAGTGTAGTTTTATGATTTAGACCTTCGATTTTCTTGATGAGAAAGCTCTTTTGCCATCAAGTTGTGTTAAGTGCTTGTGAGGTACATATTGAAGGGGGCATTGTACTCAGTCATTGGTGTAAAAATTGCAGTATACAGTAAAATGATCACATCCCTAGACCTAGATGCCCTAACCTTAGTAATAAGCTGTGCAGGGAAAAGGACTTTCTCACAATACTAGATCCATAGTGATCAAATGACAGATTGTTGTTCACATAGCTCTGTGAAGGCTGCCAGCCTAGCCAGATAGAATTGTGCAGATATTTCTATCATTTGTAAATATGAATGTTGAACTACAGACTTGTTTTCTTAATTGAAAGAATATGCTGTGAAATGTTGAATTTAAAACAATGTAGCTACATTGCCGTCTACTTTAAAGAAATCAAAGTCAAGCATTTCTTGCCTGTCCTTTCAAATTAAAATAATTTCATGCCTGTCCCTTTGAAGTTATAATTTGGAGTCAATGAGTGTGGAGTGAAGCATCCTGCCTATGGTTTTAACTTAAGGAATATTTACTAGAGTTTACATGTGGAATGTCTTTTATGGCTGTAGTTTCCTGCAGGTGCAAGATAACAATTATGTAGTATCTGTTAGCCTGGGGACATCAGGAAAGTGTGAAATGATGTAATTGGAATCAGGACTGAAAATAGCAATTTAAACCGAGAGAATCAGAAGGCATTAAGCATTTTTGTCTTGACTATCCAACTCACAGCACTGTCTTGCTCATATGTAAGTTATCTTAGACTTGTGTTTTCTTTTAGAAATAGCTAGGAACTAGAAAGATTAGTCTGTGTTTTTCTGCGATGTCAGAACTGAGCTACTGATTTATTTTAAGTATTTCTGTGTGATCTCTGAACACTTGACTAGCACTGTGTAGTAGAAAGTGTTGTCTTGTGTTTTTAATTATTTATTATTAAATATTTTTGAACCCTTTTAATTGTGGCTGTTTTGTGTAGAGATAATTTAAGCTCTAGAGTACATTGCATATTTATAGAGTTTACTGTCCAAGTCACTCTAAATAAGTTTTGACTGTTTAGTCACAACTACCAATTGGATAATAATATTTCACAGAAATAATTGGACACACTGCCTTTGAGTAGCTGATAAGTATTAGTGGGTGGTGGCAAGTGGAACTACCGTAGTCTGGGAGAAAGGGGGCACAGTTGGAGAAATTGTGTCAGCCTTCCCCAGGAGTGTCTCTGTGGTTGTATAAACTCTTATATCAAAGTTCGTGTGTGTGTGTGTGTGTGTGTGTGTGTGTGTGTGTGTGTGTGTGTGTGTGTGTGTGTGTCAGTGTGTCAGCTACTTGGGCAGGGACATGAAGCACTGGTTGGACAGAGAGGGTGCTAGAGATTTTAGCTTGCCCACTAAGCTGAGATCTGGACCCTATAGCTGTGCCAGTGGGGAATCTTACTGGGGACTTGGAGAGTAAGTGAGCAACCAGCCCCAGACTGACTGTGATCTCTGTGTGCTCTTAAGGGAAATTGCACTTTACTTGTGTGTATTTCTTATCCTTTCCTCATATATGAGATGCCCTCTCTGATGTTAGTGGTAAGGATTGAGGCTCTATGATTGCTGGGCCAAGGCACAGGATTCACAAGGTCCTTAACTACTAGATCAGTTTTCATGGATTTATTCTCAATTGTTATAGTAATGATGACATCATGCTTGCCAGTAGAGACTATTTTATATTTTTGGCATTTAGTTTAGTTCATATCTGTTTGGGAAAAATCCTCTTGAAGGATCTAGTTGTCCTCTGGAGAGTTTAATATAGTACCAGGTTTACAATCATCTGCAAACTTAGTCAGCAGTGAACCCATTTTCTGGGTTCTAATTGTGAGCCATTTGCTATCCAATGAGTTGCATAGGGATTATCACTTAGCTGAGAGAGTTTATCAATGATAGCTGAGGTGGGATGGTGTTGAACAACTTTGTAAGGCCTAGATATGCAGTGTATACCAATGTTCACATACTCATTGTTTCAGCAGCCTTCTTAAAGAATTCTAATAGATGAAGCATGGAGAATCTGCCCTTGAGAAAAGTGAACTCGCTTGGACCAAGAGTTTGTGTATTACCTATGTCCTTATTTATTAATTTCATAATGATCCTTTTCAAAGCCTTACAGATGAGACTGGTCAGACTTATGAGTCTATGAACACGTGGATCCACTGACACCCCACTTTTGTTTTGGATGATAACTGCTGCTCCATTTGTGTGGCACAATGCCTTTTGGGAGGCTGATATTGAATATCTTGCATAGGATGTTGATAGGTCCCATTTCAGGCTGGCCAGTAGGCAGTATGGTATACAGCCTCAAAGAAGCAGTGTTCCTGGCCTTGGAAAGTACTTTTAGGAATTGGTCTTGGGACATTTAAGGGAGGTGTTGATGTCATTATTTCATCTTGGACTGTATGATTTGAGGAAGTTACAGCTAAATTTAGCCAGTAGTAGATTAGTTATGTCCTCATGGTATGAGTATCTGATATCATTTGCTATTAGCTCTGTGTAGTGTGGGGCATTGTATCAGAGGATTCTAACGGACACTAATGTAGTTAACGAAGGCTTTATGGTTGTTTTTCTGCCTGGGTTGCTATTTTTACTTCCTATCTAGCTTTGGTTGATTTGAACAGGGATTAGAGTTCCTTATTAAAGTTAAGCAAGAGCATTTTAAAATGTTGACGGTTACTTTTATTATTGCACACAATGAGTATTTTTTTTCTTTTATGGTACATCCTGTTTATATTTGGATTCCCCCATAAGGGTTTATTTTTACATTTGGCATTGTATTTAATTAAGAGAGGGAGAGATGTATCCGTATAACTATTCACATGTGAATACAATTTAGAAAGAAAAGGATTATGAAATCTAAGTGGGGTAATCAGTTTGTGGGGAATATTGAATATAGCCTCATTATCACTTAGATTTAGTCAGTTAGCCATTGCATAATCACAGAATACCAAAGTATTTGAAGATGCTTCTTGCTTCAGTCCTATGGTGAATGATTTACAGTCCAACTTCACTATGGAGGAAGTTACACCAGGCCTTGAGCAGAGCTGTACCATATTAATGAGAAGCAAGTCCAGGATTTTATCTCCCATAGTTGGGTGGGGCTAACTGGTCCAAAGACTTTGCATTATGAAGTCCAGAAATCTCTGGGCATACATGTTAGGGGATGTATATGTCTCCTAGCTGATGGAGGGATAGTGGACATCTGCTAGGAGAATGGTATTTGCCCTAATGCATAGCGGCCCCAATCTACTCAGAAGGTATGGGCCAAGGGGATATAAAAGGGTCATGGTAAGGTTGATGTGAAGGAGTAATCTGGTCATTATCCTGTCTTTATCTTTTTTATGTTGTTGTTTAAGGTAGGAAATACATTAATTTTAGGCTTCTATTACAGAATGACAGAAAGACTTGAGTAGATACGCAAATATCCTTTTGAAGTGAAGGGGAAAAAAATCTATTGTTGTGTGTGAATATTATCTGGAAAGAATTCAGTGTGAATTATTCTCTGCACCTCTAAATTTGCCTCACTTACAGTGGAGCTGCAGGTACATCCTTTGTTATTTTTCTTTTGTAAGGCAATTATAGGTTCATAGGTTGGTACTAGGCTATCGGCCCTAGGGCCTATACAAGCCTAGCCATAATAATTCCCTGGCTATTTCTTCCCACACTATTTACTTCCCTGGACCACTGTCTAGCAGGACGACTGATGTGATCCCCGGGGTGAATTTCTTTTCTCCCATCCAATTATCAAGGTTTCTTTGAAGAGGGCCAAGGAGGCGCTCTGCTTGACATGTATTCCAGAGTCTGGGGAGTCTCTGGGTCAGGAACCTATCCCTCCAGCATGTTTTGTTTATTGTGATGACAAGGTTTAGATCCCTGGAGCATGTGGCTCTGAGACATTGGGATTTCTTTAAGTGTAGCATGTCCAACAGCTCTGGGTTTGACATGGCCTTGCATGTTAAGCAGAGACCACCTCTGAGTAGATGATATGTGACAGAGTATAGCTTGAGTTTTTTAAGGCAGTCAGCATAGGGCATCTGCTTTAGGCCTGTGATTCTTTTAGTGAGATATTTCTGCAGCCTTTCCAGTTGTTGCAGATGTCTTGAGAGGTACATACCAAATGGGGCGTTGTATTCTATAATGGGTCTAATGAGAGCTGAGTACAGTGGGACAATGACCTCCTTTTTCCTGGATGAAAAGCCCTTAGTGATGAGGGGTGCCACATAGAAGGATTTTCTGACTGTTGCGGCGATGTGGTTATTGAAGGTGAGACCACTGTCCTCCTGTGTCCCTAAGTCTCATATCACACTTTCAGTGTTTAGTGTACTGCCACCTATGTGGTAATTCATGAGTACATATTTTTTCCCAAAGGGGATAACTTTGCATTTCTTGGCATTGAGCTTGAGCCCATGGCTCTGGCACCAAGCATCTGTTTCTGTAAGGCCCTTTTGTAGAGTGTCCACATCATTTGGGGATTCAATAATGGCTCCCAGCTTGCAGTCATCTGCGAAATGTGTTAGCCAGTGTCCCTTAGTATTGGCATATACTTCAGAGAAGTAGATGCCAAGCAAGAGTGGTCCCAGGGCTGAACCCTGAGGTACTCCACTCGTCACTTGTCTGGAGCTGGATTTTGAGTCAGCTACTTTTACAATGTGGGCTCTGTCAGTAAGCCAGTTGGCAACCCATCAAGTGACGTAGGGATTAATGCCCAGCCTAGTAAGTTTATCTACGATTCCAGAGTGGGGAAATTGTGTCAGAGGTCTTGGCAAGGTCCAGATAGGCTGTGTGGACTGCCTTACCCTCATCCATGGCTCTGGAAACTGATTTGAAGAAGTCAGTCAGGTTCAGGAGACAAGATTGGCCCTTCACAAACCCAAACTTGGTGGGGCCAGTGTTTGAAGGTTGCCAATATCTTTGTTTATAAGTTCCATGAAAATATGTTCCATGGCCTTGCAGATCAGGCTCGTCAGACTGATGAGGCGGTAGTTCCTGGGATCCAAGGTGGATCCAAAGTGGATAACTGTAGCTGTGCGCCACTCAGTGGGCACAAAGTCTGAGGTGACGGTATGATTAAACATGACACTTAGGTGAGGTGCCAGTTCATTTTATAGTTCATGTTGTACACAGCCCAGGATGTCATCTGGTCCCATGGATGCTGTATTCTTAGCTTTGGAGACCACGTTTTGTTACCTGTGTGGATGTTATTACTGGAAATTAGCAACCTTCTGGTATTGAGATGGGCCATTTAAGGGGTGAGAGGGGGGTGAAGTTGGTACTGAATCAGTCTGCCAGGATATTGGCAATATCCTTGGGATCAGTATATTTAATGCCATTCTGTTGTAGATCAGAGCAGCTCTGAGCATTGCCATTTAGATTCTTGACAAAGTTATAGAATGCCTTGTGGTTGTCTTTGGAATCTTTACTGCCACCTATGTGGTAATTCATGAGTACATATTTTTTCCCAAAGGGGATAACTTTGCATTTCTTGGCATTGAGCTTGAGCCCATGGCTCTGGCACCAAGCATCTGTTTCTGTAAGGCCCTTTTGTAGAGTGTCCACATCATTTGGGGATTCAATAATGGCTCCCAGTTTGCAGTCATCTGCAAATTGTGTTAGCCAGAGTCCCTTAGTGTTGGCATATACTTCAGAGAAGTAGATGCCAAGCAAGAGTGGTCCCAGGGCTAAACCCTGAGGTACTCCAATTGTCACTTGTCTGGAGCTGGATTTTGAGTCAGCTACTTTTACAATGTGGGCTCTGTCAGTAAGCCAGTTGGCAACCCATCGAGTGACGTAGGAATTAATGCCAAGCTTAGTAAGTTTATCTACGATTCCAGAGTGGGGAAACTGTGTCAGAGGCCTTGGCAAGGTCCAGATAGGCTGTGTGGACTGCCTTACCCTCATCCATGGCTCTGGAAACTGATTCGAAGAAGTCAGTCAGGTTCAGGAGACAAGATTGGCCCTTCATGAACCCAAACTGGGTGCGTCCAGTGTTTGAAGGTTGCCAATATCTTTGTTTATAAGTTCCATGATAATATGTTCCATGGCCTTGCAGATCAGGCTCGTCAGACTGATGAGGCGGTAGCTCCTGGGATCCAAGGTGGCTCCATAGTGGGATAACTGTAGCTGTGCGCCACTCAGTGGGCACAACGTCTGAGGTGACGGTATGATTAAACATGACACTTAGGTGAGGTGCCAGTTCATTTTATAGTTCATGTAGTACACAGCCTAGGATGTCATCTGGTCCCATGGATGCTGTATTCTTAGCTTTGGAGATCACGTTTTTTTACCTGTATGGCCATTATTACCGGAAATTAGCAACCTTCTGGTATTGAGATGGGCCGTTTAGGGGGTGAGAGGGGGGTGAAGTTGGCACTGAATCAGTCTGCCAGGATATTGGCAATATCCTTGGGATCAGTATATTTAATGCCATTCTGTTGTAGATCAGATCAGATCTGAGCATTGCCATTTAGATTCTTGACAAAGTTACAGAATGCCTTGTGGTTGTCTTTGGAATCTTTGGCAATTTTATTTTCGTAACTAGCTTTGGAGGATTTTACGAGGGATGTCAGCTTTTTAATGAGGCTGGTAAGGGGATTTTTTTGCATCGTGGGATTTTCCTCTTTACTGCAAGTTTCTTCCTTTTGTTGTAAAGTTTGTTTATGGCAGGGGACCACCAGATTGGCTTCCTTTTTTTGGAGGAGAGCATCTTGGTTCTATTTGGGATGGCACAATTCATGCATGAGTGGATGTGCTCGTACAGTGCCTTAGTGTAGGACTCAGCAGTCGAACTTTCAGTTCCTGTCTGCATGGGTGTCATGAAGTTTGTCACTTCTGACTTGAGTAGCATGAAGTTGGCTTTGGAGAAGTTTTTTATGGAGGTTTCCTTACTGGGTGGTGGGGGTGGGATGTGGATGTTTAGGGTGATTAGCTGACCTAACCAACGAGAGGCTGACCATAGGTGTGGAGCATCGATTTCCCATGTTGGTATTTACCAGTCTAGGATATTGGAGCCCCTGGTGGGACTATGGATTAGTTGATCCAGGGCATTGGAAATGATGGATTCCAAGAACTGTTGGGCAAAGGTGTTGGTACATGAGTAATGTTCCCAGTTAATGGCAGGGTAGTTGAAATCACCCAGTACTAGGGTGTTTGGTTGTATCTTAATATTTTCCAGTAAGTTTAGAAAGGTGTAGTGAGAATCTTGGGGCATGGTGGGGGATCTGTAGCAAGCTACAATTTGGATTGCAGTCTTATCTAGTGTTAGTTGCACCTGGAGAATTTCAGATGCATTGTGTTGGGCAACTAGCCTGGTGGTGTGAATATCCTTGGTGAATGTGGACACTCCTCCACCTTTAGTGTTTCGATTCTGGTTTGGTGGCCAGAAAGTGTGGTAAGAGTTGTAGCCTGGTATTGCAGGGGTGCTCTCTGGAGCCTTGAACCAGGTCTCAGTTACTGCACAGATATCATTGTTCTCCATTTTAGGAGTGCCTCGAGAGTGTGCATTTTGAGGTTTAGACTTCTAGCATTGAGTAGCATTACCTTCAGATTTTGCATGCTTGTACCTGTTACGGAGGTGGTTTTGTCCTTTGAACTTTGCCTAAAAAAGTCACAATAGGGGTGGCAAGAGCCTTAGCCAGTAACACAGATGCAGACCATCTCTGGCAAAGCATCATGGTCTGTCGTCCCAGGCAGACAGATACTGGATCCCCTTTGAATGACACCAGAAGCTTAGCCAATTGTTGAAGTCAATCATATTGTGAATTAATTCTGGGTGAAGGCATGATGCTACTCAGGGCTAGTGTTATACCTGCCTGGGCCACATGATACAAGAGCTCTTCCATGCCTCTTTTCATGTAGTCCAGGGAGGTATGTCCCAAGTCATTCACTCCAACATGGACAATGACAGAGTCATAATTGTACTTGTGGGATCCTGGCACCCGACAGGCAGCTGACTGCAATTTTCTCTTTGTTCAGCCTGGTGAGTGGGATGTTTGGTGATCTCTTATCCTAAATTATCCATTAAATAGTCATTTAACTGGAATTTTCTTATCAGGATGAAAATAACTTGTGGTAGAAAATCCTAGTTAGGAGTTTAAAAAATTATCTATACTAATGAAAAATAAGCATTTGTGTTTATGTCAGTTTGCCTTTCTCACCTTTTAAGCTGGCAGAACATGACAGTTCAAGAATAGCAAGGTATGCTTGTCTGTCTCTTGCTCTAGCTTATGATAAACAACTGACCTGTAAATAAATGACAAAGGGCAAGATTTAATAGCAGCATATCTTGAAAAAAAAGACAGTTATTGAACTTTGTTTTCTTTCTATTATTGAAGTTATAGTATATGATTACCTCATGCTCTCTGCACAAGTAGCAACATTTCTTTAGTAATTTAAGAACATAACTTTTTTATTATTGATGGAAACAGACCAACAGCAAGTAACTGTTTTGGATTGCTTAAAGACATGCAGTTTAGTATTATTTTTTTCTAAAAAGTATTTCATTAAGCATTTCTGTATTCCCTCACCACCTCTATTTTGCTGTTTCAAAGATCCCTGACTGTGATGCAGGTATTCTAAGTTTAGCTAGTGAGCCCAGCACTCAGGGAAGGATGTGATAAAAAAGGCAGGAGTAATTAACCAGGCTGTGGTGGTGATACTTGGGGTATGCATCCCATGCTTACAAATACCAGGTACATAAGCTTATATATGTTCTTGGGTGTAGAGACTTTACCTCAGTGCATATTGAGTGTTGGATAAGGGAACTGGGTAAAACATTTTATATTAAATAAGCTATTCACAGCAGGAATATATCCTCTAGGAGTCATTTTAAAGATTTATTTAAATCCATAGCTGCCTAGTAAAAAAGTGTCTCCTAAATTAGGATGTTCATATTTGAAACAGAAGTTCAGAAAAAGTTCCACATCCTCATTTTTAATTTTTTCCTGTACTGTTGAGCATCCAGATTCTACCCCACTTCACAAAAAGTGAAAGAGGCACAGTTTAAAAGTAATACTGTGGATTATGTGTTTGACAGACATTTGTGTTGGCATTCTGCTTTTTTCTTGTAATTATAACACGCCATTTTATTGCATATTTTTGTCTTGCAATATCCCAATCTCTGTTGAAGTCAAAATGTCCATCAGACCATATATGAAAAATAAAACAGATGAATATTTATAATTTTTATCACTGCAAATTTATTGGACCCTAAAGATGCCATAGGATTAGTCAAATACATTCAAACACCAAGTAGGGACAACAATAAACAAGGAAGTTTTACAATACTTGGATAAGTATTTCAATTCTAGAAACATATTATTGCAGGTTACATTAATTATCCTGGAATTAATTACACTGGACTCTTCTCAGTCTTCTTATACATTAAGGGATATAGACATACTAACATTCCATGGTTTAAACCGGTTAGTCATAATTAAAAAATGAAGTGACCACTTGCTAATCTTAATTGCCATGAATTTACTATGCAATATCAATGGTGGTATATGTGTGTGTGTGTGTGTGTGTGTGTGTGTGTGTGTGTGTGTGTGTGTGTGTATGTGTGTGTACATATATACACATTCTGTATTATTTACCATATCCCCTAACCTAGGACTCTCATATTCAATTTGAAGGACCTAGAACAAAAAATGATGTGCTTCCCCTTCTGAAAGTGTATGTTTAGCTATAGCACTGTGATCTTGACCTTTCTTTGTACAGTATATGTGGTCCCTGATCCTCTCTGTAAGCTGACAATTTGTTTTTCCCACATAAAATTTGAAACAAACTACACAGTGGGCAACATATACAATATTAGTATTACAGCTGGCATTGCACCTAATCTGCCAAAAATACCTGGTGTCGGGATGTCTAAAATATCTAGACTCATCAATACATACACAGAAGCAGAAGGGGTTACGGCGAACAGGATTAGTATGGAACATTTCGAGCTATGAGCTCACGGCAGCTGAGATTCATTTACTTTCAAATGTTTTGAGTTATATACCCACGGTGAAATCTGATTGTAGTGATAATCTGATACAATTGCACTTATTTGCATGGACAGTGACATTGAAAAAGTTATATAAACATGAGAATGTTAGTGACATGTTTGCATATAATAAACGTGTGTGTTTACACCGAGCATGCCTGCTAATGTGGATGTATTTTTATAGGCTTTGAAAAATATTTTTATGATAGTTTTTGTAGTAGAAAAGTTATGAATCATGGGAATTTAACAAAAGAGGATTGTTCAGCTATTTATAGCTTACAAAATTATCAAGATATAATTATTTGACCCTCAGATAAAGGTGGGCCTGTGGTTGCATTAGATGCAGTGTATTACTATCATAAAATTAAAAATATGCTTTCTGATGTGTTTATAAACTTGTCTCATTGGATGCCATTCAAAAATTAATAATAGTGTTCAATCAATTTTGTATGAAAGTATGTGCCTAGGTTTTTTAACCAAAGAAATGCTGAATTATTTCACTGTAGAAAACCCCTTAATTCCATGAATGCATGGTCTTCCTAAAATACACAAAGACCCCTTAAAGCCCAAGTTTAGACCGATAGTGGCAGGGGCAGGATGGCTCACTAAGCTGATTTCTATTTATTTAGACAAGGAACTGAAGAGAGTTTTACAGGAACATGCTGTTCCCCTTAGGGATACTGAACATTTTCTAACTGATTTGTATACATTTATGGCAGAACAAGGAAATGAAGGTTTTGACCTGTTTGTAATGCTTGATGTAGTCTCTCATTTCACGTGCATTTCAAATAAGGAAGGCATAGACATGGGAGCATAATGTCTTCCTTTTTGATGACAGTTATTATTGGCAAACATCTGGGGTAGCAGTGGGCACTAGTTGTGCCAACTCCTACGCAGATCTTGCCATGATGGAATGGGAAAGGAGATGCATACAAGTGGGGAACAACTTTGAAGTTAGATTTTATAGCAGATTTGTAGATGACCTCTTTATATGTTGGAAAGGGTATCATGAGCAACTTTCTAGGTTTGTTGAAACCTTGAACAAAAGCAGTGAGATTTTGAGGTTCACTTATCATAGTTCAGCATCCAGAATTGGTTTTCTGGATGTAACAGTTATTCGTGAAGAGTTAAGTCTGCAGACTTCTGCACACAGGAAGGACTGTTATTATCTATCATTTTTGGAAAGGACTAGAATGTACCCACCACACATGTTTAATAGCATAGTAGAAGGACAAGCTTTAAGGGTGTCAAGGCTTTCTTCAATGAATACAGACTTTGAGAATGGCTTGGAATTTTTAAACGAAGCCTTCACCAATAGAGGGTATTCTAAGAAGGAAATTGATCAGGTATGTTCTAAAATGAGACAAGAGAGAGAGAGAGAGGTAAACCCTATTTCTCCAATGGATATGGAAGGGAGATACATAGGGTGGGACAAGATGTAAGAGTTCCTATGACTTTATTATATGCAGAATACGTGAATCTGGTTAAACAGATAAATAAAAATTGGAATATTTTGCTTGTGGATGGGGAAATCAATCAGATAGTGGGAATGAAACCTAGGTATACATATAAGAATAAATTAAACTTGAAGAGACAACTTTGTTATCCTAGGATATTGAAGTCCCCTATTCATGTGAACATAGGTACATGGAGGTGTGGAGCTTGTGCCTTCTGTGTATGTATTGATGAGTCTAGATATTTTAGACATCCCGACACCAGGTACCTTTGGCAGATTAGGTGCAATGCCAACTGTAATACTAAGAATATTGTACATGCTGCCCACTGTGTAGTTTGTTTCAAATTTTATGTGGGAAAAACTAATCGTCGGCTTAGAGAGAGGATCAGGGACTACATATATTGTACAAAGAAAGGTCAAGATCACAGTGCTTTAGCTAAACATACGCTTTCAGAAGGGGAAACACATAATTTTTGTTCCAGGTCCTTCAAATTGAATGAGAGTCCTAGGTTAGGGGATATGGTAAATAATACAGAATTTGCAGAGTTAAAATGGATCTTATGTTTAGGAGCACATCTGGGGGCAGAGTTGAATGATACAGTTCCCGTGAAGCCAGTATTGAAAGCTAGAAGGTTGAAACATTGAGCTAGCAGGAATAACATATTGTAGTATATACGTTTGATTTGTTTTATGTATATAGGCTTTCATGTTAATAGTTTTCATATGTTAATGTTTTTCATATGTTTATGTTTTCTTTTATATGCAAATGTTTTTATGTTATTGTTTTTTTAAAAGCATTTTGATTCATGGTTTTAAGTTTTGGAGGGAATTTTATATAACTTGATTGGATGTGGTTTATTATAAAAGAAAGGTTATCTGACTGATTTGTTATGTGTCTGATGAAGATTCCTGTTTGCTTTGAGAAGAGACTGTTTATTGTCTCAGCCTTGGGATTTTGTTTGGATTTATTTTGGAGTTACTTACAGCACTTTCATCTGAGGGATTTTTGGGATTTTTTTCTTGCTTAAACACATTTAATAACCTGCTAAGTACAGGGTCTCTCCCAAGATCATGGAAAGATTGAAGTGTAACCCCACTACATAAAAAATGCAAATTAGCAGATTTAATTGATTATAGAATTATTAGTTTGACATCACTTTTTAGAAAGTTGTTTAAATAATGTTTGTTAAAGTTAATGGAATAGAACAAAATACATACGTTTGATCAATATTTACAGTATGGTTTTACTAAAGGCAGATCAAATATCATGAATCTGATTAAGTTTGATAATAAATTTGCTGTAGCAGATGATCAAGGATTATTATCCAGAGTAATATTTCTGGATCTGGAAAAGTGTTTAGTAGTTTAGCCCACAAAACAAAATATGAAGCATTAATTAATAGTACATATAATCCATACCTAATTCCCAGGATAGTTACTTGGTTGACAAGAAGGATGTAATTGGTAGTGACTTGAGGATAAAGATTCATTATAAATTTGGAAAAATATACCACTGTGTTAAGTCTTTGGCCTACTACTTCTCCAGTAAGTCTTTGAAAGTATTCCTAGGCATGAATCTGGTTAATTAAATACAACAGTGATTGCAGAATTTATTTCACAATTGTAAATTATACATCCGCAGTTATCTAGCTGTAGTAGCAAAATGGGAAGATAATGTTTGTATTAATTTATCTTAAAAAAGTGCAATATTGTGTATTTTGGCAAACTTGTATAAAAAACACTGAGTTTAAAATTTGACTTGCTGGGAAAAGTATTAGAATATAAAGATCTGGGTATAATTCTCATCTCAAAATGTTCATTTGCTAAACACATTTATCCTGTAGTCTGTAAAGTCATGGCACAACATGGCCTACTGGTGAAAACAATCTCTATAAGGCAAGAGTGTTATTTACTAAATCTATACAAAACATTTATAAAATATATCACTGAACATAATTATACCTTTTCTATATATATAATGATGGACATTAAAAACAATTGGAATCAGTCCAAAGAAAAGTCACAAAAATAACTGCATTAGTGAGTACTTAAAATTATATTTAGAGATATCAGCATTTAAAGTTATCCAGAATTCATTAATGTTATTACTGAGAAAAAATTATTTTGATATAAAAGCATTAAGAAATAAATCATTGACGGTATTATTAAACTTGGAGGTTCACAAAATAGCCATAACACTATGCAGACAGGTTCAAATCACTATCACTCTACTTGGTATCATACAGATTGCACAGAGGTGAGCTGTGTCTTGCCTACAAGGCAATATCGGACTCTGCCCTACTAGAGATGCTCCATATCTACAAGTCTAATACCACACATTACCCACTCGAAAGGCCTAAATCTAATATGTGACATCAACAACACCTGCTGGACAGACAGGTTTGTCTCCCAGAGGCTGCTCCATCTCTGGAATAGACTTCACATGCATGTCAGACAGAGTACCTTGCTTACCCTCTTCAAGCTCAACCTTGATGAGATGAGAAACCACAAATTTGTCCCAGGAGTTCCACCTGTGTCCCCTCATTGACAGGAGTGACAGGTGCTGACTGAGGTTTCTTTTTTGGGGACAAACTCTTGCTTAGGCCTGTAAGGACCCCAGGGCCATTAGCCTAGTAACTTCCTATGATCTCAAAACAATAACTTAACATTTTGGGATCATAAAGAAAAAAAATGCATACACACATTGGGGACTCTACTTTATATAATATATTCCTATTATGTTGAATAAATCCCCACTTTAAGAACCTAATTGGGAAACTGTCAGTTTTTTTTAAATACCCTGACAGTTGGGTACAAAATGAAGTGTATAATGTTTGTTTTAAAATGTCAGTGTTACTTGACAGCCTGCAGAATGGAACACTGATTTAAAATTATAAACTTATCTTTGAAAAACAAACATATCTCATGTTTGCCATTAGAGATGTGCTGCAAGCCTTAACATGGTTCAGTCGTTTGAGTTATTTTATGGCAGGCACCCAGAGAGATTGTTGGATATTTTGAAAGAAACTTGGAAGAAAAAGAAACTGCATTTAAAAGTTTGGTATTTACAACATAATTACTAGTAAGTAATTTTGTTCTGTAAACATTTACTTCCTATGGAGTACACCTTCTGCTCTCACTGTTGCCTTTCCTTGAACTCATATGGCAGGAGTTACTTGTGGCACCCCTAAGCCCAACATGAAACCCTCTGATTGCCTGAGAGGAGACTGTGTTGTCCCATGGCAGTGTCATACTCACTACCATATGGATTTTTTGTGTTTTACCCAGTTAAAATGATTCCTGAAGGTCATATTCCTGGAGTGAGTAGTTTATTTAATGTACAATGCAGTTTTCCATTTTCATTTTTGTGTGGCAGATATTTTCTTTGCTACAAATAAAGTCAGAATTATTTTTCGTCATGGAAAGAAATGAAAAAAGATTAGAAGAAAGAGTTATTTTTCCTAGTTTGGTTTTGCTTACTGTGTGTGTATATACAAAGAAGTATTTTGGAAATATTTTATTCTGTTGTAAAAGTACTTTGTGAATGACCAGTAAAATACACATTTCATTTTCACTGAGATGAATTTCTAGGTTTTCTTTTGACTTGGATTAGATTGCCAAAGGTTTTGAGAAGCTATAGACTTGAAATGTAATTGTTTGCCTTGTAAAATATATTCTTATACCCAATAATAAGTTAATATAAGAATCTTTCTTTACTTGGACTTGTAATCTATGAATTCACTAAAGATCTTTATTTATGAGTAATGGGAAGGTTCCATATTTGCTTTGCTGGGCCATCATAGATTATACCTTGAGAAGTTAGTCCAAGTTTAAGATTCATTGTAGACTATGTGTATCATTGAAAGACATTAGAGGATATTAAGATAAAGCTCTAACTCTCAGCTTTGATTTATTCTAAGGAATGCATTAATTATGCCAGGTGATAGTCTGTTTCACAATCTTTCAATTTTTTCTTCATAAATTGGATTTCTTCAGTTTAAGAATATTCTAAAGTATAATACCAGATAATAATATATCATGGAACAAATCCAGTATTAGTTTTGTAATGGTATTTTTGATCATTTTTATTCCAAGGGCATCTTTTGATTGTCATTGTTTGTAATCTGAAGTGTAAAGGCTACAATAAAGACAAACTGTAAAGTAATTCCCCAGGATTTACTAGATTAGTCTTACACGGAAACACCAGTCTGAATATGACGGCAGTGCGCCATGCATATTCATGAGGGTGTGCTGCTGGAGTGTGGACGAGTGTAGGGGGCATGTCGGACTGCCGAGCAGACCAAAACTCCACGCCCCTGCACTGACAAAACCCAAGAAATATCAAGTTACATGAAATTTAAAAATTAAAAGAAATTTATTTATTTTGTGATTATCAAAGGAGAGGTTACTATCTACCTGGGTCCCCAGGCCCCTAATTACATTTTCTGTACCTAGTGGATTACCACCTATGTGGTAATTTGTGGGCACTTTGTTTTTTCCAAAGGGGATGACTATGCATTTTTTGGCATTCAGCCTGAGGCCATGGTTTTGACACCAGGTATCTGTCTCTGTAAGACCCTTCTGGAGGATGTCTGTGTCAGCCGGAGAGTTGATTATGGCCCCCAGTTTGCAGTCATCTGTGAACTTGGTCAGCCATAGTCCTCCCATGCTTGCCTGTACCTCAAAAAAGTATATACTGAACAGGAGGGGTCCCAGGACCGAGACCTGTGGGATGCCACTTGTGACTGGTTTAGAGTCGGACATGGCACCTGCAACTCTGACCATGTGTGTTCTGTCCGTGAGCCAGTTGGCCACCCATGTTGTGACATAGGGGTTAATGTTCAAGCTGGTAAGCTTGTCTATGATGCCACAGTGAGGAATGGTGTCAAAGGCCTTAGTGAGGTCCAGGTAGGCTGTGTGGACTACTTTCCCTTCATCTATGGCCTTGGTAACTGTTTCAAAGAAGTCAACTAGGTTTAGGAGGCAGGATCTGCCTTTAACAAAGCCAAATTGGATAGGGTCCAGTGTCTGGAGGTTCCCAATGTCTGTGCTTATGAGTTCCATGATAATTCGCTCCATAGCTTTGCAGACCAGGCTGGTCAGGCTTATAGGGCGATAGTTCCCAGGTTCTGTTGTGGCACCACCTTTGTGGAGTGGGATGACTGTTGCTGTATGCCATTCTTTGGGTACATAGCCTGTGGTAAGGCTGAGTCTGAACAGTGAATTTAGGTGAGGGTTTAGTTCCATTTAGCCTGGGACACCATCCGGTCCCATTGAATGTTGTGTTCTTAGCTTTGGAGAGGGTTGTTTTTACCTGCATGTCCATGATGTCTGGGGCTCTGCATTCTTCTGGGATGGACACAGGACCTTTTGGGGGTGAGGGGGGTGAAGTTTGCACAAAACTTGTCCGCCAGGATGTTGGCAATGTCAATTGGTTTAGTATATTTTTTGCTATTTTGCAGTAGCTCAAACCATATCTGAGAGTTGCCACCTAAATGTTTGATATAGCTAAAGAAGACTTTGTGGTTATCTTTAGATTCCTTGGCAATTTTAGTTTCTTGCTAATAATGATCCGTGATGCCTTTCCTTTTTGGAATTTTGCTCTGTCATGTAGTAGTTTCCTCCTTCTGTTGTATAGCTTATTTATGGCCAAGGACCACCAGACTGGTTTTGGATAGCATTATCCTGCAGCTGTCTTGAGAAGTGAAGTTTGCTTTTGAAAAGTTTTTCACAGTGGTTTAGTGTGAATACTTTTATGATCTGATCTTACCAGCGAGGGGTTTACCTCTGGTGTGGAACACTGATCCCCCATGTTGGTGATGATCAGGTCCAGTATGTTGTCACCTCTAGTGAGCATGGTGACCAGCTGTTCCAGGGTGTTTGAGTTTATAAATTCTAGGAAGCATTTGGGCAAAGCAGTTTGTACTTGAGTAATTCTCCCAGTCAATGTTTGGGTAGTTGAAATCTCCTAATATCATGGTGTTTGGTAGGACCTTTATATTTTCCAGTGTTCTCAGGAATGCTGGCTCACTGTTAGTTGCACTAGGTGTGGGTATCCTTTATGAAAATGGATACACCCCCTCCTTTTGTATTTCGGTCTGGGTTTTGGGACTGAAGCTCGGAGAGATTGGGATTTCTTTAAGTGGAGCATATCCAACAGTTCTGTGTTTGACATAGCTTTGTATGTTAGGCAGAGATCACCTCTGAGTAGGCGAGATGCAACAGAGTAAAGCTGGAGTGTTTTGAGACGGTCTGTGTAGGGTATATATTTGAGTCCACTAATCCTCTTTGTGAGGTATTTCTGCGGGCTTTCCAGTTGTTGTAGATGTCTTGTGAGGTACATACCAAAAGGGGCATTGTACTCTATAATGGATCTAATGAGTGATGAGTAGAGGGGAACAATGACCTCTTTTTTTCTGCATGAGAAATCTTTTGTGATGAGGTGTGCCATGTAGAAGGATTTCCTGACTACTGTGGCAATGGGATTATCAAAGGAGAGTCTACTGACCACCTGTGTCCCAAGGTCTCTTATCAAACTTTCAGTGTTAAGTATGCTACTGCCTATGTTGTAGTTCATGGGTACAGAGCTTTTACCAAAGGGGATAACAATGCACTTTTTGGCATTGAGCTTGAGGCCATGGCTTTGACACCAGGCATCTGTCTCAGTGAGGCCCTTTTGAAAGATGTCCACATCGTTAGTAGTTTTGATTATGGCTCCTAGTTTGCAGTCATCTGGGAACTTCATTAGCCAAAGACTTTCTGTGTTAGCCTGTACTTCAGGGAAGTAGATACCAAACAGGACAGGACCCAGGACTGAACCCTGTGGTACTCCACTTGTCACTGGTCTGAAGTCAGACTTGGAGTCTGCTACTTTCATAGTGTGTGTTCTGTCAGTGAGCCAGTTGGCAACCCATCTTGTGACATAGGGATTTATACCTAGTTTAGTGAGTTTATCTATAATTTCAGAGTGGGGGATGGTGTTGAAAGCCTTGGCAAGATCTAGATAGGCTGTGTGAACCACCTTACCCTTGTCTATGGCTTTGGTGACTCCTTTGAAAATGTTTATCAGGTTTAGGAGACATGATCTGCCTTTTACAAACCCAAAATGGTTGTGGTCCAGAGTTTGGAGATTACCAATGTCTTTGTTTATAAGTTCCATGATGATACGTTCCATGGTCTTGCAGACCAGGCTCATCAGGCTAATGGCGCACTAGTTCCTGGGGTCTGTGGTGGCTCTCCCCTTGTGTAGTGGGATAACCGTCACTGTGTGCCATTCAGCAGGCACAAAGCCTGAGGTGAGGCTATGACTGAACATGGTACTTAGGGGTGTGGTGCCAGTTCATTCTGTAGTTCGTGTAGAACACAGCCTGGGATGCTATCTGGTCCCATGGATGCTGTGTTCCTGGCTTTAGAGAGTGTTTTTTACCTGTGCAGCTGTGATGACAGCAACTTTGCATTCTTCCGGTTTAGAGATGGCACTTTCATGGGTGAGAGGGTGGTAAAGTTAGCACTGATCCTATCTGCCAGGATGTTGCCAATATCAGTTCGGTCTGTTTATTTAGTGCCATTGTGCTGTAACTCAGAGCAGATCTGTGTGTTGCCATTGTGATTCTTGACATAGCTATAGAATGCTTTGTGGTTGTCTTTAGCATGGCCGGCCTTAGGCATAGGCCAACTAGGCGGCCACCTAGGGCGCTGCTCTAGTAGGGGTGCTTTTCCAGTATTTATTTGGTGTAAGTAGACTAGAATGGGGGCACCAGATGGTGTGGTGGGGGGTGCCGTGGAGCCCTTTTGCCTAGGGCACCAGTTGACCTAAGGCCGCTCCTGGTCTTTAGAATCAGTGGCAATTTTGTTTTTGTAACTAGCTTTGGAGGATTTTATCAGGGATAGCAGCTTTCTACTGAGGCTGACCAGGGAGCTCCTCCACTCATGGGTTTTACCCTCTTTTGCAACAGTTTCTTCCTTCTGTTGTGCAGATTGTTTATGGCAGGGGACCACCAGATTGGCTTCCTTTTCTTGGAAGATAGCGTCTTGGTTCTGTTTGGGATAGCATGATCCATGCACTCATATAAATGCTTATAAAGTGCAATTGTGTAGGATTCAGTAGTCGTAACTGTATTGTCCATCTGCATGGGTGTCCTGAAGTTCACCACTTCTGTCTTAAGAATCATGAAGTTGTCTTTGGAGATATTTTTTAACATGGTTTCCTTAATGGGGGGTGGGGTCAGAATGTGGATATGTAGGGTAATTAGCTTATGGTCAGATTGGACCAATGAGGAGTTGACTTCAGGTGTGGAACACTGGTCACTCAGGACAAACTAAACCCTGTAACCAACACAAATAACCACAAAGTGAGCTAAATGCTACTCATTGCCAGAAGTCTCAGTCAGATGCACACACTCGAGTCACTTCTCAGTATGGAGAATATTGATATCTGTGCAGTAACAGAAACCTAGTTCAAGGCTCCAGAGAGCACACCAGCACTACTAGGATACTACTCGTTCCATACCTTCCAGCATCAGAACCCAGATCATAGCACATAGGGTGGGGATGTATCCATATTCATCAAGGATACCTACACCTCTCTCTACATGCTCTCTACAGGATATGTACTCATAGAATGTTTCACAGCAAAGTTCTTCCCACTCCACAGAGGTGGGGCCACAAATGACTCTTGGCATTCACGCTCTATGAACCTGATGAGTCTGATCTGCAAGGCAATGGAGCCAATGATAATGGAAGTCAACATTAAAGACATTGGGAATCTTCACACAGTTGAGCACACCTAGTTTGGCTTCGTCAAATGCAGATCATGCCTCCTGAACTGGGTGGATTTCTTTGAGACAGTTACCCAGGCTACAGATGATTGAAATGATCTCCACACAGCCTACCTATACCTCCCTAAGGCCTTTGACATCATTCCTCAGTCAGGTATCATCACGGCCGGCCTTAGGCATAGGTGAACTAGGCGACCGCCTAGGGCGCCGTACAGGCCGGCCTTGTAAAGGGCGCAATTTTGGCTTATTTATTTTTTTTTATTTTAATTAGTTTAATTAGTGCATTCTTTCTTCCCAGTACCTGCAGCAGGTGGCAGGAAGAAAGAATGCACTAACTTAACTAATTTAAAAAAAAAAAAATACAAGGGCATCGGAACCATGGGGGGTGAGCACCCTCCCACTTTTACAGCTGCAGCAGGTCAATTGTGCTATTAGCGTCTTCTCCTTTAATGAGAATCATGTGTGCTTATGCCAGCTTGGAAGTAAATCCAATTTTCAGTCACGCGCAAATTTTAAGCTAGCAGTTCCATGAAGTGGGGGGCTAAGTCCATGTGGCAGTTTGATTTAGAAAGAAGGTGAGTAAGTGTATGCATGTGTAATTCAAACTGTTTGTTTCTGTATGTGAGAGAAAGAGAGATTGTGTGTGGTGTTCATAATCTCAGCCAGTGTTAAAAGGTCACTCGAGGAAACTTCTGCATCCTCTCATCTGCACTGCAGTCAGGGAACCAGCCCGTCTGCAAAAGGAAGATGGGCATTTTGAATGTATTTCAGTGGTCTTACGAAGATAGCTGCTTCCCACTGAAAATAACACATGCATTGTTTCTTATAGTGACACCTAACTAGTCGTTGTTGCTAAAAAGATTAAAAAATGCTAAATATAATACTGTCAGGTAACACGCGTTTACAGGGAGCAGAAACACAAGTCAGGAAAGCTTAGCACTTCTTGTCAATAGACCTTATTAACAATTATGCCACTTGTCTAACTTCGTTAACACATCTAGTAATTTATAAATCGAGAGTAAACTATTAAAATACTGTGGACTGACAATGACAAGCACCAACGCCTAAAAGGAAATTCAATGGACTCCTTACAGTAAAGTTATTCTAGTCGACAAGCCTAGTACTCATTAAAATGCAGATGTTACATTTATTCGATTAAACCATTTCGTTAGGTCAGCCCCCTCCCCAAGAAAAAAAAAACAGCTGGCTGATATTTTCATGTGTAGCACTTTTATACGCAAATACACACACACACACACACACACACACACACACACACACACACACACACACACACACACACACACAGCATATTAAGTACACTCGACCATAGGCAGTTTTCTGTTCTACTCACGGCCGGCCTTAGGCATAGGCGAACTAGGTGACCGTGGCAGAGGTATGTATATGAGTATATTAAAATATACATTCCTGGATGGTTCTGTTCTTTTAATTGATTAGATTCAAAACCCATCGCCATGTAAATATAGCCACTGCCCATTTCATTTTCAGCATTCATAAGATGGCGATCAGCTCAGGACTTATTCCAATCAGACAAAATAAAATCCCACACAAAGAGGTGATAATTCAAATTAGACTTGATAGGTCAGGGAAAAGCAACAGAAAATAGTTTTCCAAAAAAAAAAAAAAAAAAAAGGCAATGGATAAAAGTCACAAACATACAGGCTCATAAAGTCATGTTGGGCTCCCACTCTGTTTCACATCTCCTAGCAAGTGGCTAAAAGTCAGCAAGTCAGACAAACATGTGCTTCTACATGATAACTAGCTAAGTAGCTGAGTTACTAGTCTGAAAGGTATCAAAGGCTCATTTTATCATCATTGTAATGAAAGAAGTTTTGTGTTGCATTTTTATTACTTTTAGTTTTACAGCAAGTAAAGAGGGTTGAGATTTTTTGTGTGTGTGTGTGTTGTATGATGTGGTTTGTCAAATATGTAACCCAAATAGTCAGACTGCAAGAAAAAACAGATCTTCAGGATCTGTTCTGGTACAAGCAGGTATGTGCAATTCACGTGGTTTGTGAGTGTATGCATGTGTGCATAATTGGTCAGACTATATGCACGAGTGAATGAGAGAGAGTGAGAGAAACAGATTGGTATGTGCCTTAACTTTCCACGTTTTGCCTCTGTTTCTCATAAAATGTGAGATTTTCTGACAAATCTTTGTAGGCTGCAGTTGCTAAATGACAGACAATTGATGTCCTTCAGAAAATGCACATTAATCAGGGGGGCGTGGCCAAGGATGAACACAGGATAGCAGCAGATTTCTTCAGCTCCACCAATTTCATTACACTGACAGGAATTAATTACTTAAAAAAATAATTTTTGAAGTAATTTTCTTTCTAAATATGTTTGTTTTATATAGTTCTTGAACTATATCTAAAAAAGAAAGGAAATCTTAACAATATTCCTGTCAGAAATCACTTTGGAAATGTTCCTGTCAGTTTATCAGTCTGAAATGAGTTCCAGTAAGACAAATTCTCAAGACTCCAGCATCAAGAAAGAACTTCAGTCTCTGATAATTATAATCCAGCAACTTACTGCTAAGATGGATAAAATGGATACTAAAATAGACACCTTCATAGAAAAAACTACAAAACAAATAGACTTGTTACATATAGACCTGCAACAACAGAAGACAGGCATAGAAGAAGCTATGAATGACATGGAAAATAGAATACAAGAAGAGGAAATCAACATTGAGTTTCTGCTGAAACAAAATACACATTTACAAACAAAGCTGGATGACCTGGAAAATAGATCTAGGCGCAATAACATTAGGATTTTTGGACTGCCAGAAAATATTGAAGGTAACAATATTACTTCTATTTTAACAACATGGCTCCCTAAAACTTTAGACTTACCAGAAGCATTCTCTTTTGGTATCGAAAGAGCAAATAGATCTATAGCTAATACTAACTCTAACAAAAACTATCCTAGATCAGTTATAGTTAGATTTCTATCATCTTTTGATAAAAGATGGTTCTTAAATCTGCTTGGGCTAAAGCTCCTGTTAAGATTAATGAGACAACTGTGCGTTTTGACAATGACTATTCTTCCATGGTAATAGCTAAAAGAAAAGTTTTTCTGCCACTAATAAGTGAGCTTAAAAAAGCACAGTTTAAAACATACCTTCTGTTTCCTGCCAAGCTTAAAATCTTCCTTCCTGATGGTCCTAAAATTTTCGATGACTTAGACTCTGCTTTACTGTTTATCAAAAAATAAGATTTTGGATAAAATAGAAGAAATGGAATGGGCTAGTCCTTCATTAAAGAGACTGGCAACTGAAACTTCGTGGAAGACTTCAGAGAAGAAGAAGAGACTAAAAAACAAATGATTTGTTCTATGTTTTTTTTCTCTCATCATTTTATTTCATTATTAATCTTTTTAAATATAGTTCCTGCATTTCCAAGAAGCAATAAATATTTTGAAAAAGATTTATTCAAAGTTATTCTCTGTGTGCAAAGAAATGTTTTGTTTCATAACTAGTCAAAATACCTGGAGATTTAATGGCAAGTTGTGATTCAACTGGTTTCTCTTTCTGAAAAGGAGAAGTAAGGTCAGTAATTTGATACATTTTTTCTTTATCTTTTTTTTCTTCTTCTTTTCTTTGTTTAAACAATGACATTCTATTTAGATTATGTAGTGGGTAAAGGGTGGGGAGGGCAAGGAGAGAAGAGTAATGAAAATATGATTAATAGAATAATAACATATTTATTCCTTGTAAAAAGTTTATATGTTCTTCAAATGCTATTCCTAATTATACTTTCTTGATTACACTGCTTATGCTTGTTTGTAAATAATCTGTCATGCTTTAACTAATAATAATTAGAACTAAATAATAGTAAATAATATGTTTTATTTTTAACTCTATTAATATAAACAGTAAGTAATATTCCATTGTATATACTTCTTATAGATTTCTCTTACATTTTTTATTTCTGCCTTACACCCTTTTACGTTCTACTCTTTTTCTTTTCTTTATTAATATATAGAAATGCTTTTGATCATATAGACACAGTAAATAATAAGAGTTGCATAAAATTGAGTTGGGACAAAAATATTGAGTTTTATTACTTATTAATAATTTTGGGCTTAATTTCACTTACATAGAAGCTGTAATAACCTGTAAAATACATTGTGAAGGTTTTGTCATGTTTAGATGCATTTACACTGCTAAATGAATGTTTGTCACTAGTTTTTAATAAGTTTCCCGCCAAAATGTTAAGAGAGACAATCTGGGATGTGGGCTGTCTCATACACAGTGTCCATGAGCTACTTCAAAAGCTTCAACTCTCAGAATTCTCACAGAGAAGCTGAAAGCAGCTAGTCTCACCTTTGACCTAGATATCACACTGACACATCACAGATTCAGGAATGACATTCTACCAAGAAATAGAAATGATACAAATGTGACTATGTGAAGGAAAATGAACTCTTTAACATCTAAATGTGAGTTATTTTATATAATTACTTAAATATCTATGTTATAATTCATAAAATATGTCAGTTATAATGAATTTAAATTATAAAGTTTCTTGTAGTAAGTAAATGTCTTATTTTAGAAGGCATAGAAAATGAAACATTTATTCAAGTGTTTTTGAAAATCTACTTAACAGCAGCTTAATAATCTGTGTTAAAAACTTATGTTCCAAACATATACATTACTATAACTCATTTAATTCATCTGATTGACAAGCATAACTAATTTTATAACTCTATACTGGAAGAAATTGTCATGTGATATATTTTAAAGCAGTAGTATAGCATGGTTGTAAAATCTGGTTACTAAAATGTGTTTGCTGTGCATTATTTTGTATAAAGCAGACAGATTTATTATAGGGACAGCAAGTAAGATAGTGCTAAGTAAGGACACAACTCAGTGAGATCAGATATATATATATATATATATATATATATATATATATATATATATATATATATATATATGTGTGTGTGTGTGTGTGTGTGTGTGTGTGTGTGTGTTGTTGTGTGTGTGTGTATGTGTGTGTGTGTGTGTGTGTGTGTGTGTATGCATATATATATATATATATATATATATATATATATATATATATATATATATATATGTGTGTGTGTGTGTGTGTGTGTGTGTATGTATATATATATATATATATATATATATATATATATATGTGTGTGTGCGTGTGTGTATGTGTATGGGTGTGTATGTATATATATATATACATATATATATATATATGTGTGTGTGTGTATATGTATATATATATATATATATATATATATATATATATATATATATATATATATATATATATATGTATGTGTGTGTGTGTGTGTGTGTGTATATATGTATATAAGTGTTTCTGAGAATCTGCATAACTATGCAGTATGATTTATAACAATTTCTATGAATACAATATTTTATTCTATTGACAATAATGAGTTTGAGTAAATGCTCATATACAAGCAATTCAAGGATTTTTGGTAGCCGTTAATTGCATTTACATGACAGAAAATAGATGCATCTTAATATATGTAATGTCTGAATCATATTAGCCAAAGTTTTTGATTTAAATGAATGTTAGAACTTATTTTTCACCTCTTGATTTCTAACATCAAGATTATTTGAATGCTATTTGAATACAAGTGTTTTATATTACATGGATGTATATAGTAGTATGAACAGTTTAAAAAAAAAAAAAAAAAAAAAAAGGTTTATTTTAGTTTATATGATGCTGTTTTACCAAATGTGTAGTCTTGTCTTGCTAGATAATTGAATTGAAAACTGTTAACCTCAGTTAAATATAACTAGTATTAAATTGATAAGGTGGTAGCTGAGGTACTGCTGCTTAGGGTAGGGGGTTAACTTGAATGGTAAATACTACTCTAAGTTGAAGTTTATAACTCCAGGCTGGATGCAAGGTTTAATCCTTAAATTATTTTCACTTGTTCATTGTTATTTGTGTATAGTTTTGACATCCACAATATATTTTGTACATTCATTGTCACTACAAACAAAATTGAATCCTATACGAAATCCCATAAGAGATTCAATAAATACAGCTATATTTAAAGGTACACCTAAAGGAGGAGATGTAACATTACTTATCGTGTTATTTGTTATTTTGATCATAAGATTCTTAAGTTTTAAAAATGCCAAATGACATCTTTAAAAGGAATTTCTTTAAACATTAATGGATTGAATAATCCATGTAAAAGGGCAAGCCTAATAAGATACATTTATTTACATAAGGCCAACTTAGTCTTCCTGCAAGAAACCCATCTCTTAAAAAAAGATATTGATAAACTAGCCACAAACAAATATACAGTATTGGTTAGTTCAGAGCACACTCAGAAAAAGAGGAGTGGCTATTTTATGGAATAAAAGTATGCCCATTCCTAAAACCATTAAGTCTTATCAGGATGACAAAGGAATGTTTTGTATGGTTACAATACAAATTAATGGGAAGGCTTACACTTTAATTAATGTATATTGGATACCTGGAATTGGTATTAATACAGAGAAACATCATCTTGATAAGATCATATCATTCTCTATAGGAGATATTATTTTAGCTGGTGACTTTAATTGTATACTACATGAAAGTGATACTACCACTATAGGGAAAAGAAGAATTATATCTAATGCAAAACATTTAAATGATTTTGCTAATTCTTATCATTTGAATGATATTAATAATCAGATAGATTCAAAATCATTACCATACACCTTTTTTTCTAACAGATACAAAACTTATTCAAAAATAGATAGGGTCTTTATTTCTAACCAGATGGTCACAGATTTAATTAATTCCAAAATCATTTCATGTCCTATATCTGATCATAATTCAAGTGTTTTTGAATTCATGATAAAAAATACTCATAATGTTCAGATCAAAAGGATACCAGCATACTTAACTCAACTAAAAGACTATAAAGAATATATACTTTCAGAAGTAAAACATTTTTTAGACATAAATAATAATCCTGAAGTCTCCATTGTTTATGTTTGGGATGCCATAAAATCATATCTATATGGACAAAGTATCAGATGGTATAATAATAAAAGGAAATCTTGGGATAAGGAATTGTTAGATATTCAAAGTAAATTAGACTCCTATAAACATAATAATAAAGAAAATATTATAGACAAGAAAGTTATTGAAGAAATAAACAAACTAAATGAGAAATACAAAGAAATTTTAACTCATAAAGTTAAAATAACTTTAGAAATACAAGTTTTGTCTTATTCAATAAGCCCCAAATACTTACATAGACTTAAAAATAAAACAAAAGGTTGAATAAACAAAACCATATCAAATAAATCTTTTCTCTAAGGAAAAAGAAGAATGTTTCTAGTATACCAGAAATACTAGATGAATTTAGAAATCACTTTCACAAAATTAACCATAATAACATTAACATGGAACCTAAAGATAAAATAAAGGAGTTTATAACCACAAACATGAATAAAAAGCTTAATAAACAACAGATTAAACTATTGGACAAAATTATTTCATATACAGAGGTTATCACACAAATAAATAAGCTTAAATCAAACAAAGCACCGGGTAATGATGGTATTATACCAGAGATATATAAAATCCTTTCTAAAAGTACATATTCATTAATACATAAGGTTTTTATTTTGGCCCAAACTGAGTTAATAACCCCCCATCTTGGCAATATACATTTATTTCACCAATTTTAAAACCTAATAAAGATCCAACTAGATGTTCTTCATATCGGCCCATCTCATTACTTAATGTTGATTATAAAATGTTTATGAGTATCTTTGCTGATAGATTGAAGACAATCATTCCCGGCATTATAGATATAGATCAGACAGGCTTCATTGTAAATAGAAATACTTTTGATAATATAAGAAGAACTTTAACATTAATAGATTTTGCAAATAGGAAAAAGAAAGATTTAACACTTATTAGTCTTGATATAAGTTCAGCATTTGATTCAGTAAGTTGGGACTATCTGTTTACCTTAATGAAGTGCACAAACTTCTCAGATGCATTTGGAAATCTAATTGAGCATTTATACAAAGGAACATTGGCTTATATTAAGGTAGGAACATATGTTTCACAAAAAATACCCATTCTTAAAAGTACAAAACAAGGATGTCCACTTTCTCCACTATTATTCACTTTAGTAATGGAGCCTTGGGCTAATTTGATCAGAAACAGTACTGACATAGAGGGTTTTGAAATAGATAAAAATACAACATCCAAAATTCAACTTTTTGCAGATGATGTTCTAATTACATCAGCAGGATCTAATTCTTCTATGCAGTCTCTATTTAATAACATGATGAATTTTAAAAGTATTTCTGGTTTAATATTCAATGAAGAAAAAACTAAAATACTACCTATATATATACGAAAAAATATTCTCATTAGTGATTTTACTAAATATGTACCCAATTCAGGTCAGATAACTTATTTAGGTATAATACTATCTAAAGATATTAAATCTATTATATATAATAATTATAATACCTGTTTTCTTAATATACAAAATCTTTTTAATACCTGGAATAATATGTTTTTTACTATGGAGGAGAGACTTACAATTATTAAAATGATAATATTCCCAAGATTTTATACTTAATACAATCAATAATACTTCCACCTACAAAAATAATTATCAAGAAACTGAATACACTAATGTTAAATTTCCTATGGGCACCTAATAGACCTAGGATTGCATTAAAGAAACATACTAATAGCTGGTCTCAAGGGGTATTTCTTTTCCAGACTTTAATTTATATACTATCTCTTCTATTGTAAAAGTTATTACTTTATTAATAGATCAGTCATATGTCGCAAAATGGAAAGATTATTGGGAGCTAATTAGTATGCACTTCATGAAAATCTCCTTAACACATAAAAATATGATTGTAAATAACTCCATGTTATGGTTACTAAAGGAATTTTGTACTTCACCTATTACACCTAAACATATGGTTTGTTACCCATTAAATATTATTATTAGTTATCGTAACTTTATATTCATGCACCCTAAGTATAGGGAATGGAATTTTATTGTATTCCCTATAATGTATACTCAGGGTATGCTTTTGTCATCTACTTCTGAAGGAACTCATTTAGCTATAGATAATGATCTAAAGTACTGGTATCAGTTGATATCTGATAATAAAGTTAAAAATCTAGATTTTTAAAACAAGAATTTGATCTAAGAGAAACTTGCTGGTTAGAGGTTCAGACCTTTAGACAACATCTCATTAATAAAATAGATCTAATGTCTATAACAGTTAAAGAATCTATTCCAACACTGATTGATTACTTGATATTAAATTTACAACATAAAGTTTCTGATAAAGGTAAACTTTCATACATACATAAAATTATCAGACAAGAAACTTTTGTAGATTCATACTGGAATTATTTCACTTCTATTAATGGGGACCCACCAAATCAACAAGATAAACAATATATATTGGAATCTGCTTATAGAACTACGTCTTCCATTGTCTGGAGACTTTATACATGGAAATGTTTACATAGATCTTTTATACACCTTTGATGATGAATAAAATAAACAATAAAGATAATTTATGTAAGAGATGTAATGTAGAAATTAATGCTGACTGGGCTCATATGTTTTATGACTGTATAAAATTGAAAGAATACTGGAAGTCAATTAATGAATTTGTGCAGGCTCTTTTACAGATAATTTCATTATTTCTAAATCTCTTATATTATTCAACACACCTGTACCTCAAAGTGTTAAAAGGTCAAGCTTCCTTTGTTATGGTCTATTCTAGCAGTGGCTAGGAAAATAATAACTAGAAATTGGATTTCAGATACACCTCCTTTGTTCAATGAATTTAAAAATGTTATGAATATAGTGTGCCATATGGAAATAAACACAATTAGGACAAGAACAAATAGAAAAACATCTTATTATATTGTATGGAATAATTTACAAAATTTGTTAAAAAGATTTTAATTTCAATAGCATGGTATTTTAGTTTAATTAATTGATCTGATTGTAGTGGATGTCTTTGTAAATACTTTAGTTGTTTTGTTGAATGTTATAATAATACCTATTTTTAATTACTTGTATAAAATTGTTATGATATTTCTCTTATATGTTAAAACAATAAACCTGTTTTAAAAAAAAGAAAATGCACATTAATGTTAATTTTAAATCTATTATTACAACCTTTTCAGTGTTTAGGAGGATTAGTTAAAATTTCCATAATAATGGATTTTTGTCCACTTATTCTTGAGCTAGAAGATTGTGTGCATGTGTGTGTGTGTGTGTGTTGGACAGGGGAGACTGTATATGTATGTATTTAGGTGTGTAAGAGACAAGGAAGAGATTGGTGAGTGGCTTGATTCTCAACTGTCCAAGTTCACAAAATATACATGATCTTATCTCAGGTTTTTGGTTTATGCCTTGTATAACTTTTGATGTGGGTTTTCCTGCTGTTTCAATGAAAGTGAGTTTTGCCATTTCAATGAATATGAGTTTCAAGGGCAGACAAGTTTACTACTCATGCTAAGTCTGTTTTCATTGTGAGACTGTATTACTTGTTTAGCAAATGGCTATCTGTGTTTGTGCTATTTCAATATCTGTAATCATTGTAGAAGCAAATAATAGAATATATGCGTAGTAACTGGAGAGATAATCAAGTAATGGAATACTGGAATGGCTGAGGAGGGGGCTGCTGCTGGTGTTTGCTGCAGGAGGGGCTGCTCTGGGGTGGCGGTCTATTACCCTTCCTAGAACCCTATTTGACCATGATCTGACTCTGGTATTTCAAGTAGAAAATACATATGCAAATGTAGCTGCAGTTTAACTACATTACAAGGTATCTTTTTCTTCCTATGCATTTAAATAATTTAAGGAAATGACTGGAGTGGCTTTCTTGGGGAATGACCCAGTGGGTGTGGCTCAAATAGGGGTGTTTCATGAGTGTGGTGAGGATGGAGCTTAAGGGGCGCCGGAGCACTACTTCGCCTAGGGCGCTATTTTGGCTAAGGCTGGCCGTGGGTATCATAGATGAACTCACCAACCTGGGCATGAATCCATACATCACAAGATCGATTGCAAACTGGCTCACAGATAGATCCCACAAATTAAGAGTTGCTGGCTACATGTCAGACTCTACACCAGTAACAACTGGTGTCCCCCAGGGTTCAGTCCTGGGGTCCCTCCTGTTTGGTATAGACTTTTCAAAAGTACATGCCAACACAGTAGGGTTGTGGTTGACTAAGTTTGCTGGGAATTGTAAAGTGTTTGCCATAATAGATTCCCTGGATGACACAAATATTCACCAGAAGGGACTCTATGAGTCAGATGTGTGGTGTCAAAATTATGGCCTCAAGCTCAATGTGGAAGAATGCATAGTAATCCCCTTTGGTGAAAACAAAGTACCCACAAACCACCACATAGGTGTTACCCCTTAAAATTGACAAAGTAATAAGGGATCTGGGGACACAAGTAGATAGTCATCTTTCCTTTGACAACCATGTTGCCAAAGTGATTGGGAAATCCTATGTGGCCCACCTAATTAACAAAGTGTTTGCATCAGGATCAAAAGAGGTAGTGGTAGCCCTCTACTCTTAAGTCATCAGACCCATCATTGAGTACAATGCACCATTTTGGATGTACTCAATTAAGCATATCCAGCAGCTGTAGAGACCACAGAGGTACCTCACCAAAAGAATTACTGACCTCAAACAGTTGTGTTATGCAACACAACTGGTAAAACTAAATCTGTTCTCTGTTGCATACCACCTACTCAGAGGCACACTCTGCCTAACATACAGAGCCATGTCCAACACATAACTGTTGAACATGCTCCATCTACGGATAACAAAATTGAGTCGCACTACACACTCCAGGGATATGAACCTCATCACAACAATGAATACAACATGCTGGTTGGATAGAGTTCCATCCCAGACACTTGCCTTACTGTGGAACAGAGTCCCAATGTACATCAGACAGAGCCCCTCGCTGACACTCTTCAATAGGAACCTTGATGAGTGGATGGGAAACAGACAATTCACCCCAGGCATCACATCAGCAGCCCCACTAGGAAGGGGCTTAGGGTACTAACTATTAGAACTAGGGCTTGGTAGACTACCCAATGGGGTGGTGAAAGCTGCACAAATTGCCTAGGCTAATATATGCCTTTGTGAAGATAGTCTGCTACATACCTATGAACCTATGTGACAGGTACATGTCTACAGATAGTAGATGTGTACTTCATTGTACAGTCATGTTGTACAGCAGGCATATGGACCACATACACTGTAATGCTTACAGATACTGGTGGCTGTTATGTACAGTGGGTGAGATGTGCACCTCACGTCTTTTGTGCCATTGGGATGTGTGCTGGTTGGGACAGTCCTGGATGGCTCCTTGTCATGGTCACCCTCTTACACACATCTCTGCCCTTCCATCTTTGGCTTATTATACTGTGTTCCCCCCTATATATATAGATATATATATATATATATATATATATATATATATATATATATATATATATATATATATATATGGGTCTACTTTCATAGACCGAAGCGCCACGTCACCGACACCCGGAAGACCGAGACGACCGAAGAGGTAGGTAACCGACAACACGATATCCCGACGGCTGAGAGACCGACAACGGCAGCGTGTGGCGCCATACGTAAGTGTACAAAAGTGAAAGATGTAGTATTGGGGAGCGGACAGGTAAGTGTACGATAGCGAGGATTTTAGGATAGGGTGTGGAAAGGTGAGTGTGCGGTGGTGTCGGACTAAGGGTTCGGTGAGGTAAGTGTGTGGAAGTGACGAGAGCAGTGTAGGGTAGTGTTAAGTGTGTCAGGGTTAGAATGCGGGTTGAGTAAGTGTGCGATAGTGACGGGCTGCATGTTTTAGGGTGGGTTAAGTGAGTTAGGGTTAGGGTGCAGGTAGGGTGAGTGCGATAGTGACGGTGTTGGGGTTTAGGGTGTTTTAAGTGAGTTAGGGTTAGGGTGCGGGTTGGGTAAGTGCGTAGTGTCGGACGTTAGGGTTAGGGTTTAGGTTACGGTTAGTGGCTATGTTGTTGTGTGCAATATGTAGTTTGCGTTTTTTGTGTCGGTGTTGTGGTGTTCGGTATGTTTAGTTTTTGGTGTGGTGTGTTTTCGGTTGTTTGGGGTCAGGAAGATGTGTGTCGATCCGTGTTTCGTCTATGAAAGTAGACCCATATATATATATATATATATATATATATATATATATATATATATGTGTGTGTATATAGATACATATGTAGGTAATAGGCTATCTGCCTGAAGGCATATATTAGTACGGCCAGAGTGTGCAGCTATCACCACACATGGGGTTAGTTCCCTAGGCCTCTGTGTAGTAGAGCTGATTAAGTGATCCATGGTGTGACAGTTCAGTTTCACATACACTCATCAAGGCTCCTCTGGAAGAGTGTTAGTTATGGACTCAGCTTAATGTAGGTTGGGAGCCTGTTCCAAAGCAAGGGAAGTCTGTGAGTTAGTAATGTATCCCTCAAGCATGTTCTATTTATTGTTATGATGATGATATCCCTAGAGCATGTGGCACAGTGAGCTTGGGTTTACTTCAGATAGCACATGTACATCAGTTCTGCACTGGACATGGACCCTATCTGTTGGGCAGAAATCGCCTGAGTAGACAGTATGCAACAGAGTACAGATTGAGTTAACTTCAGTCTTGTTGCATGGGGCAACTGTTTGAGGCCAGTAATCCTCTTGTTGAAGTACTTCAGTGGTCTTTCCAGCTGCTGAAGGTGCCTAGTCAGATTCACCGCAAGTGTGCTGTGATACTCTCTGATGGGTCTGATGACTGATGAGTAGAGGGAACCTCCTTTGATCTACATGCAAAGACCTCGGCAATTTGTGGGAACACATAGCAGGATTTTCTAACCACTTTGTGAATGTGTTTCTGGAAGTAGAGATGACTATCCACATGTGTACATAGATCCCTTATTATTACCTCCATATTTAGGGTGTTGGCACCTAAGTGGTATTTGTATGACTGTGGCTCAAGGCCATAATTTTGACAACACATCTGTCTGACTGAGACCCTTTTTAAGGATGTCTCTGTTGTCCCAAACATCGATTATGACAATCTTTTTGCAGTCATCCACAAACTTTGCTAAACATAGCCCTCATGTGTTTGACTGTATTTCTGAAAAGTACACACCAGACAGGAGGGGTCCCAGGACTGAGCCATGGGGGACAGCAGTTGTTACCAGCTTGAATGGGAGACCGCAATTCTTACCTTGTGGGATCTATCTGTGCCCCAGTTGGCAATCCATCAGATGACATACGTGTTTATGCACAGGTTGTTGATTTTGTGTATATGACATGTGTGGAATGTTGGAAAAGGGCTTTAAAAGGTCTATGTAGGCCATGTGGAGCTCATTTCATTGATGTATGTCTTGGGTGACTGCCTTGAAAACTGACTAGCGGGTTTAGGAACCATGATCTGCCCCTGACCAAACCAAAATGGGTAGAGTTGGGTGTTTGTAGGCCCCCAATAGCTCTGTTTATGAGTTCCATAATGATGGACTCCATGGCCTTGCAGATCAGGCTTATTAGGCTTATAAGACTATAGTTCCCATGGTCTGTTGTGCACCAACACTTGTGGAGTGTGCCAAATGTTGTTGTAAACCATTCAACAGTTTCATATCCTGTACAGAGGGTGAGTCTCAACAGACTGTTCAGGTGCAGGGTCCATTTGTTTTGGAGTTCACATATGACACAGCCAGGGAAACCATGTCATCCCATAGACGCCATGTTTTTAGGTTTGGATAGTGCTGTTTAACCATTGTATATGTGATTTCTGGGTTTTCACAATCTCCAGGTATGGTAACGGGCCCTTTTGTCAGCGAGAGGGGGCTAAATATGTATGAACCTGTCTGACAAGATGTTGGCAATGTCAGTCATGTACATGTATTCATTTATACATTGCACTGACTCAGAACATATATGAGTTTACATTAATATTTATGACATAGCGAAAGAAAACTTCATGGTTCTCTATGGACTCTTTGGCAATATTTTTACCAGAACATGGCTTGGATAATGTTAGGAGTGCTCATTGTTTCTTGGTGATACTGATTGGAGATTTATTGATCTTCTTTGGATTTTCACTTTCTTTGAACAACTTAAGTACTTGTAGTACATAGTTTGATTATGACAGGGGTCCAATATATTATATGGGTCTGTTTTCATATCACTGTGTGTGCAAGGCAGGATTGGTGAATAGTGACAAGTGTCTGGACTAAGAACTGCAACTGCCAGATATGTGTGGCCCATTGCTGTACTCAGACATGGCCTACGTGTGTGAGCATGCCCAGTATGACCTTTCAGTATGTTGTTGACTGACATTTGCTTCGTTTGTTTAAGTGTGTGAGCATGCTCAGTATGACCTTTCAGTATGTTGCTGACTGAAATTGTCTAAATTTATTTAAGTGTGTGAGCATGCCCACTATGAGCATATATACTATATGTGTGTGAAAAATAAAGTTGTTTTTTATTTCAGGGCTCACCTTTGTGTTGTACATCGACAGGAAGCACGCTGTGCCTGCAGGGCTTCCATGAGTCAGTTTGCATAGACTTATCAACATTTCTACATACAGGGGGACAGCTATTATTTGTACATTTCTACCCGGGGCACACCTGATTGTTACTGTGGGTGTACATAGGATGAGGGGTACACCTGACACTTATACACATTTGCTAGACCTGCACTGCTATGTCAGGTACTCCATTTCAGTCTGTACTGTTGCCTAACGTACTGGCTTGAGTCATACCACTGTACTACAGACCTTAGCTTCCAATTACACACATATTAGTTTGTGACTTCATAGCCTACCCAACCCACATCACACTGCCTGGCCTGCTGTTATCTGTCTGCATGGGCCTGTGGGGAGGTTACTCATATGCCTCTTCAGAGGGCATAATACAGGATTTGTTTGTGTTTGCGTTTGTCTACAATTGTCCTGCTGGCTGTGACTGTTAGGTATGTGACCCCTCCCAACTGGTATGTGTGAGTGACTTAAGTTGTGTCTGTGCCAGTGAAATGCTCTCATGGCTTAGTGGTTCAGTACTGTGACTATAGTGCACAGTATCCTGAGTTCGAGCCCTGTCACTGCTTTTTATTTTCCTGCTGGGCAGACCTGACTGGTTAAGGAACAGTAAAGCAGGTGTGAGTGTGTTTACCCAACCTTGCCCAACGTTGCCCAATATTGCCTAATGTTGCTTGACATTGCGCTGGTTAGCAGCGCAGCTACGTGCAATTGTATTTAAATATGCTCACTACTGGTAACATTTGCTTAGCAGTGCTTTATATTGCATAAAATAGGGACTCATGCCTCAGGTGGTGCTGCAGGGCTGTCTATGTTGGATGCACATATTACACTCCCTATACATGTTTGAAAACAGGTAGTGTCAAGTTAGGCATCCCTTTTCCTGTATGTGCGAGTCAGAGAGAGGTGTCATTTCCAGGATTCCTACTGAGTCAGTGTATGTGCTATGCATTGCCTCTTTGCCAAGGCCAGGGCATACTGGGCACACCTCCTTCTGCCTACTGGGGCAGGCTCAGGTTGTTCCTCCTTCGAGTCACACTGTGCCTGTGCAGGCCTTGGCAATGGTGGGGGGCTGTTTGGCTCTGCCCCATGTTGTTCCTGCTGCAGCTGTTTCTGCAGAATCATATTGTGTAGCATGGCACATACCATGACAATTTGGGTACATGTAGTTGGTGAGTACTGCAAGGCTCCACCAGATGTGTCCAGGCACCGGAACTGTGACTTGAGCATCCCAAACACATGCTCAATTATGTTTCTTATTTGTGCGTGTGCCTCATTATGGAGTTCTTGTTTGGGTGTGTGGTATTTCTGATGGGTGTCATCAGCCATGGCTGTAGTGCATATCCAGCATCCAACACTAGGTGACCATCAGGGATGTCCCCATTGGCAAATCTCTGGTACAGCTGTGTTAGATGCAAGATGTGGGAATCATGATAGCTTCCAGGGCAGCCAGCACACCCACATTCATTATTATGCCTTGGCATCGCACACAGCCTGGCAGTTGATGGAGGGGAAGCCCTTCCGCTTGATGTGGACCCTACCCCACTCACCAGTTTGTGCTTTGATGTGTATGTGCGTGCAGTCTATTGCACCCACTACCTCAGGGTATTCTGCTATTTGGTGGAAAAGATGCATATTGCTGGCCAATGCCTCACGGGAATTGGGGAAATATACGTGCTCACCGACATGTGCTGAGATGGCATCAAGGAACTGGTGCAGTACCCTGGATGCTGATGCCTGTGAAATCCCCATCATATCACCAGTTGGTCTCTGGAAGGTACCTGTAGCTACTATTCTTAGGCCAACACATACCTTGGTATCCACTGGGATGGGTTCCCCTCTGTTGGTTCTGTGTATGATGAGTGGCCGGCACAGCTCACCAATTTGCTGCAGGAGGTCTCTGTCCACCCTATAGTACTATCTCCAGCTCATGTAGACCCTGGTAGGTTACCCTGGGTCTGTAAACTCTTCTCCGTCTCCTCACTGTGGTTTGCTCAGCAGCATTCACAACATCACCACCCTCAGCACCTTGCACATGTTGGTTTATGGTAGCAAGAGCAGCCCCTAACATTTTGTCTGACTTTAAAGTTTTTAAGCTTTCCCTCTTTGTATACTGCAGTTTTGCAGAGTTCTTGGGAAAAAACAGGGAAGAATGCTTTTTGCAGAGTTTAAAGTGCTGGGCTGGGCTGGGCTAGTCTGCTGCCTGTGTAATTGGCTGATTATGATATATTTCACCTGGCAGCTATGCTAGTTCTCCTTGGTTAACTTCCTACTACTTCTTTTCCCTTTCTGTTTCTACCCAGGGCAGCGTCGCGCACACACGCACACATGCTGTGTGCACGTTTGCAAGAAATTTCAGATATTTTCATGGAGTGCACATTTGGTTTCTGGTTTTCAAAAAGGACAACTGTAGACATGCCTTTTGCAATCCTGAGCAACTCAGGACAAACACAAGACACTGTGCTCCAATAAGCTTACAGCCTTTCTGACACACCCCCTCATGATGTTACCTATATTCTACTCTACTACTCACCCACTCCTACACTTACACTCTTGGGACATGGCTCACATGCTGGGGAAAATTAGGATTCACTATCCTTATCCTCATTTGCATAGGATTGCCTACTAATGCATGGTTACATCTCTCACACTGAGCTTCCCCCCCTTAGCAACCAGTACTCAGTGGCCATGTTGTCTTCAGCCTGCCATTTACCTGCATGGCAGGATAAGCTTTTTACTGAAAATGACTATTTTTGGCTATTTATAAATTATTTTCTTGTTTTTTAAAGCGTCGCACGTTTGCGCGGTCCTGCGCTACACTTAAACATCAGAGATCAGGCGGGAGTTAGATTTTAATAATTTTAAACATTTATAAATGCCAATGGCCTTATATTTGGCCATTGGCATGCTTCCTCAACTCTATGCATCCTTTATTTGGAGCTATCATAGCTCTGTTTAGCTATTTGCAGAACGGTACTCCTTTACCAATGGAGTACATTTCTGCAGATAACACTAATCTTCCACAGACAGGTTAGTGTTTCCTGGATTGCAAATTTACCTCATTTGCATAGCTTTCAGCAGCAAATGAGGTAATTTGCATACCATGACACTGTCCGTGCAAGAGTAGCTTTAGCAGCTCTCGTGCATGCCCCTGCTGGCTGTCCCTGGATCGCACGGCTGACATATTGCCTCCGTGAGCTCTTACACTCTTCTTGCACTCCGTGCAAGCTTTCGTAAATCCGGCCCATTGTCTACACAACTTGTACTGAGAAATATTTAGTCTGAAAAGTCCTGGGTTTTATTTAAATTGTTTAGATCTGTTGTTTTACAGTCAATGTTTTTTTTTTTTCACAATGTATTATCATGTCAATTGGATTTGAACCCTTAGATATTTAATACCTTTCACCTTTGTATGCTTACAGTGTTATTTTAATCAGTCTGTGCTCCTGGGATACCCCAGAAAAAGTTTATCTAGTGGACTCACTCAGTTAATAAATAAATACATAAACTTTCTTATTCCTGTAAATAATAAAGATTATAGTCAATAATGCAGTAACTAGAGTTCTATAGATTTTATGGTTTAGAAAATTATTGATCATGCAACACCTGTTACTCTGCTATCTTTTCAAGTGAATTCTCTGGCAATTGAGGCTCTGAACTGGTAACAAACTACTTCATGTAAGTCAAAAGTATAGGGTTTGATTTCTTCCTCCTCCATTTACCTGCTGTATGACTTTGAGCATATCAGTCAGACAGTGCTCTTAGGTTGCTTACTTGGTTAATAAAAGAAAATCATATTTTAATTTTCCTTTTGTCCTTTCATCTGTTCCTCTAATTATGTTTTATCTTAGTCAACAATTCCTGAGCAAAGATGTTGAATAGTAGTTTGGTCTGTTTCTTATAAATTTGTGTGGCTTTCTTGGAAATTATGGATTGCAATGATAGACATGAGCTTCAGACTTTGTGTCTTTCAGAAATGGTTGCTAATGCAAAGCTTTATTTTAACAATTTACTAAGTACATAAGAGAGATTTATAATCTCTTCCTGATTTTGGTCTTCTCATGTAATCTGGAACAGTAAGGTTGAATGGATATGGCAACGCAATAGGTAGCATTGTATGGTTCTCACAGGATCAAGCTGAAATACACTTCTTGGTCTTTGTTTATTCATTTGATTGAAAGCAATTATATGGGTGTATACAGTTATACAAGGGACTATAATTAATGCTCACATCTATGCATGCATGTAATTGTGTGTATGTGTGTGTGTGTGTGTGTGTGTGTGTGTGTGTGTGTGTGTGTGTGTGTGTGTGTGTGTGTGTGTGTGTGTGTGTGTGTGTGTGTGTGTGTGTGTGTGTGTGTGTGTGTGTGTGTGTGTGTGTGGTATCCCAGACTTGTTATGGTGGCTATGATGTAAAGGAAGAAAACAATTGTAGTAAACAGACTCATCATAATATGACTCATGTTCTTTGGGAATAATTCTTGGTTTATTGTTATTGTTTCAGTGTGTTTCTTATTTGCTTGTGAATAAACTGGGCATTGTGTAGTCTATGAGTTCAATGCTAATATTTAACTATGAACGCATTTTTAATTTTTTTGCAATGACAAGGGTGTGAAATGCTCTGTGTTGGGTTACAGCAGTTTGACAGCTACTTAATGCAGATGAGTAAGGTTTTGAGCTGTTGATGGACTTGCTCCTTGTATGGATGATTTTGATTCCCCTGACATCAGTTTGTGTACTATGTGACTCTGACCAAGTAAACTTCACCAGACAGTGCTCCTGGGCTGCCTCTCTAAAGGGACACTTGTGTCCAGTGGTCTATTCGAAGCTGCTAACAAATGCATTACACATTTATCTTTTGAATGCTTCTGCCATTCACACATCCACTGCTTCACTATGAATCCCAACATGTCTCTTGTAGTTTAATGAGTCATCAGATGAATTTTCAATAAATGTGAGTTTCAGTAGAAGAGAAGTTTACTGTTGTTCATGCTATGTCTGCTTTCAGTGTTTTGTTTGTCAGACAGCTATATCGAAACAGACTATGTACATGCTGCCTCAAAATGCAGAAAACAGGAGTCCTGTTTTATGACCGATTAAATACTTCTATAACTTGTTATCATTTGTATAAAATGGTATAGAAGGCCTTAAATACTCTGCATGACTATTATGTTGTATATACTTAATACATTATATACATGCAATTCCTAATTTCGAACAGTTTGCTAATAAATGAAAATACAAAAAGCATCAATAACTCACATTTACCAATTTGTGAAGTAAACAGTTGGATATTTATAATCAGTTTTACAAAGTACGTGACAATGCTTTCATCTGTAGTAGCAGTGAACATTTATGAAAATATGAAGAATAATGGAAACGGTTAGCATGCAAGAATCAACAACGCTGAAAGGACTGCAAGAGTATATAATTTGGTTTTATGTTTCTAAAAGTGATACACCAATAGTTGTCTTCTCTTTGTGTGTGTGTGTGTGTGTGTGTGTGTGTGTGTGTGTGTGTGTGTGTGTGTGTGTGTGTGTATATATATATATATATATATATATATATATATATATATATATATATATATATATATATATATATATATATGGTTCCCATTCAGAAGCCTGAAACATCATAAGCCTGAAAATCAAAATCCTGAAACCAAAAGCCTGAAAATTCAGAATCCTGAAAACTCAAAATCCTGAAAGCCCAAAATCCTGAAAGACCAAAATCCTGAAACTCAAAATCCTGAAAACACAAATAATGCTAATATGTCACTATAAAGACACTAATATCTACCAACTGACCCTGACCCTAACCCTAACCCTAAGGTCCGTCACTATCGCACACTCACCTGACCCGCACCTAAACCTAACTCACTTAAACCGCTAACCCCAATATATGTCACTATTGCATACATGCCTAACCTGCGCCCTAACCCTAACTCACTTAAACCGCCTAACCCTAAAATAAAACCAACGCACACTTACCTGACCCCAACGCATGACCTAACACCACAGGGCTAACAATAGCAAAGCCACAATGACATCAGTATGTCTATTTTGTGTTTTCAGGATTTTGAGTTTCAGGATTTTGGTCTTTCAGGATTTTGGGCTTTCAGGATTTTGAGTTTTCAGGATTCTGAATTTTCAGGCTTTTGGTTTCAGGATTTTGATTTTCAGGCTTATGATGTTTCAGGCTTCTGAATGGGAATCATATATATATATATATATATATATATATATATATATATATATATGGTCTACTTCAAAACAACAAAATACCATAACACCAAATTCCACATTACTAAAAGGCAAAACAACAAAAAACTACCATTGAATACTACTCATCTCTACCAACAATGTAGACAAGAACAGTTTTGGTATTTATTTGTCAAAAGGATTATCAGTTTCAGATTTAACACAGAACTTGGAGTTTATAAATACAGATCGCAATATAGTAAGGATCGGAAAATGTACCCTTTTCCCCACTGTAGTGCAAGCTCAGACTTGGCATATATAATATACAGGGGTTGTGGGAGGTGTACAGCTTTGTCTAAAAATATAAAATTATTGTAAGAGTGATTACAGTAATGCTTCTTTAAGTTCACAAGGAATGAAGGGATGTTTTCCATTCTGGATTAGGGTATTTTACTTTTACATAACAGTATACAAGAAGTCATTCACTTTGCTTTTTGAAAGAAGAAACTTGCAGAAAATGGTCGTACATATTCGGTGAACATTTTCAGTTATATGAAATTCATTGTTTTAAATTTCTGTTGTTATGCAGTTTCGATAAACTCATCTCGGTAATGTGGAATTCAGTGTTATGATATTTTGCTATTTTGAAGTAGACCCATTATAAATAAATAAATATATATATATATATATATATATATATATATATATATATATATATATATATGCTTGGGTTTATGACACTTTGATGCTATATAGTTAGATAGATATAGATTTAGATATGAATATGCACACAGATATATATTTTGTGTGTGTATTGCCAGTGCATTTTTGCATGTATAGGCCAGCAAGCATTCTACTGCCCCACTACATTTCCACATAGTTATGTTACCCCTGCCCAGGTATCTGTCACTAAATATTGCTAGGAGCATGAGATGCCATTATTTTGCTCTTGCCCAGTCAGTACTTTATTTCCCAGTTAAAAAAAGAAAACTATTCCAGAATTGGGATATATGGGTTGATACACTGTGTACAGCTACAGCCTTACCCTGTTGTGGTACTGTTTACCATTGTACTGACATCGGTCAATTTCTGAGTATTCAGGTTGTTGTCCATCTGAAGACTGCACAGACTACAAATGCTGTGCATGCTTTTCTGCTTTGGAGTACATGTAACTGCTGTTCTGAATAGCAGACAGTGTTAATACTGTGGTCTCTTGTCCTGATTCTTTGAACTACTAAAATAGTCAATAGATTCACACACTGTGTAGGGGTGAATATGGAATTCTTCAGATTTGTAGCCCGTGGTGCATCCTAATGTATAGTGCTGCATTTACTGATTTTTATAGCCATCAGTCAATGTCTCATTATCAGGCATTGGTGCAGGGGGTTAAGGCTTTGAGCTGTAGTTGCTGTGGTACAGGGTTTGATTCCATCAGCCCTCATTTGCCTACTGTGCAAATTTGAGAAATCCACATAATCAGACACTGCTCTCAGGTTGTCCCTGAAAATGGACTGTCTGTCTGGTGGCCCCACCTGGTTAATAAGTAGGTGGTATTTTTATCATCATTGTGTTTTTCTTAGACATTTGTGCCAGTCTGGGATGCTTAAATTGTCTGAACATAACAGAATCCCCTGACTGTTCTACTGTTCAAGTCCACCTTCTTGTGCTTTATGATGTCATATTTGCACCCATATTGTTTTCTCTCGAGGTGCCTTAAATAGCGAAACATGCAGTATATATGTAAATATATATATATATATATATATATATATATATATATATATATATGGATTCCTATCAGATCGCCGAATGTTCATTTGACCAAAACTCATGTCATCGAGACCAAATGACTGAAAACTCATTTCGCCGAAAGCTCATTTGACCGAAACTCATTTCACCAAAAATAGTACAGGCAGTGTATATGCCCTTTTCCTCACTGTAGTGTGACCCTGGAGTTGGAATATATAAGTAGAGGGGTGCGGGGGTGCAGCCCCCCACATTGGGTGGTGTGGGCGGCGTAGCCCCCACCTTGCTTAGTTTTATACTGTCCAGTTCCTATTAACTAGGTAAGTTGGTAGTTTTTAACAACGTTAGGTGGGGGGGCTATGCCCCCTACATCCCCCAATGTGGGGGCCTGCGCCCCCCAAACCCCCCCTACTTACATATTCTAACTCTAGGGTTGCATTACAGTGTGGAAAAGGGCATATACACTGCCTGTACTATTTTTGGTGAAATGAGTTTACGGCAAAATGAGCTTTCGGCAAAATGGGTTTTCAGTCATTTGGTCTCGGTGAAATGAGTTCTGGTGAAATGAGCATTCGGCGATCTGATATGAATCCATATATATATATATATATATATATATAAAATATATTTATTTATTTATTTTTTTAATACTCCATTGTTATACTAAGCTTTTCTTTAAGATTTACATTCACTTGTTTTTAATGTAAAGATCTGTCTGAGACATTTAAAGATATAGGTAGACAAATGTAATTAGAAAGTCTGTTGCTGTTCACATTATTCTAGTTTCACGGAAACAATGCACACTAATCACAAATATGAAATGATCTTTTAATCGTGTGCTGCAGTTTAATTTGTAGACCACATTCTACTTTGCATCATCCAGAAAATGTCACCATCTAGACATTTTTAAATATCAAATTACCATTGTATAAACTATCCCCTAGCTTTTATGTTTCAGATGCAATTTTAGTGAAAAATGCTTCTGTTCAGTCTTTCTGTAAGTATTACTAGCCTACATTAGCATGGTTCTCCATCTGTTATAGCTGCATTTTGTAAAGTGCTGGAAAATACATTCCTTTCAGCTGTAAACTGCCTTAAATGTGCACTCATGGGGTAATATATTTTGACCAATGTTGATGAGTTTGTTATTGGGGTGATCAAACCTTTGCATGAAGCTATGATACTTGATTGTCACTTGTTTGAGGCTAATTTATTAGCATATAGGATAGCTATCAGGATATAAAAATGATCCTGATTAATCTCTTGATTTTGTGTTTGCATTAGCAAATCCCCATTTGAGTTGAAAGGCATTTTAATGTTGAATAGCTTGGGTGGAAATGTTTATTTCTTTTCCTTGAGGGACTAAAATATTTACAGCACGCAAACATAAGTATTAAACTCATGAGTTTCATTAAGACTTTAGATAGTACTTTGTAACTTATGTAGTTATTTTGTATTTAAAGTTTATTCACATAGATGCACAAAATGCATTTTTAATATCTAAGTTGTCATGTCTAGTTTACTTACAATGCTTTAAATTGTTAGCCAAAAATGACTGATGATGCAACATTTTCCAAAACTTTGTTCATATGACGTAACAAAAACAATGTACTCTTATGCAGAAAAGTTGGGCTATGCAGTTTTGCAATAACTTGACTGGTAAACATACTAGAGCACTTTGAAAACTATTAAAGGACAGGCTGAGCAAATTATTCACTGAATATATGAGGTAGGATTATCAAGCTATTGCAATAACCCGGACCTTAATGAAGGAGGGTGTTAATGGTAACATGAGTCTTAATTAAGTACCATCTGTTACATAATGTACGGCTTACTGTAATATTATTTTACATTTTGCCCTCAGTAAATATCTGTTTTGTGTCAGGCTGCATATCTACCTGGCTGATTAAATAATTAAACTAAATAGCCAACCAAGTATTATAACCTCACAAAATGGCAATGAGAAGTGTTTGCCATTGTATTCCTAATAGTAGTAAAGGAATGTCTTTTTGTAAGCTGTGAGTCAAATCCATTGATGAAGGTGAACAAGAATGCGCAAGAACGAGTTTTACTATGTTCAGTAGTTATTTGAATTCACATTCGTAACTCTGCAATTTTAAATGAATTGACTCCGTTATAAACTGTGACCTCATTTTTTGCCGCTGTCCTATAAATATTTTCAGTCATGTCACTCAGATTTTGTTAATGTGCCTATATATTTAAGCACTTTACAAGGTAAGGCATTAGCAATAATAAAAAATGGATGCATAAATAAATTCATAAAGAAAAAAATGCAAACAAAGAATAAGACAAAAACCAACAACAATTAAATGAATGTAGTAATACACGTGAACAGTATTATGCTGAAACTAGTAGGGAATCCAGTAATCATTAGGAATGCTTTGAATTTTAAATTAGCCCCAAAACTCTCCACATTGGTACATTCCAGAGTTGGTAGTGAATGCTGCAGGTTAAGAGCCTGAAAAGAAAATTAATAAAGGTGAGCTAACCCAAGTGTTATCCTGGAGATTGCCAAAAGTCCCATGACAGCTGATCAGAGATGTAGGAAAATTTAAGAGAGCATCACAAGATCCCTATGGTAAGATATGGTAAGAGGTAAGAGTGGCAAGTATTAACATCTTTGCATGAAGATTTAGCCATGAGTAAGAATTATTTATATGCACACTCCGAAGAGACACCAGCCTGGTTAACAACAGGAAAAACATTGCTCCTACTTAAGAGCAAGCCTGCAAGTTATCCTAAAAATTATAGACCAGGAACTTGCCTTCCGATGACTTATAAACTATACACCCAAATTGATGCCGACAGAGTTTACAGTCATTTAGAAGAAAACTCAATAATGGCACTAGAAAAACAGGGTAACAAAACAAAGTCATATGAAAAGAGGATTGTTTGATATTAGATAAAGTCATAATGGAGAACATTAAAAAGAGGAAGAATCTAAGTATGGCATGGATTGACTACAAAAAAGCATTTGATAATATTCCACAGTCATGGATAAAAGAGTGCTTAAAATGTATAAGATATACGCAACACTAATTACATTACAGTGACCATGAAACAGTGGCAGACCACTTTGCAATTAAGCCATGATAAAGGACAAATTATTATTCCAGGGATAAAAATTCAAAGGGGGATATTCTAGGGTGACTCCCTGTCACCACTACTATTCTGTCTTACCCATAACCCTTTAAACTGTCTCCTTAACAGCTTAGGCCATAGCTATAATTTGGCTCTTAAAAAAGTGTAAAGACATCTCATCTCCTCTTTGTTGATGATTTAAGAATGTATAGCTGATCAGATGAGGAAAGCACAACTGCAAGTAGTCAAAACTTTTTCAGATAATATGTGGATGTCTTTTGGGCTTGATAAATCTGCAAAAGCAGCCTTTAAAGCAGGAAAAGTGCAGAACCAAGAAAACATCAGCTTGGGACAAGAATGTGATATAAAAGAACTTCAGCAAGAGGGAGTGTATAAATATTTCGGAATTGATGAATGATCAACAATAAAACATGAACAAATGTGAAAAAAAAACTTAGTAAAGAATGTTTTAGAAGACTTAAATTAATCCTGAAAACAGCATTGACATCTAGGAATAAAATTCAACCTATAAACCAATTTGCTCTTCCTATCCTAACTTACAGATTTGGAGTGATTGATTGGTCCGAAAATATGTTGGGTAGATTAGACATGAAAACAAGAAAGATGCTTCATGCTCACCAAATGATTTATAAAAATCAGTGCATACCAAGATTATATATTCCCCATTCTGAAGGAGGTATGGGTCTCCTTGAAATTGATTACATGTATAGATCTACAATTATGGGACTGCACACTTATCTCCTGCCCACACAAGACCCAAACATAGTGAAAGTTTTGAAACATTAGGAGAATAAATCTAAGAAGATGTCCCTGCTTAGTCTGGCAGAAGCATATCGGCATCAAGCAAGAATGGAAATCAAACCAAAAGTAAATAAAAATTAGGCAGCAACTGAATGTGTCAAAAAAAAAAACAAAACAAAGAAAGAATATAAGGTGAAGAATCAGATTAGGAGGCAAGAAATATGGAAAATGCATAAATATAGTTGCAAGTATAGAAAACTAGAAGAATCGCATATTGATCAGGACTGAATGCAGGAATGGTTAAGGAGAGGCAAATTCAAACCAAAAGATGAAAGGTTAATATTAGTGGCCCAAGATAGTGGGCTATGTACACGTTGGTTTACAAAGCCATTGAACTTGTGGGAGAAACAAACAAATGTAGGTTTTATAAA